>NC_054469.1:69887228-70195874 GCF_017639515.1 Carcharodon carcharias | reverse complement strand
GTAAGACCCACTAAACCTAGCTTTTAATGGTTTGCCTGATACTGGCAAAAAAACTAACACTCTTTTTCCAGCTACAAGGCTATTTGCCTTCCTATCTGCTTCTGCCATCATCACCTCTTGTGATATTTTTAATGCTCTTTAGCTAACTCGCATGCTCTATTCAATCTTTCCCTGAACTTTGATACATAGCCCAAGAGTGTGGTATCTGAATTCTTTCTCACTAACTCCTCCTCCATTCTCTCTTCATGAAAATCTTATCAAAGGTAGCATCAGCTAATTGCACTCAGTCTCTTTGCCCTGTCTTCTAGACTCCACTTACTCCTGTCTCAACCTATCTGTCTGTGATTGTGTTACCACACAGGCTGGAAACAAACAAGGATGTTCTTCTTGCAACACTTCTGTAGATTGTTTTTTTTCCCCACAGGCTGCTCACCTACTGTAGGCATCACCAACATCTGTGACCCAGCTACATCATTTCCTAAGATAAATTGAACCCCTGAAACAGGCAATTTCTCCAATCGCTTCACCTGTTCTCAAGCTACTTCTCAAATTCACCTAACATAATGGAATACTTTTTGTTCCTTCATGAATTCCCCTTATTAATATCTTTTCCTGAAAAATTTCCCTTTGGACAACAAATATCACAATCCCATAAGATTAAGGATTGACTAGCTCCCGTATCCCTTCAAATTTGTATATCTTTGTCAATTCCACCTTGTACACATGAAAAGGCTTTTCTCTCACATATGAAATCTTTAAACATGTCTCCAACCTGCCTTACAACATTCCTTTGAATAGGCTGTGAACCCATTTTTGCACCTTCGGTTAATGCTTGTGCTTGCTTTTCTACTTGAACAAATCCTACCAGTTTGTCTTGTTCGAAAACCTCTGACTTTACAACACCTTTCATAGATCCTCATACTCCACAATGTTTCCCATGTAACCCACCACCACCCTGACCCCCCACCCCCCTCCCCACCAGCACATTGACTTCATATTGCAAATTTTATTACAATGAAAACATTTAGGCTTTCTTACATCTCTTCAACTCTCAACACCTTCCTTCCTAGTCTGAGGTGAAACCTCCCTAGAATCTCCAGCTCTTCCATCTCTTCCTTGACTAGCTACCTTCCTCTTACCTTTCCATTTTCTATCCTTCAGGGATTTAAAAGGGTGTTGAGAAAAAGGTTTAGATCTATGGACCAATTCATAATCATCTACTATCTTTGCTGCCTGCCTAGCAGTTTTAACCCTTTGTTCCTCCACGTGGGTTCTTACTACTGAAGGAAGTGAATCTTTAAATTTTTCCAACAGAATTACTTCTCAAAGGGTTCATAGGTTCCCTCTATTTTTAATGCCCTAATCCACTTGTCAAAATTACTTTGTTTGACTCTTTCAAATTCAATATAAGTCTGTCCAGGCTGTTTTCTCACATTTTGAAATTTCTGTCTGTATGCCTCTAGGACCAGTTCATAGGCACTCAAAATAGCCTTCTTCACTGCATCATATTCCCCAGATATTTCTTCTGACAGCGATACATATAACAGTTAGCTCTACCTACCAACCTAGACTGTAACAGCAATGTCCAAATTTCTTTTGGGCATTTCATCTGTTTAGCTATCTTCTCAAATGAGATAAAGACTGCTTCAACACCTCTTTCTTCAAACTTTTGAAGAGCTTGTACAAATTTAAACATTTCCCCACTTGATTCTGATCTGGAAATATGTCCTTTCTCACCTTCTGGTGTCTCTTTTTTAACAGCCAGCATTTTAAGCTGGAATTCTCTGTCTCTCTCTTTTTACCTTTCCTCTTTTTCTAACCTCACCATTTCAACTTGCTTTTCCTGTCTTCTTTCTTCTCGTTCTCTTGTCTTTTCTCTCTTCTGCCATTCTGCCAGTTCCCTTTGAAATACCCTTTCTCGTTCCTTTTCTTTTTCTTTTGCTTCCTATTCAAATTTCTTCACTTCTTTTGCTTTTTCAAGTTCAAGCTTCTTCATTTGCAACTGAAGTCTCACTACCTTGAACTGTGATTCATTAATTTCAGGTATTCTTTCCATTTCAAATGCTGTGCTATTAATTCAATTATGTCTGATTTCCTCACTCCTGCACGTAATCCTAATTATAACTTATCTGCCAATTCTATTAATATAGCTTTAGTTACCTTTTGTAAACCATCCAAAGTTATAACTTTTACTCTCAGACAAGTCTCATCAACTGTTAAAGCCTTTTTGCTGTCTCCCACTTTAAAATTTCACAATACCATTCCTGGTTCAGTATACACCTCACTCTCGTTGCCTTTAAATTCATCAATTCCAAACCAATTAAGGAATTATTCTTTTACTATCCTGCAAAGAGCTGCCAATTTTGTTATGGCATGGATGATGACAAATGCTGAGCTTCCCAAATCTCAGAGGGAAACTAGAAATAGCTGCCACCTTCAAGGACCTGTAGACATGTACTCCAAGTTCTCTCACTTCCTCAACCCCTCTTAATAACTTCCCATTTATTGAGTATACCTTTGCTTTGTTTGTCTTCTCCAAATGCAGTACCTCACACTTTTTCCAAATTGAATTCCATTTGTCACTTCTCTGCCTACTCAACCAAACCATTGATATCATTCTGGAATCAACAGCTATTGTCTACAACTATGCAGCTAATTTTCGTGACATCTGCAAATTTCCCAATCGTGCTGCCCACATTTAAGTTTAAACCCTTAATATATACAGCAAACAGCAAGAGCCCCAACACTGAGCCCTGTGGAACACCACTGAAAATTATTTTCCATTCACAAAAACATCCATCGGCCATTACCCTTTGTTTCCTGTCACTGAGCCAATTTTGGATCCAACCTGCCACCTTCACCTGTATCCCATGTGATCTCACTTCCTTGACTAGACTGCCATATGGGACCTTGTCAAATTCCTTACTGAAATCCATGTAGACAACATTCACTATACCAACCTCACCAATCCTCCTTGTTACTTACACAAAAAAAATTAAGTTAGTTCTACACAATCCCCTAATAAAACCATGCTAACTATCCCTGAGCAATCTGTGCCTTTCTAGATGACTGTTTATCCTGTATCTCAAAATTATTTCTAATAATTTGCCCATCACCGAATTCAGACTGACCACCCTACAATTTTCGGGCGCATGCCTCTCCTTAGTGAAGATAGAGACAAAGTACTCATTCAGAACTCTGCCCACAAGTTACTATGTACATCACTGATAGACCCTACCTTTTCCTTAGTTATTCTCTTGCTTTTAATGTACTGGTAAAACATCTTAGGATTTTCTTTGATTTTACTGCCAATATTTTTTGTGTCCCCTCTTTGCTTTCCTGATTTCCATTTTTACCATACCCTGTACTTTCTACATTCCTCTAGGCTTTCTACAGTATTACATTTTATTACTGTGCGTGACAGGTAGATCGATGAGGATGAGGTCAAATGGGTTTCTCCCTCTTGTTGCCTCGTCCACCACCTGTCCCACACCCAGTCTAGCAGCTATGTCATTTAGGTTTAGCCAGTTCGGTAAGAATTCATGCTAGTAGTGGCAGGTGGGTGAGGTAGTAGGTGGGTGAGCGGGTAGATGGGTAGGGGGGTGCTGATGGCTAGGGGGAAGGTGGGTAAGCTTGGTAGGTGAAGTGGGTAGGTAAGGTGGGTAGTTGGTAAGTTGGGTGAAATGGGTAAGTGGGTAAGTGTGTTAGGCCTAGTCAGGAGGGGTCGGGGGGTAGTTGAGTAGTGGGGGTGTAGCCATATCTAGTTGGGAATATAATCAAGTGGTGGGGGTTAGTCAGTCTGATAAATGGAGGGGATGAGTCTGGTCAGGTCAGGAGGGGTAGTCAAATGGCTGGGGGTTAGTGTGGTTGGGAGGGCTAGTCAGGTTGGGTATGGGGGCTGGTCAGGAGGTCAGGAGGGCAGTCATGGGGTGGGGCACAGTTGGTGAGGCAGCGTAAGTGATTGGGGGTTCAGTTCTGTAGTTACCCAGAAGTTGGACTAAGATTTTTCTGTCCAACATTTCCTGGATAATCATCCAGGTAAGTCCCACAGAACTGTACCAAGTCTCTGAATCTAACTCAAAAGTTCAAACTTCCCCAGCAATTCCTACGGAGTCTGCAGATCGGGACTTCCATGGGGTCCTGACGAGCATCTTGGGTTGTACGTCCTTCAGAGGGCAGAGCATCTGGGCTATTATGATTGTATTGGGACAGAATAGAGCCTAAATTGTGAGCAGCACTGTTACATTAGATTATAGAGGAGAGATGCTGGCAAAGAATGAAATACTCAGCCTTGTACAAGGCAGCAGACGGATTAATAAGAACAATAATGAACAGTGAGGCATGGCACAATCATTCTGCGTGTCATTGGTGACTTTGACCAGGGCAGTTTTGGTGCAATAGCAGGTAAGAAATTGGATTAGAAGGACTTAAACATGAAACAGTAAGTGGGTACTTAAGAATCAACAAATGTTGATGCACAGTGGAGAGAATGTGAAATATGGTGGTGATTTGAGGCCACAATAATGGGAATTTTAAGATGACAATAGATTTGGGAGAAGTGGGATTAGAGCTAAAGAATGGGGATATATTGAGAATATTGGCAAAGATATCACCAAGAAGGGGAAACAAGTAATTAGGATGTTAGTTGAATGAACAGATGTTGGACTCACCTGAGAAGAATTTGATGAGTGCTTGGTCATGTAGAAAATGCAGGGTGAAGGAGGCATATTTTCAGAAAGACTGGGAGTAGGAAAAGTGAGCAGTGAGCAAGAAAAGTAGAAAGGAGACAGAGTGAATTATCTCAATTTTGCATACAATTAAATGCATGAGCTCTTCTGACATAATGCTTAAGGTGATGTTTGAAAGTGTGCATGAGGGAGGACAAAGGGACAATTTATGGTGAATGGGAATCTGGTCATCTTTGCTTTTCAGGATGATCCTGGAATAATAGGAGGATTTGACTGAACAGTGCAGAAATACTGATTGTTTTGGTCAGGCAATGATGGACCCACCATCGGGGTGGTTGCACATATGCAATACTTTATTGTCCAACAAACCTTCATTGCTCAAAAGCCAGCATGAATTTGTTAAGGGAAAACTGTTATTAACTAACTTGCTGGAGTTTTTTTTTGAAGAGTTAACAGAGACGGTTGATGAGGGCAATGCTGTTGATGTAGTGTATATGCACATCCAAAACACATTTAATACTGTGTCAAACAACGACTTGTGAGCAAGGTTATAGCTCATGGAATGAAAATTATCACAAAACTATCATATTTTCATTATATTATTGTAGGTTTATGGTTGTGAGTGTGGATGGTTCTGTCTGTGTGGCTGATTTAGTTGAATTAGAATCAGGTAGACTGCAAGGTTGAAATTATCAAAATGGTTAGGTGTAAAAAGGGCATTTGAAATGCTAATGAGCGAGCTAGAGTATAAGGGTCAGTAGATAAGGTGTGAGTTAAATTTGCATTTTAAGATAAGTTGGGGGTTGTTTGGTTTTCAAAGGGATGGTAGGGTGTTTACAACTAGCAAGATAAATAGGGCAAGATTATTATGTTTATTTTTCCCCAAAAGGAAAAAGGGCCATTTTGACAACATGAAAGATTTTTATATTATTGGAAAAGTAAGTTTCCAACGACGTGTGGAACAATGGGATTTTACACATTAAAGAAGAGAAACATATATAAAGAAGGATGGAAGGCTATGTAGTATGCGGCTGTGTAACATTTGAAAGGTACACCATGTAAAACAACCTTGGGGAAAAGCCTCTAGTCACTTTTGTAGAAATCTGCTATGCTCCAGTAACTAAAGTTGTGTTAAAAGCCTTTGGGATTCCACTGTAGAGTGGGTGCTGTGGTAACATTGCTGGATTACTTATTTAATTTTAAAATCTATTTTTGGACTTTTGCCTTAAAGGGGGTGTATAGTTGGGAGTCAGGTTAATTAGGAATTTTGGGATTTGTTATAATATCAAACGAATGTAATCTTATGAATGTATTTGAATTATCTTCTTGTGGTAATAGTTGTTTTAATTTAGTTTTAAAAATCACTAATGGTGTTAGTGGACTGATTACTTTTGAATTCAGTTCACAAATCTTCTCGTAATGAATACAAATTGCAAAACCATTGGAATAGCATAACCAAGTATCCCTTGTAGATTTAGTCCACCTAGTACAAATCACCTGCCACATCATAACAAAGGGACAGTAGCAACATGGATACAAAACTGGCTGAGTGATAGGAAACAGATAGTAATGGTTAATGGATGTTTCTCGGGCTGGATGAAGGTTTGTAGTGGAGTTCCCCAGGGATCAATGTTAGGACCCTTGCTTTTCCTGATATATATTAATGACCTTGACCTTGGTGTACAGGGCAAAATTTCAACATTTGTGAATGATACCAATGAAGCATTGTGAACTGCTAGGAGAATAGTGTGGAACTTCAAAGGGACAAAGGCAAGTTGGTGGGGAAGACAAACAAGTGGCAGATGAATTTCAATGTAGAGAAATGTGAAATGATTAATTTTGGTAGAAAGAATATGTAGAGACAATATAAAACAAATGTACAACCTTAAATGGGTACAGGAGCAGAGGGACCTGGGCGCATACATATATAAATCATTGAAGGTGGCAGGACAGATTGAGAGTGCAGTTAATAGACCATACAATATTCTGGGCTTTATTAATAGAGGAAGGCTGTACAAGAGCAAGGAGGTTATGTTGAACTTATATAAGGCACTAGCTCAGCCCCAACTAGAGTATTGCATCCAGTTCTGCAATATAGGAAGAATATGCAGATATTAGAGAGAGTGCGGAAGATTCATGAGAACAATTCCAGGGATGAGGAATTTCAGTTATGAAGATAGATTGGAGATGTTGGGGCTGTTTCCCATGGGGATATTAAATAAGCCATTTTGCTCCTTTCAACAATGGAACTCTAATACTTAAATATTCTTTTTAATATTATACCTATTAGACTTGAGTTAATTTACTGAGAAAAAAAGTTACCTTTCACATCACATTGCTTCTAAGGTATCAATAGATTGAACTTCCAAATATGTCACTGGGCTTTCTTTCCTTTGTAGCGCTTGTGACATCAGTCTATTGCTGACTGATGTGGTAATAACAAAAATTGTACTCTTGGGATTTGAAATTTAAATAAGAAAATGTAATACTTGCTACAAAAAGAATGTAACAGTTCTTTTCTCAATACCAACTTCTATTTCATTTTGCAGAACAAAGTTTTTTAGTAGTCGTTTCGTAGTACAAAACTTGAGTATTGCTGAAAAAATAGATTTTTTTGTTGAAGATTTTCATCTTGCACTCATCATGACAGTTGGCAAGAATACATATGTAAAAGGAACAACAATTTATACTGAATTAGAAGAGAGTGCTGATTGGTTGGCAAGTGGACTCTGATAGTGGCATTGCCATTGAGAATTTACTGGTTGATGGTAACTGACAGTTAATTGCCAAGAATTGTTTGAAAGTTAAACCAGGTAGCTTGACTCTGATTAGTCAAGGCATTGTCCTAAGGAATGAACCAGTGAATGACTTATTTTGTTTAGCTGAAACAGACACAATGTGTATGCATGTTCTTTCTGTCTACAAAGAACAAGCTCTGTGTAGTAATATATGTAGCTTCAAATACATGCAAATGTGCCACACTATGAGTCTGACTGACAATCTTAAGATGGTTGTCAGCGTAATTCTTAGTGCACTGAGGATTATTTAGCAAATGTTGTCCAATTGCGGAATCACAACTTATGCTGGAGATTATGTTTTGAGTTTTGCAAGCACAGGCTGTTTAGATACAGTCTGTCCCTTGCCCATTGCAAACAGCAGAAAGGACATGCTGTTTGAAAAGAAGCACCAGTCTTTTGGACGTATGGTCTACATACCTAACATCATACAGGCACTGAAATTTATATACCACATTACTCATCTGCAGAACATCTTTTTGGCTTGACGGCAGTATCCTGTTAGTGGCAAATGCCACTCATGTTTACAGCATAGTGACAGCATGAAGCAGCTAGCTTCACCTATTACTCAAATTTTTGAGACATCTTGCCCTTCCAGAGTAATCTGAAGTAGACTGGGCACTTTTGAGGGCCAAAAGTAACAGCTTTAGGCCCATTCATGTTTGCGTGATATGTGGTGTGAAATAACCTGATCAGAGTAGCCATTATCCTGCAGGATATCTTTGATACACCTTATTTCAGCATCCAGCTTGTACAGTGAGCAAATAGCTCGGGCCCTAATTACAAGGTTGTCAGTAAGGCCAATCTCATAGTGCGTGGAACTGTAAGAATCCCAACACATGTATTGACCAGTCAAGGTAGGCTTGTGGTAGACCATGGTGGAGAACCCCCTGGTAGATTTCTCAACTAGTACATTAAGGAAGGGAAGTTCATTTGACTGTTCCATTTGAAAGGTGAATTGAGCACAGGATGGACCCCATTAATGCATGTAAGGAAATTATTAATGCAGCAGCAGATTTAAACATGGCAAACATCTCATCCGCATATTGGAAATATGCAAGGGGTAGGAGGTTAGATGTCATTCCATAGAAAATATGTTTCTCAAGGAACCCAACAAAGGTATTTGCAAGAGCTGGGCCTAGAGGGCATCCCATGGCAACTCCATCTATTTGGACATACTATGCAGTAACAACACGAGTGGTGTTCGCCACTAACAGGATGCTGCCGTCAAGCCAAAAAGATGTTCTGCTTATCACACAAATGAGTAATGTAGTGTATAAATTTCAGTGCCAGTATGACGCCTTACATCCCAAAGACTTTTGGATCATATCAAACAGCATGTCCCTTCCGTTGTTTGCAACGGCAAGGCACAGACTGTACCCAACCAGCTGTGCTTGCAAAACTCAAAATAGTGTCCAACATTAGATGTGATTGTGTGATTGGACAACATTTGCTAAATAATCCTCTCTGCTAAGAATTATGTTTACAACAAATTTAAGTTTGTCAGTTGGGCTGCCAGTGTGGCACATTTGCGTATACTGGAAGTTGCATATGTGAAACACAGGACCCTGTTTTTGCAGACAGAAAGACCATGTACACAAATTGTGACTTTTTCAGCTAACAAAATAAGTGACAGCCATTTGTTGGTTCATTCTTCCAGCTGCCTAGTTTAATTTTCAAACGATACTTGGAAGTTAACTGTCAGTCACCATCAGCCAGTGCATTCTCCATATCAATGCCTCTACCAATCAGAGTCCACTTTCCAACCAATCAGCAGCCTCTTCTCATTCAGTATAAATTGTTGTTCGTTTTGCATTTGGTATTCTTGCAAATTGTTCTGATGAGTGCAAGGCGAAAAGCTTCAACAAAAAAAAATCTCCTTTTCAGCAATACTAAAGTTTATTAGCCAACTTTAAAAGTTACACTGGTTGTATAACAGTTTTATGTTACCCATCACCATCCATGTTTTAAGCTATTGCACAATTTCTAAATAGCGATATATAATCAAGGGATTTGATTATGCTTTGGTTCTAAGTTTTAGTCAGCTCATTTGTGCCTCATTAGTTCTTATCTTCAAACCTGTTTGTGATTGTTGGATATTTTTATCAGAATTTTAAATGAGTCTAATCAACATAAATTACAGGTTTCAGAGAGATTAGTATACATTTAGGTATATTATTTGATCATCTAGGCAAACATGACGCGTTTAATTGCTAGTCTGAATTTTATTATGCGATGATGAAAATAATTTCTTTCTAAAAAAGATTACTTATAAATATCAATATTAGTCTACATCATTTTGCAATCTAAAATCTTCAAATATTTATTCCTCAATGGTAAACACAAATGTAAATCAAACTAATCTAGTAATGATGATTTTCTTGCAAGACTAAATGCAATTTATAAATGAATTATTTAATTATATTGTTTCAGAACACAACTCATGAATCCAAGCCTGGACATTCTAAATTGTACATTTCAAGAAATCCTCAGAAAAAAATTAAAACAAAACTAACATACTTCATATGTTTTTATTAGATTCAAAACAACAAGTAAAACCAACTGGAGAATCCCTACGTGTAACTGGAATTATATAGATAACAGGATACGTAAAGACATTCATTCCTTAACAATAACCAGAAGGTTCCTTTTTAAAGCAATCAACTGGGAGGAACTTTGTGCTTTATACAAAATTTAATGAGGATCAGCTTAGCATAAAATAATTTACTTGTGATCATTAGCTGTTCTTAGCAATAAAAATACCTGCTCATCACCATTTTTGCCGAAAATGCCTTGCAACCCAGGTCAGTAGTTATAAATGAACTGTCGTCAAAAATGATCTGCCTTTAATTTACATGTATCTTGGCAGTTCATTGTTATCCTGTTAAATATAGAAAGGTTGAGTTAGTTAAAGCAGAGTTGCATGGAACTGGAATTGCCACACAGCTAACCTGGTAACATATTGAGTTTGTGTATATACTCGGGAATTTAATGAATGCATAGCTGCAAGAGATACTGCAGATATTTTGTTTGATGCCCTTTTCTGATGAATGGGTAAAAATTATTAAATGACATTTAAATATTTTCACAATTTATTCAGTTTGTTTTGAGAACCAAATGTTGCTCAAAGTTAATAATTAGAAATACTTTGCATATCAAACTGTGTGATATAGTTAGAAAGCAACAAATACATTTTAATTAGGGACCTTACTTTTTCTTATGAATAATTTAATTTTATTTTTGAATTGTTTAGTTGAGGAAATAAAATTAAGAAACTCACTGTGCCAAAAGAATTAAATGTTGTAGGACACATCAAGTCCATTCCCATCCAAGAGTGAAGACAAGTGGTGGAATTTTCCATGCCCACTGGCATTGGGCATGCTCGGCAGCATGGGTGGATAATATGGCAAGAAGTCCAAAAATCAGTTTCACAACGTCGTGAAACCAGTTTGCAATCATCCGCCCTGCCTGTCAATGGCGGGGCATGTTTCCCACCGTTGGTCATCAGGAACCTTGTTGTAATACATCTGCATAAGCCTGTCCTGCCAGAATCATCCCCTCCCCCGCCATGTTAGATCATCCGTTCATGACAGCGGGAAAACACACTGGTGCAGAACACGTCTTGATGAGTTTTACATGCAGAAGCTGGGATTTACCTTTAGGGCCTTGCTCAAATCGTGGACTCCCGAGGAGCAGAAGATGTTGGAGGCCAACAGCAGCGGGACCCTGGAGGAACATCCATCACATGCTGGGTGGATTCACATGACGTGGCTCTGCCGCGAAGCAGTTGATGGAAGGTGGGAAGTCACCGTTGAGGTCTGCTCACAATGGATGATTGTCAAGGGAGTGGAGAGGAAGGTCCAGCTGTATTTGGGAGAGGAGTATGTACCAGGGTTGAGGAAGGTCTAGGATTGACTGGAAGAAGGTTTGCCTGGTGTGCCATGAAGATATTAATGTATATAATATTATTGGGAATTATTTAAATTGGACTTGTAGTAGGGTCTGTGTCTATGGGTATGATTAAGTGTGTCTTAATTGGATTAAATCCAGCTAGTCTGGGTGCTTTGATGTATAATATTTTTGAGGTGTTAAACAGTGAGGTAGAGGGTACATTTGCATTTCATTGAATAAACCATTCAAAGACTGGCGGTGAAATCTTACACCTAACTAGGAGACACCAAGCAATGTGTTTATACTACTAATAAAATTGGTATTATGAAAGGGGGTTTATTGTTAGAAGGGGTGGAGTTCAAAGGGCCTGTTGATACAATGAGAATTTGCATTCAAAGGGAAGGCTAAGTATCTACAGAGAAGAGTTTTGAGTGTGTGTGTGTGTGTGTGTGTGTGTGTGTGTATGTGTGTGTGTGTGTCAGAGGCATGGAAGATCTAAGCCACCTGTAAGCCGAAAACTGTGCGAAAGAACCAAATTGAAAGGACCCTCATTTTGAGTTTGTAAGATAAAATGTGATTAGCCTGGTGTCAGTTTAAGCCGATGGGTTATTGTTGCCTTGGGGAAGATTACCTGGGAGTGATTAATTTGGGGATTTGTTTAAACCTTATTATGATAGTAATTTGTAGACGTGTATGTGTTTAATTCCTTGTTAAATTAATAAATGTTTAATTTAATTTATAGAAAAACCCCTGGAGTCTTGGTGTTTCATTTCTGAATTCAGAGCTGCACCTCAAACATACCAATTGAACATATAGGTTATGACAGTTGTTTAAAATTTCCCTCTGGAATTTTAAATAACAGCCTTTACCAACTGCTGTGTCATATCAGGGCAGTTGAGGTTGGGTGGGGGGTGTAGAATGATGATGTTGGGGGTTGAGTATGGGTGGGGGGAAACAAAGGTGTGGGGGGGGTGTGGTGAGGTTGTGAGGGCAGAATGAAGGTGACGTAGTATAAGTAGTGGAAGTATGTGTAAGGGGGTAGGGAGGTGTAAGGGAAGGATTTCAGAGGGAGGAAGGAGTCTAGAAAGAGGAAGGAGTCCAGAAAGTGAAAGAAGTTGAGGGGGAGGAAGGTGTTCGAGGAAGGGTGAAACAGTCTTCTATGCAGCAGTCATGGGCTGGAAGCACTAAGTGGTGTGCGTGCACTTTAAACGTGATGCCCGGCCTGATGAAGTGACAACGTGACAGTGTGGCGGGTGAATGAGAACACGGATGTGAACACATTGCAGAGAATGTGGAAGGGGTTTACAAGAATGGTTCCAGGGTGAGAGACTTCAGTTATAAGGATAGATTGGAGAGGTTGGGACTGTTCTCCTTGAAGAGAAGGCAGCTAAGAGGAAATTTGATACAGATGTTCAAAACCATGAGGGGGCTGGACAGAGTAGATAGGGAGAAGCTGTTCCCACTTGTAAGAGGATCAAGAATGAGAAGGCACAGATTTAAAGTGATTTGCAAAAGAGACAAATGTGATGTGTGAAAAATCTTTTTCAGACAGTGTGTGGTTCAGGTCTGGAATTCACTGCCTGAAAGTATGGTGGAGGCAGGTTCATTTGAGGCATTTAAGAGGGCACTAGATGATTGTTTCTATTCAAATAATGTGCAGGGTACAGGGAAAAGGCAGGGTAATGGCGCTAGGGCATGATGTTTATTTGGAGAGCCGGTGCAGACAAGATGGGCCGAATGGCCTCCTTCTGTGCTGTTAAGATTCTGTGATTTATCCCTTCTACCTAGAGCTCAAATCTGATTCTCATGACCCCAGCCCCAACCTCTTCTAACAACTGGAAGCTCTGCCACCAGTTTGTGTAAGGAGAGAACATAAATAAACGTACATGCAATATCCCAATTGTTTTTCCTTTCCCATTGCTGATTGAATTCCTATGTGTTTCAAGCATTTAAAAAAAAATTATTGGAGATGTAGACAGTTCATCAGAACTAAACCCTAATGCAAGAGAAAAGATCAGTTCAAGACCAGCTCTCCTGGAATGCCCAATCTGGTCAGTCCAGTTCTATTGCTATCGGTTCTATTGGAGTTGCCTTTTGGAGGGCCTAGGTCTATATTGTTAACTTAAAATTGCTCTTAACAACTGCTGATGGACTTTCATGCATTTTATTTTGGAAAAGTTTATAGTTTATTCTAGAAAATTCAATTTGTGGTAACTTCCAAAATAATGCACGTTCTCTGCTCTAATGAAATGTATTGTGTGTTGATGTACCCTTAAATATATAAGCCCAATGATTTCCTTGTGTTTTGTAGCTTTATATAAAGTTCAAATGTGATGATTTTGCTCTATTGGATCGTACAGAGCAGCTCCTTACAGAGTTGGGACCTATTGCAGAAACGATCTGTCAGACGATGAGAAACTTCCATTGAGAATATTGAGGATGATTTTATAAAAAGCAGTGAGGGTGAAGAAATGGAGCAATTTTTTTCAAGAAATATTGATGTATAGTTCTTGTTTATGTCCTTTAAAGAAGGTGTTTCATTTTATGAGGAGGTGGAAGAGTAGAGAAGGTCTGGGATCACTTGTAACCACTGAGAACAGTTTCAGCTGTTGCCATGGTGACCATCTGTTCATGATGTTGTTCACAACTCTGAACTCAGAACAGTTAAGTAAAATTCAACATACAAATGAATCTAACATAATTTTTACAATAAAAATGTATGTTACCTTGAGAGATAAAATCATCAAATAAAGATTCCAGGTAGGTTAAATTAAAAACAGTCAAAAAAGTTCTGCAGATTTCACTGCCTACATAAATGGTGCAAAAGCAATGTCAATAACCTGGTGTCATCAGTGTTATGAAAACTGAAGCTTGTGGACGTTAACAATACTAGCTTACAAAGCACAGAATGTCATTACAGACTCTGTTTAAAATGAACTTTTTACACGTTCTGGCAGTTACTTGTAATGGATCCTTCTTGATAAATTCATCTTCAAATCATCAAGAAAAAACAAACTATGGCCAAAGTTTTACCCCATCCCTAACCCAGGAGCAGGCTGGGAGGCGAGGGGGAGGAGCCGTGAAATCTGGTCGGATAGGGAGGGTGCCATTCTCATCCACTGGCAGGTTGACAGGATCAGTGTAAGTGATTTTCCCACACCGCAATAACTTCCCTGCCCTTAGGCCAACTGAGACCTTTAAAATGGTCAATTAATGGACACTTAAGGGCCTCTTCCAACTGTCGCTAGCATTTTACCAGCAGCAAGGGTGGAGGGGGGGCACTTCATCAACTGGGGAGGCCACATAGTAAAAGCTGGCAGCCTCCCTGTGTCCCTTGTTTTTTTTTGGGGGGGGTGGGGGGTGGGTGGGCGCTGTGGCCTCCTGGTCGAAGACCTTCAGGTCTGTTGAGAGTGCCCCGGTGGCAAGGTGTGCCTCTGCTGGAAGACCCCTTCTGCCCTCATGATCAATAGCCCCTGCCCCTGCTGACAAGCCTGTTTGACCCTGGTGAGCCCTGACCCCAGTTACCTCACACTGGGCCTCTTGCATCATTGTTTGTCTAGAGCCTGCTGCAGTCTTAGCAGTGACCATCGCTCCTGGTAGTGCTGCTGAGACTGATTGTGCCACCTCTTAAGAACTGCCAACCATTCTGCCTCAGAGGGGCTAAAGTCATGACCTAAGAGCACCATGAAATAGAGTCATGACTTCCACAAAGTGGGCTCACTCTCACTTATCCAGCTGGTGAATACCTTGGCATAAAACCCTGACATGTAAATTTGGAAATCTGAAATAAAAACAAAAATAATTGAAAACAGATAGCAAGTTCATCAGTGTCTGATTAGAAATGTAGATTAAGACTTTGGGATGTGATACCATCTCCACCTGAATTGCTCAGCTTGCATGGAATCATCCCAGATTTGCAAAAAGTACGGCAGCAGGCGGGAAAACACACATTTTACCCGCCAGCTGCAATGACAGCTTTTCACGCCATATCATCCCAACCCCACTTCATTAACGATGTATTCCTGGGAAACACACCTATAATATGGTGCATAGTGTTCACAATATTCCAGCTGAGTTCTAATGAGTGTCTTATATAAATTCAGCATAACCTTCCTGCTCTTGTACTGTATGCCCCAATTAATAAAGCACAGGATACTGTATGCTTTATTAACTGCTCTCTCCACCGGTTTGCCACCTTCAATGATCTATGCACACCCATGTCCTTTCTGCTCTTTCAAAATTTCACCCCTTATTTTATATTGTCTGTCCATGTTCTTCCTACTAAAATGCATCACCTCACACTTCTCCACATTAAACTTCATCTTCCACCTATCTGCCCATTCCATCAACTTGTCTGTGTCCTCGTGAAGTTCCATACCATCCTCCTCGCAGTTTACAACACTCCCAAGCTTTGTATCTTCCGCAAACTTTGAAATTGTCCCCTGCACACCAAGATCTAAATCATTAATATATATCAGGATTGCTGCATGCAGCAGATGGACCTGTCAAGTTTTTCCTGCATTTTCTACTTTTACTTTAGATTTTCAGGCTTTTGTCTTATGCTCAATCTCATCCAAAATGGTGCAGGTTTGGTTTATAATACATTCAGAAATGAACACCAAACCTCAACAATAACAAAATCATATTTCAGCAAAACAATATTGAATTTTCAGCAGCAAATCCAAGTCACTGACAGAGTAAATGTACCAAAGTTGGGCATATTAGTCTTTACCCAGGATCACATGCTGCAAAGGAAAAAAGTCTATTATCTACATATGCTTCATTGTCTATCTAATGACATTCACTGTACCTTAAAGGAACTCATTTTACATAAAGTCCCTACAGACATTTCAAAGAGATGTACTGAAGTGCTATACAAATTCCAGTCTTTCCTTCCTTTTCAAATGTGTGAGAATATACTCTCATTACAGAAAGCTTTAAAAAGTCAAAGACATTTTAATTTTCCAATAGTTTCTAAGATTAAAGTCCTCCTTTAAGGATATTCCTTAAAGGAACAATATTCTTCAACCACTACAAAAAATCTGTAAAACAAATGATTGAAGAATATTTCTTTTTTCATTAATAACAAGTGGAGCAGAAAATTTGAATAATCTTGCTCAGATCACCACTGAACAGTGATCAGACAAGGGCAGCATGTTTCCTGCCACTTATAGTCAGATGATCTTCACCAGGCAACATATTGCAGAATTGTATATGGAAATGAGTTTGTGTACTTCATTTTACCTCATCTGGAGGCAGGGTTAGATTAGATGAATACAAAAATAGTGAAAGATTGGGGCCAATACAATTAGGCAAATATCCGTGCCAGCAAAAAAATAAAACATCTTTAAAGACTAAAAATTTAAAATAAAAACTTGTGAAAATGGGGTAACATTGTGGTCCATAAAACTTTTTAAAAACTCTGGGTCAGTACAACTGCCCCCTTCCCAGATGAAGACTTTTCCCAGCCTTCCTGATGCTACAGCAGTTTCTTAGATACTTGAGGTAGATGCTTAATTCCCCAAACAGATCAGAGGATGTTCTTGCTCCCCCCATCATGAGCTATTTTCCAAGTTTTCTGGCTTCCATTATGAATCCTGCATAACCTGCCAAGAGAGAATGGCCAGTAATATAGCAAAAACAACCTGCAAAACAATTACTATGTATTGCAGCATTAGTGAACAACATATAGACCTGGTTGTGCAATTATATTGCTATTTTTAGGGCTTTGAGAAGAAGCCTGAGCAGATACCCAGCCAGCTCAGTTCTCCTTGCTTTCACACACTGGGAAAAGAGTGAGCATTTTATCAACATTTAATAGAGCTTCGTTAGTGGTATGATATGGTGATATAGTAAGGTGGGATGGTATGTTGGCATGGTCTAATAGAATGGAGTTGTGGCATGTTCCTTCACCACAGAGCAGAAGGAAATATTTATGAATGGTTACATTGAGCTTTTAATTTTAGCCTGACTACCTGGAGAGAAAAGAAGCTGAGCCAGAACATATTCCTATAAGGAAGGGTTTGGAGGGTAGGAGGATAATAAAACACACAGCGAGATTGGCTGAACGTGCACTTTATAACAAATGGTTAAATGGTATCGTGAACACATGATGCTCTGAACACGATCATGTTTTCATATGCCAGTGGATGGGTAGTGGAGACCAGGGCTAAACAGTACGATAGCTGTATTTATGCTGAATTCACCCACATCCAGAGGCTATAGATCTGGTATCTCTGTTGATTTTAAGAGTTTGATGAATTTGAGCTCTCAGTCCAATTCTTATTGAATATGGCCCAAAACACTGGATTGCCCACAAATCATCACAAATTGACAGTACAGCCGGGATTTTCCAGCCCTGCCGTGGTGGGACCTGTGAGGGGAGTTTCGGCAGCCCAGCCAAAAGTCCATTGATTTTCAGTGGGACCGGATGGTCCTGGTAAAGGGTGGGGCTGGGAAATTCTGCCCTTCATTTCTAATTTCATTTAGTAATGAAACTAAATAAAACAAATGTTAAATTTGCAGCAGAAATGCTTCTCGGAAGTTAGGGTAAACGAGCATTCTGGTACTGGAGTGAGAGCATTATTTGCATATATCCTATGATATATCTGACCTGGGGTTGGAAATAGGAGAATGATACTCTCTCATGGTGGAAAATAAAAAGCAGCAGCAAAGAAAAAATAATACCTCAACTACCATGAAAATTTATACTTCAACACAGCAATATGAAGGCAAACATGGCATGGGATAGTAGAGAGAACCAGCAACTAGATCTGCTGCAAATTTTGTTTAGACGTATTGACCCAGAAAATATTTTATCTTTCTGTAAATAATTAAAGGTTCCACCCTGGAAAAAAGTCACTAACGAACATCAATAGTCAATCACCAGTTTTTCTCAAAACATGAATATGAAGAGGGAAGGGGACAGCAATGACCATACAGACTCCAAAACCATTCCTTCTGAAAGGATTTTTAGAAAATAGTGTTTAATGCAGGAGCAAGAATCATGAATGTACAAATTGTGACTTCAGTGTCAATCAGAGTTAGCAAAAATTAAAATTCCGAACCAGCACCGAGTCAGAGCAGATAAAATCAGGCTCAGATTGTTTAAGTTATAAAACACCACCCCTTTCTCTTCTTCCCGCTTTTCATAATTTTGTTATACTGCAGAGGGAGGGTTTATCAAATTTATCAAAATTTAACCATAATAGTTCCCAAGTGAGATGACCTGCTTCATCAGCACTTATTGGTGCAGAGGATTAGGTAATCTATCTAGAGGTTGCAAATAGGTTTATTTTGGAAAACATCATTTCCATGTTATTTGTAATAATTGGTTAAACCTAACACAATTGCTTACCATGCATGAAGCCAGGCCAGCTGCATTGCAGTTAAAACTTTTAACAGAGATGAGACTGCTATCACCGAATCACAGAATCACACAGTGCAGAACAGGCCCTTTGGCCCATCGAGTCTGCACCGACACGTGAGAAACACCTGACCTACCTACCTAATCCCATTTACCAGCACTTGGCCCATAACTTTGAATGTTATGATGTGCTAAGTGCTCATTCAGGTGCTTACTAAAGGATGTGAGGCAACCCACCTCCACCACCCTCCCAGGCAGCGCATTCCAGACCGTCATCACCCTCTGGGTAAAAAGATTTATCCTCACAACACCCCCTAAACCTCCTGCCCCTCACCTTGAACTTGTGTCCCCTCGTGACTGACCCTTCAACTAAGGGGAATAGCTGCTCCTTATCCACCCTGTCCATGCCCCTCAATCTTGTACACCTCGATCAGGTGGCCCCTCAGTCTTCCCTGCTCCAATGAAAACAACCCAAGTCTATCCAACCTATCTTCATAAATTAAATGTTTCATCCCAGGCAACATCCTGGTGAATCTCCTCTGCACCCCCTCCAGTGCAATCACATTCTTCCTATAATGTGGCGACAGAACTGCACACAGTACTCCAGCTGTGGCCTCACCAAGGTTCTATACAACTCCAACATGACCTCCCTACTTTTGTAATCTATGCCTCGATTGAAGAAGGCAAGTGTCCCATATGCCTTTTTCACCACCCCACTAACATGCCTCTCCACCTTCAGAGATCTATGGGCGTACACTTCCTAGTGTTATGCTGTTCATTGAATACTTCCTTGTCGAATTACTCCCTCCAAAGTGTAATAGCTCACACTTTTCAGGTTTAAATTCCATCTGCCACTAATCTGCCCATTTGACCATCCCGTCTATATCTTCCTGTGGCCCAAGACACTCAACCTCACTATTAACCACCCAGCCAATATTTGTGTCTTGTGAACTAGTCTGACATTTTTAAATAACACTAATAATAATGTAAGAGACCTCTAAACTGATAGCAATCAATCTATGGCATAGTGATGCATGAAATATATCTGAAAAGGGCACATGGAAAACAAAATACTGATAAGAAATAGAAAAATTAGGTTTGGTGTTTCTTTTAGAAACATTGAAACAGTAAATAGGAGCAGGAGGAGGCCATTTGGCCCTTTGAGCCTGCTCCGCCATTCATTATGATCATGACTGCTCATCCAACTCAAAAGCCTGATCCCGCTTTCTCCCCATATCCTATTTTATAGTGAGTGTCAGGGTCAGGTTAGCTGAGAATGAAAATCAATCCTTTACTTGCAGAATAAGTGCCGGAATCGTCCCAGATTTGCACTAAGTACGGTAGCAGGCAGGTAAAATGACGTTTTATCTGCTGGCTGCATTGGTAGGTTTTCATGCCATATCGTCCCAATCCTGCCACATTATTTATGTGCTCCTGGGAAACATGCTGGGCTGAATCTTCTGGTTGGTGCGCGGGGGTGGGCCCGACTCACCGCTGCGCAAAATGACACACGATGACGTTGGGCATTCCGTCCCAAAGTCATCTCGATATTTTGTTCAGCAGGTGTGCGCCAGAGGAGACTGCGCACCCGCTGAAATGTCAACGGCCTGTTAAGGCCATTAAGAGTCTAATTAAACTTATTGAGAACGCTGCCCATCCAACCTTAAGGCTGGTGGGCAGGTGAAGAGCCCAAGGCTTTCCTGTTTTTCAGGAAACCTCATCCACAGGTGGGATGAGATTTCCTGAAGCTTTTATAAAATATATAAATAAATAAAATTTCGAAACTTCACAAACATGTCCCAGCTCATGTGACACTGTCACATGAGCTGGGACATGTTTAAATAAATTTTTACTTTATTTATTAAAAAGTTTTATAATCCATTCATTCAATCTCCCTGAGGCATGGAGCTGCCTCAGGGAGATGGCTGTGCTCTTTCACATACATGCCCCAACTCTCCCACTTCCCTCCTCCTGCTGAATGCTCCTGTCCATGAGTTACACTGAGCGGGCCTTAATTGGCCTGCCCGTGTAAAATGGCGGTGCACAGCTGATCGCTGGCGGCGATCGGCTCCGTGCCCACCCCACCTGCTCCCACCCAGTTAACCCACCATAGGAAAAGTTCTCCCTGCTGTTTCAATGATGGGTGGGCTCTCATTCGACCGCCTTCCATCACCTCGCCGCTTCATCATGCTGGGTGCCATATTTAAAGTCCAGCCGCATGCACACATCTCAATGCTTCCAGACAATGACTACTACAGGGAAGATGTCCATAAAAAGTAAGAAACTGCAGCCCCAGGTTTAGTGACACGTCACTGGAACGCCTTTTGGAGGACGCCCGCCGTGAAGTCCTCTATTCCTGCTCTGGCCACAGGATTGGCAGTGGTGTTACCAACCAGGCTTGGGAGGCAGTGGTCAGCGCCAATGCCCTGTAAAAGAGGACAGCCACCCAGTATCACTACAGGATGAATGGTCTCATCTGTTCCAAGTCACTCTTCTCACCACTCTCCACTCACACACTCACAAACCTATCACACATCCACAGGTATCTCACACCTCAAGGGACAACGCAAACTAACTCTCACACACACCCTCACATCTCCATCTGGCTCATACCCTCTCAAGCTCGTGTCCTCATCCTGTCCATGGCTCCGTTCACCACACAAACATTCCATGCAGTGCCATGTGTCCTGCTTCACACTCTCTCCATTTGTTTTCATGCAGGAGAAGCTGGCTCACAACAGCAGGGAGAGGTCCCAGACAGGGGGTGAAGTGGCTTACATTAGACCCCTTGCTCACTTTGAGGAGCGTGCCATGGTACTGACTGGTGAAGACGTGGACTCTGCCTGTGGCGATAGTGAGTCAGCGGCAAACACCCATGTGAGGATTCTGCACCACGTTATCCCTCCCTCAGCTTGACTGAGTGCCCTCTCTCCTGCTTTTGACTCTGCTGCTATGCACTACTTATCTCTACTTTGGTTCACAGGGAGCTCTAGCAAGCGATCAACGCCCTCAGCCAGCCAGTCCCTCAGCTCCATGCAGGTCTGCATCTGCAGCAAAGAGAACTCCTCCTCCAGTGAAGTGGTGGAAATAAGCAGCCTGGAAGACCAGTCACCACAGAGGGAACAGCTGGCCTACAAGTGAGTCTAGAGGGAGAAGCGTGTGTGTGGCAGGGCCTTTCAGAGCCTCGTGCAAGCACTCTCCAAAGCACACAGATCCTTCCCATATCTCATCTCAATGTCCTGAGCATTGTAAATGCTGCCTCCTGGGGTTTGCTTTCAGTTGCCCATCTGAACTGACCTGCATCTCTGCCCACTCACTGATCACATTCCCATGCAGCACATGATCTGGCCCACCACAACTCTCGTTTCACTTTTGATTCAGCAAGTATGGTCTGGTTTCATTGCATTGTGCATTTCCCCATCTATTATCCTCCCCTGGCCACCCATTTCCTCTCCCCCATCACTGTTGACGTCCCTGGCATCACCTTCCACCTTCCTTCCATGACCTACCAGCTACAATCCTTTTCCTTTGGGATATCCAGGTAGACGTGCATGTTCCCTTCCTTCCGAAAATCCCACTCCCATCCACATCTGCCTCCCCGACCTCTTCCTATCCACCCCCATGGCCTGTGCCTGCCTCTGGGTCCCCACTTACACCCTCGCTGTCCCTTCAATTGATACTATTGAACCCTCACCCCTCCCACCTCACTCTGCCCTGGGTCATTCTCACTCATCTTCCAAACCACGCCCATGCTTATTTCGCTCCCCTGGAGGCAGACATGGACCTATCCGACCCCTCCTGTGCATATTCACCTGCACATCACCCCCCCCTCCCTCCCCCCTTCCACACCCCTTACCCCCTCCGCATCCCTTTGCCCCTGGAATCCCTTCCCCCCACAATCCTCCTACCCCCCCCCCGGTCTCCCCACCCTCCCCTGTCTTAGTTTCCTCCCCCCCTTCTTGACCCCTTCCTCCACCCTTACCTCTTCCGCCACCCTTTGTCCCTTGCGACTCCTTCCTCCAGCCTCATTTCTTCCTATTGGTGGAAGGGTTGTGAACCAGACAACACAAATTTAAAGTGATTGGCAAAAGAACCAATGGCTCCATAAGGAAAAATGCTTTTACACAGTGAGTGATTTGGATTTGAAATGCACTGCCTGAGAGAGAGTGGTGGAGGCAGATTCAATTGCGGCTTTCAAAAGGACATTGGATAAGAATGTGAAGAGAAAAAATTGCAGGGCTACTGGGGTAGGGCTGGGAGAAGGACTAACTCTTGCAAAGATCCATCATGGACATAACAGGCCAAATGGCCTCTTTCTGTGCTGTAAATGTTGTATGATTCTATGGCCAGAATCTGAATAGGAGGTTTATTCACTGTGCTTTTAAAATGTCTGCACTCGTGTTTACAGCTTCTTGCTTCAGTTTCACTCTGTACCCATACCCAAACTTGTCTAATTGCACACAGCGTACAGTAAAGAATCAACAAACACACATAATATCCAAACAATAGAATAATACAGCAAGCACATTTCTCAAGTAAAATGTGTCTGGATGAGCAGGTCATCATGGGCTTTTCTGGCAGGCAGGTTTGCGGCTGTAGGCACTGATGGCATTTTGGGATGCTCCACCTCTAAGGATGCAGGGGGGCTCGCCACCTTTGTCTGGCATCAGCTCCAGCTCTCTCTGCAGTGCCATGTTGTTCAGGGCACAGTAGACAACTGCATCTGGACATCCCTACTGGGGCATTGAAGGATGTCTCCAGGTCAGTCAAGAATGTGAAATCTCACTTTGAGCATGGCAATAGCTTGTTCTAGTGTAGCCCTGGTGGGAAGATGATTCTAGTTGTACCTCTCCCCTGCCTCTGTGGTAGTATTCCTCACTGGAATCATCAGCCAGGTCTTCAGTGGTTACCCCTTGTCCTCCAAGAGCCAACCACTGAGGCTGTCTGGTGGAGAGAAGATTTGCAGAACCTGGAACAAGTCATGGAAGCTCCCTGGACACTTGCCATATACTTGCATTCATTCTCTTGCGATGGTCACATACCAGCTGCAATTAAAGGAGTGAATCCCTTCCGATTAATAGCTATGTCTGGCTCTTCTGATGGTGCCTTGATTGCCACATGGGTGCAGTCCACAAAAAACTTGGACCTATAAAGGAAAGCAAAGCCAATAGTCCTCTGGGTTTGACTGGCCTCATCTGCCTCAAATGTTATCTGGTTGAAAGCCCTTGCAAGTAAAATACACTGTTGATCTGGCTGTTTCAGTTGTGGGCTACAGATTGTGAGATCCTACATTTGTCACCAGCTGAGACTTGGAAGAATCTGGATGCAAAGAAACTTAGGCCAATGGTCACCTTGAAAACATTGGGTCATCTGCTCCCCTTAGGCGAACATCTTCTGCCAAGAGGCTGCTGAGGTCTGCGACTACCTGCTGCCAGAACTGCAGCATTCAGAGGCACTGCTAAACAGAGGCCAAGGATTCTGACCCTGCCCTGAGAGTATCGACTCCTTTGAGATGCAGCCATGTCCATCCCCTCTGTTCCATTCAGCTACATGTGGTTGTGGAGAAGGAAGCAGCTGCTTCTTGTGCTGGAGTTGCTGTCCCTGTCATTATGACAAATGTTCCAGAGGAGACTATGCCTCCTCCTCAGAGGTCCAACCAGCTTCTAAATATATGGAGCCTGCGTTACAGGGAAACCTTACATCGGTAAGTTGAGATCACCTTAAAAGGTGTCCAAGGACTTGCAATAAAATGCAATAAGTTGCTATTCCAAACAAAATCTGTGCTGAGGCCAAAGGAAGTGCTCCTGTCACTTTCACTCTGGCTGACCACAGGCTGTCAGATTTGCCCTTTATACTGCTCATATCAGGTGGAATTTAATGGCCATAGTGGTGGGGGGGCCCATCCACCGACTGGTAAACCAGTGGCAACCCTGGAGGGGCGATGGGTTTAAGTCCCAATCAGGCTCTTGCCTTCCCATTGTTAGGTATCCCAGCTCATATGAGGGCTCAAAGTGTGAGGCAGGTATCCCCTGCCGAGAGCTGCTGGTGAATCAGAGGTCAGCAGCCCTCCAGCACCAACAGCAACTCTGGCAGTGTTGGCCACTGCTGGTACAGCAGTGTGGTCTAGGGAGAGCATTGGCGATGGAGCGCCAGGGATAAGATAAGGGGTTAGGTTAGTCGGGGCCAGGCAGGGAGGCCTCAGCAAGGGTGGGGAGGTGGGGGTTATTTTGAAGGTCAGAGAGGAGTCTTATTGCAGGATCTTCCATTCCTGCAATATTCCTGGCAGTAGTCCCAGGTATCAGGTTAAATACCAGCGGCAGTGGGGTGAGGTCCTTAAATAGTCACTTAAGGGCCTCAATTGGCCTTTGGATGAGAAGGATGTCCTTGGGCCTCCCCACCCTGGACTCAACTTGGGGGAGACGGGAATGCTGTCTCCAAACCACACCTTACCACCTGATCAGTTGGCCCTCTTGCCTCTGAATCCATCTCTGCTGGGGGCAAGGAGTGGCATTAAATTCTGTCCATATCAGTTTCACCTGACAAGGGCTTCCTGCTGTGTACTCGCCTTCTCTAACCTGGCGAATATAAGACAGTGTATAACTTGTGCATTGTTGGCAAGAAAGGATTACATGCTTAAAAAGGTTCTTAACTGTCTTTTAAACTACCACAATTGGATTCCTGCCAGATTGCAATGGTGTTACTGCTGAACTCACAAGCCGGCCTTGGGAACAGCACATGAGGATGGATCCTGTCAGGATCCCAGCCCATCGTCCTTTTCTGGGACTTATCCATTTTGCTCATGCCAAACCCACTTCTGACAGCCTGGGAAAATTCTGTCCTATGTTTCTATAGCAGCTGCCAATGTGAACATAGCAAGGTCCCACAAACAGCAACAAGATAAATAACCTGATAATCTGTGGAGTTTTTATTTGGTGATGTTGGTAGTGAGATAAACATTGGCCAGGTCTCCAAGGGAACTTCCCTGCAAGCTCTTTTTAATTATTAGTCATTTTGAGAGAAGACTTGTTGTTTTTCCTGTGAATTTTCAGTGTTGGAAGCTTTGTGCACTGCTGTAATTTTCTTTCTATTTCATTAAAGTCAGTGGTCAAATTTTACATAAAGTTTGGAGACTGTTCTCCTGCATTTAGAACCTCCAGGCACAATCAGTACTTAAAAGAGTTAAATGCCATCTTTGCAACACTAATGATGCTACTATTTCTATTCATCTGTGGAAAAGAGATGAAACTTGTGAGCTGCCACTCTAGCTTTTGATGCAGACTTACTTCCAACCTCTTGTTAGTTTTACAGTCAGAGACAGACAGCAAAGGAAAGCACTAGGGAAAAAAGCAACACCAGATAATAGTCAGTGTGTGCTAGCTGACAGAAGCAAATAGTTTTGAGCAAGAAACTTGAAATTATGATGACAGAGATACATGAAATTAAATTTGGATTTCCATTTATACTAGATGTGGGATAACATCCACGTGATAGGTCTTCTTTCTTAGAAGAGAGTGATTTTATATTTTAAAATTCCAACCTGCATGGGTTCTTATTTGCAATAATCACTCTTATGTCACTCAGTCTTCAACATGGCACATTTTCTCTGCCAATAACACAAGTTTCAAATTCAAAGGCAAAATTAAAATAAAGACCTTTACATACAGAAAATTAAATTTTAAAACACTGCATATTGAGTATATTCAGCAAGTAAATCATAACATCATATAGCACAGAACAAAGTCATTCAACCCAATGCACTGTCTTTTGAAAGAGTTATCCAATTAGTCCCATTTCCCTCCTCTTCAGCCCATGAGTGAAGCAAAGAATAACCTACTCATTAGTTTCATACTTCAGCTGCAAAACAAAAATAATATCCAAAGACTTTAAAAATGTAGTACCTTTGGTTTAAGTATATGGAGCAAAAAATGATCTCTGCCTGCCTTCCTTCCCATTTAGGTTTAGCTTTACTCGGCCATAAGGGAAATATTTGTGTGTGGTGCATGTGGACAGGCATTGTTGTAGTGGGGAGGGGGCAAACTCTTCAGTCACGCAATGACATCAGCTGGAAGCCAAATGATTTTCATGATTGCAGTTTCGAAGAATAAGAGGTGATCTCGTTGAAGCATACAATATTCTGAAGGGGATTGACAGGGTAAACGCTAAGGTTGTTTCCCCCAGCTGGGAACCTAGAACACAGGGTTACAGTCTTACGATAAGGGGTCAATCATTTAGGACTGAGGTGAGGAGAAATTCCTTCGCTTAAAGAGCTGTGAATCTTCGGAATTCTCAACCCCAGAGGGCTGCGGATGCTCCATCATTGAATATATTTAAGGCTGGGATAGAAAGATTTTTGCCTTCTCAGGGAATCAAAAGATATGGGGAGGGGGCAGGAAAGTAGAGTTGAAATGTAAGATCAGCCATCATTGTATTGGATGGTGGAGCAGGTCCGATGGGCCTAATGGCCTACACCTGCTCCTATTCCTTGCGTTCTTTTCTTGGGATCTATTTAAATGTAGGAGGCGAGCTGCCATTGCTAATTGTTCTGCTCACAGGCAACTGACTGAGGAAATCTAGCAGACAATGATCATGAGCCTGCAGCAGCACCTTAGAGAGGTGGAGATGGAAAGATTGGGAAGTGGGGTGGGCGTCAACGGAGCAATGTCAGTGAAATTTACAGAACACTTAGCAAGGAACTGAAATTATAAAAGCCTTAAAAGTTTAAAACTCCCAAGGTAATCAAGGAAAACTGAGCACCAGATTTGGTTCCAGCTTTTCTTCCCTGCAGTGAATGATCCCTTTAAGTAGATCTGGAAATGGTCCGTCCCCCATACTGTACTATACATGGTATCTAGGTGGGTTGATAAAACACCGGTTGCAGCAATTGACAGGAAAATTACTTTGGTGTCTTAATTGTATCATTTGATCCCTATTAAAATATACTAATTAGGTACCTGCCTAATTTTCATGAAAGCACTATCTGCCTAAATATCAGCCCACCTAAATATCAGGACAATTGGGACATCCAGCGCTAAGTTGGTATTTCTTGTTTGCAATTTTTGTTAGCTACTGCCTTATTCAGAGGCATTAATGCAAAGCATAAAATCAGCTTCCATTCTTTGTTCAGACATCACCTTCTTGACAGAACACTAAGGCTGCAAATGATCTTTGGTGTTGTTAGTCTTGCATGGTGTTTACTTTTATCTGAATACCAAAGGCAAACAAAAACGGTTTGGAAGTCTTAATTGGCTGGAAGTCCTAAGTTATTGAGGAAAAATGTCACCAGTCTGCCTCACTGCAGATAAAATGTGGCCACAAATCCTACTTCTAAATAAACTGCCAACTTCTTTGATAGCTTACGAAACCACAACTTACAGTTGAATAGCACTCTAGGGTAGACATTTCAAAGCCCTGAGGGAAAAAATGTTGCTCCTGAGCTGCAAGGAGAAAGGAATGGGATGAACTAAGGTAGTGAACAAAAGACTTGGCTGAAGAGAAGGATTTTGAAAAGATTTTGACAGCAAGCTTGCTGTGCTGACTAGACAAGCATTCTATGGTCCTGGCTCCCACGGAAAACACTCAGCGGTTATTCAGTATGGCATTCCACTTCAATAGTTCCAATACTTGCCTTGGTGTGCTCCCTGAATGCATGAAAGGCATTCAAGCCAGATGAAGTAGAAACCTGGATCTGGGGGTTCACAGTCTGTTCCCTCACCTCCTCTTAAAACCTACAATGGAGAATGGGAACATGGACCATTTAACTAACCCTTCTGTACAGCCTTCATAGGGCCCCAAAATTTTTATTTAAGTAACAGAGTCTAGAAGCACTCAATGTCACTGTAGCCCTTTTAGCCTGGAGGGAAGTCTGTAATTATCGAAGCTCCTACTAGGCTACCATTTCCTATTTGGGAATGCTATGGCTCTATATTTCTTCCCAACCCTTTTCAACTTGTGGATGCAACAGAAAAACAGGTTCCATGAGCACACAGACATCAATTAACTGAAACTTATGCGTGAACTATGCATAAAGGAACAATTTCTCCGAAGTCGCCAATAGCATTGGTTGGGAGATCAATCAGCCATTCTGGTAGACTGCCACCCAAAGCAGAAGTGTTGGACACCCTACCCTAACGATGGTAAAGGGCACCAGAAGATGTGAGGATTATAACCAGCTTCTCATGTCTTTTCTGAAATACAGTAAGTGATACACTATTAGGATGTTATGTTCAGGATATAACTGCAAGAATAACTTACAGGGAAGATAAAACATAACAGAACAATGAAACACAGGTTACTGAAGGTGCAAGTACCTAGGAAGCAATAGTCATCCCGCAAGATGTTCAAACACCTTCTTTAGAAAGTATTTCTTACGCCTGCAAGGCTTTTATGTGAAACAGATTTTTGTCCCAATGTAATGGCAAAAAGCAGGTGTCATAATTTCTGGGTTGACCTCATGGAGTTCAAAGTCATAAAGGAGCTAGGACTATGATTTTCCTTACGCCAAAAATAGGATTAAATATAAGAGGTAGTTATGTTAACTATTTCCATCCCAAACATGGTACAGCCATTAGAAACAATGAATTGCTCTATTTCTTTCAGTCTGCAGACTTGCATATGTTGATATTCCAAAGAAGCACAGGCCAGCCAAGAAACAAATTTGTTCTGATTATTTTCTTACCACAGGCAGTAGCAGAAACATAAAAGTCTAACTGATTCTTATTGAGGATGTGAAGGAATACAATCAGTTTTATGTACTGGTCATTCCTCTGATATAGAAAAAGTAACTCCGTTTCAGTTACAATTGTCAAAAACCAATTTTAAAATAATTTTCAATGTCACCTAAAGCCATTAAATTATATAAAACAGAATCATGTAAATCACTGCGGGAGATTCCTTGGGGCAATCACTACTGGAGCTTGGCATGAAAAAGCGAACATCAGGTTAGGCCAGTATCCACCTTGTCTTTTCTGTTTATTGGTGGATTGTTATACAGGGAGTGACAGGTTTACACTGAGTGAGCCTCCAAGAAATCATCCAAGATAGAGGTGCTTTCCAGCTTCTGATAGAAGCTGACAATTACCTATTGGAATGGAAAAGCTTGAGTTTCAACTGTACAAAGGCAGAGAATTTTAAAGCACAAAAGGAGCTGTACTGTCTCTTTGCTAGAGCAATGAAAACACTCTGCCCTTTAAAAATGCTATGATTTCTGTCACATCTCTCCCTCCATGTGAGTTCCCTAACCTAGAAGAACAAGAAAGCAGCATGGGGTGATGGAATCCCCGCTGAAATCTTGAGGCACAAAGAAGAGGAACTAATATTACAGCTCCATGCCCTTCTCCTACAGGTCTGGAATGAAGAGGAAGTCCTGGATGATCTCAGAGATGCCATGATTGTGACAATCTTCAAGAAAGAGGACAAATCCAACTTTGGAAGTTACAGAGGTACCTCTCTGCTTTCCATTGCAGGAAAGATCATTATAAAACCCTTCTGAATCGACTTATTACACTTGCTGAATCCCAAATCTAAATGTGAGTTTAGGCCTTCAAGCGGCATGTCTGACATGATCCTTACAGCTCACCAACTGCAAGAAAAATGCTATGAATAATATCAACCTACCTGCATAGCATTCTTTGACTTGACAAAGGTCTTTGACTCTAAATTGTGGGGTACTCTGGAAGATTTTGCTGAAGTATGGATATTCTCCAAAATTCATTACAATCCCTTTGCCTTGTTCATTATATGTGAGCCATGATCCTTAACAAAAATCCACCAAGGTTGTGTCATCGTTCCAACGCTTTATCTGATGTTCCTGGTTGCCGTGCTCCATCTGACTAGAGACAAGCTGCCTGCTGGAATGCAGCTTAGTGATCAAATGGATGGTGAACTATTTAATCTCAGACCACTCCAATCAAAAATGAAGACTACCCCGACCTCAGTCATTGAGCTCCAATACACTGATGATGCTGCAGTAAATGGTGTTGGAAACAAATCTCCAGAGGAGCATTTACGTATTTACTCAGGCATACGAGAAGATGGGACTTACACTCAACATTCAGAATATCAAAGTCCTCCATCAGCAAGCTCCAAATGCACATGCTCCACTCCAAACCCACGACCTCTACCACCTAGGGTAGCAGATGCATGGGGACGCCACCACCTGCAAGTTCCTCTCCAAGCCACGCACCATCCTGACTCGGAAATAATATCGCCATTGCTTCACTGTTGCTGGGTCAAAATCCTGGAACTCCCTTCCTAAAAGCACTGTGAGTGTACCTACACCACATAGACTACAGTGGTTCAAGAAGGCAGCTCACCACAGCCTTCTCAAGGGCAACTAGGGATGGACAACAAATGCTGGCTGAGCCAGAGATACAAACATCCCGTGAAAGAATAAAAGAAAGGATTCATGATGAGTGCCTGGAAAATGCAGAACACTTCCAGTACCTTGGAAGTTATCTCTTACAGAAGGCTGTGGGTATAGAGGGCTTTCTATAGGACCAACAATCACTTTGTTAACTCATTTCTTTTTAAAATATTTATTGAAACTCTTACTATCTGTTTTTATATTTCTGGCCAGCTTTCTCTCGTACTCTAATTTTTCTCTCCTCATTACTCTTTTAGTCATCTTTTGCTGTTCCTTATATTCTGTCCAATCTTCTGGCCTTTCACCTATCTTTGCGCAATTATATACATTTTCTTTGGCCAGGATTTTCCGGTCAGTGAGCTGACGGGGGTGGAGGGGGCGGGGGTGCCCCGCTCACCAACGTGTAAAATGATGCGGGATGACATCAGGCAGCACTCCCCAAGTCACCCCACCCCATTTAAATTTTCAGGTAGTCGGGGGCTCAGCAGAATCAGCTGTGTGCCTGCCGACCTGTCAATGGCTAATAGAGGCAATTGACAGAGTCATTGAACTAATTAAAGGACCTGCCCATCCAACCTTAAGGTTGGCAGGTAGGCTAGGAGCCCTGGTAGGAATTAGAAAAAGCATGAAACCTCATCTATAGGCGGGATGAAGTTTCATGTAGTTTTTGAAAAATGTAATTAAAATGTATTTAAAAGTGATGGTCATGTCCCAACTCATGTGACAGTGTCACATGAGGGAATTTTTTTTCTCTATTTTTCTGATGTTTTAATGCACAGCTGATCTCCCTGAGGCAGCACTTAGCCTCAGGGAGATGAATGCGCTCTTTTGTGCACATGCGCGAAACAGCGCACTCTCGGCTCAGGGAATCCCCCCCCTCCCAAGCAAGCACAGGGAAGCTCTCCCTTGTGGACATCGTCCTGGGTGGGCCTTAATTGGCCCACCCATGTAAAATGGTGGCGTCCCGATGGGGGGAAAATTCTGCCCTTTAAGTTTGATACTATTTTTAACCTTTCTAGTTAACCACAGATGCTGTGCCCATCCCTTAGACTTTTTCTTACTCATTGGAATGTATCCTGTGCATTCTGAAATATCCTCTTAAATGTTTTCCATTGCATTTCTATTGACCTATCCCTTAAACTACTTTGCTAATTCATTTTAGCCAGCTCTGCTTTCATGCCATCATAATTGTCCTTATTTAAGTTTAAAAATGGGACCCACTCCTCCCTCCCCCAAACTGTATGTAAAATTCAAGTATATTATTATCGCTGCTACTTTCCCTTTCACAAAACCATGTTAACTCTGCCTGATGACCTTGAACATACCCAAGTGTCCTGCTGTAGTTTCTTTAATAATAGCTTCTAACATTTTCCCTTCATCAGGTGTAAAGCTAACTGGCCTGTAGTTTCCCACTTTCTGTCTCCCTCCCTACACTATGAGACCATTAATTAATCCCATCTCATTGCTCAATACCAGGTCTAGTACAGCCTGCTCTCTAGTTCGCTCCAGGCCATGCTGTTCTAAGAAACTATCCCGGAAACATTCCACGCACTCCATATCTAGGATCTCTCTCACCAACTCAGCCTTAACAGTACACCACTGCTTCATGTGCCCATAGCAAAGAATTACAGACCTTCTAGGCTACCTTTGCCCATCTGACTTTTCCAGTCCATGGGGAGAATTTTCCGCTTATCGGGTGGACGCGTGCTCGACCTGACCAAGCGTAAAATGACACGTGATGACGTCAGGCAAGTGTCCCGACATCATTGCACATTCGTGCAATATTTCAGTCAGTGAGTGCGCACCGGAGTCAGCAGCGCGCCTGCCAACAATTAAAAGGCCTATTAAGGCCATTAAGAAGGTAATTGAATGAATTTTTTTGCTGCCCGTCTGTTATGATCCAATCTGAGGTTACTCCTGGACAAGCCTGATCCCAGAGTGGAATCCAGCTCAATAGATCCTAACTAAATACTTGGGGAGTAGCCACTGAACAGAGGCACGGGGGTCAGCTGATGATCATTTAACAAAAGAATAAAACGTTTATTCAACAAGAAAAGGTGAGCTATATTACAATACGCCTTCACTCACAACTATACCCTTACGGATGTATACAGATTTGTAAGGATAACACAAGTTACAAAAATTATCTTATACTCTAATGTCCACAGTAAGTACACAGTCCATGTAAATGTATGGCATTGGTCAGACACACCATGCTCTGAAACCAAGTGACAGATGCCACCTCAAACTGATACTATGGATCTGTCCTCAACTCCCCCCAAACACTTGTCACACAGTGAGCCAACCAGTCTTACTGAATTCTGTTCTTCACATGAGGATTTCCAATCTCCAGTCTCAAGGGCCTCACCTTGGAATCTTCTCCTAAACTGACACTTTCTCTCAGGCACCTTCCACAAGGGTTCACATACAGGGTTTCAAACACTCCTTCTGATGTTCCTCTTCCCTGAGTAACCACATGCACTCAAGCTGCCTTCCATGCACTCTCTCTCACTGACTCATCCTTAACAGGACACCACTGCTTCATGTGCCCATAGCAAAGAATTACAGACCTTCAGTTATCTCTTTGAACCTTCTTGCAATCTGTTCTCACTTTAAATCTGAAGCTTGGAGCCTTTCTCTCTGCCCCTGACTCTTAACTTCATTTAACAGGACCTTTTCCCAGGTTCACATCCTTCCTTTAACTAGGTCATCTTTGGACTTCTCTTCTTCCACTCCCCTGGACTTTTAGGGTTTTTCTTTGCTTGGGACCTTTTTGTTCTTTTGGGAAATTTCACAGTATCCAGGTTCTCTGGGTCCTGGCTTCAAACTGAACATAAAACTACTGTTTTAGTTCTTTGTGTATGTCTGTGGGAGAAACCAGCCTATCTGGCCCCCCAATGTTTCTAAGCAACAGCACTGTTCTTCCTACTCCTTTGTGTTTACTTTCACTTTATAGGGGCCATAAATGTCTCATTAGAAATGCAAGCAGCCTTTTAAAGTGGAACTAAGATTCCATTTGACTTTTCTTAACACACAGATGCAGAAATACCAATCAAACTCAAACTTTAAAGCTAAAACTCATTCCTAACACCCATAAGTACAAGTAAAACTGACTTAAGCTATCTCCAATTCCTAACATCGTCCAGTCTGATGGTTGGAGGGCAGGCAAAAAGGCCACGCAGCCTTTGTATTTTTTTAGGAAACCTCATCCATAGGCGGGATGAGGTTTCCAACAGCAAATAAAAATAAAATAAAAAATTTAAAATTTAATTAATAACAAAGTCACATGTTTTATAACATTTTAGAAATCTTTATTTTTAATGTTTTAAACTGTTCATCTCCCTGAGGCAGCTCTGTGCTCAGAAGTTCACACTCACCCTCCTCCCCACCTCAACATAGGCAACACTGAGTGCTTGCGCTTGTGTTTCGAGTTGGGGAGACCTTAATTGGCCTGCCAGTGTGAAATCCCATTACAGTCCTGATAATGGGCTCCTGGCTGCCCTCACCAAGCCTACCCGATGAGGGAAAAATCCTCCCCTATATGTAGATTAAAATCTCCCATTATTATCGCTGTGCCTCTCTGACAAGCTCCCATTATTTCCTCCTTTATGTTCCATCCTACCATGTGGCTACTATTAGGGGGCCTGTACACGACTCCCACAAGTGACTTCTTGCCTTTACCATTTCTCATCTCTACCCAAACCATTTCCACATTCTGGTTTCCTAAAATTAGATCATCCCTCTCTATTATGTTAAACCATCATTAAGTAACAGAGCCACCCCTCCACCTCTTCCCTCGCTTCCTGTCCTTCCTAAGCGTCCTATACCCTTGAATATTCAGGTCCCAATCCATGTCCCCCTGCAACCATGTCTCTGTAATGGCTATCAAATCATACTTATTTATTTCTATGTGCACCCTCAGTTCATCTGTCTTGTTTCAAATAATTTGTGTATACGATACAGAGCCTTTAGTTGTATCCTTTTATTATTTTTATAACCTCTAGTTTCATCTCTTGATTTGCTGTTAGATTTGTACTCTAGATTCCTTCCTGTCATAGTCTATTTTTCATTTCCCATAATAATACCTCTCTTTTTTACCTTGTCTCTCTACTCTTTGATTTACCACATCTTCCCAAATTTATACCCTTGCCCCACTACTTAGTTTAAAATCATCTCTAATTTCCTAGTTATGTGGCTCGCAAGAACACCGGTCCCAGCACGGTTCAGATGTAGACCGTCCCAATGGCACAGATCACATTTTCCCCAGTGTTGGTGTCAGTGCCACACGAACAAGATTCCACCTCTCCCACACCAGGCTTTGAGCCACGTATTCATCTCCCTAATCTGATTTGTCCTATGCCAATTTGCACATGGCTCAGGCAATAATCCAGAGATTCTGGTCTTTGAGATTCTGCTTCTCAATTTGGTGCCGAGCTCCTCATACTGACAATACAGAACCTCCTTCTTTGTCCTGCCTACGTCGTTGGTACCAACATGGGCCATGATGACTGGGTCCTCCCCCTCCCACTACAAGTTCCTCTCCTGCCCTGAGCCAATGTCCCAAACCCTGGCACCAGGCAGGCAATACAACTGTCTGAACTCACACTCTTTGCTGTAGAGAATAGTGTCAATCCCTCTGACAATATTTTCCCCAATACCACCATTTTGCTTGTAACTACCCCTGTTTAAATGGTTTCTTGTGCCATGGTGCCATGGTCAGTTTGCTCATCCATCCTGAAGCACTCACTCTCATCCAAACAAGCTGAAAAAGCTTCAAACCTGTTGGACAATTGTAAGGGCTGAGGGTCCTGCACTCCTGCCTTCTGGGCCCCCCTTCTGCCTTACTTGCAGTCACACCCTCCTGTCCCTGACCTAATCAGAAGATTCCATCCTAAGGGGTTTGATTGCCTCCTGGAATAAAGTGTCCAGGTAAATTTCCCCCTCCCTGATATGCTGCAGTGTCTGCAGCTTGGCCTCCAGCTCAATAAATTGGAGCTGAAGTTCCTGCAGCTGCAAACACTTACTGTGGATGTGTTTTTCCTGGATCTCACTGGTATCCAGAAGCTTCCACATTCTACAATCACAGCAGATCACTTGACATGCCATCTCCAACATGTGTTAATTAATCAATTGTTAATTAATTATAATTTGTAAAGCTTACACTTCCCAGTACGTTTTGGCACTGCCAGTAAACTTTACAATACTGATAAAACTAATAATACTAGTTACTGGTTTACCTGCTCCTTCTACTGCACCAGAGTAGAAATCAAATACTGGAAGCTGAGAAAGAGTTAAAAAAGCACCTCATCCCCACCCTTCACTGAACTCCCCACTCAGCACACTTTACTTCCTGCAGTAAACCTTACCTAAACCACCTCTTTCCTCCTTTATACTGAATTTCCACTTTGAACCAAATTCCCAAACATCCTCACTCAGTCACTGTCTCACTCAGGCCACAGTCTCTCCTTAAGGACCGTGCACTTTAAAAGTCTGTTTCTTATATAGAGCTGTGATGAGTCGCTCTCTAGCTTAGCTTCCTGCTATGTAATCAACATCTATTCAGGCAAGGGCTTTCAGGTGATTGACAGTTAATTGCCACTAAGACATTTGCCTGTTTAACTAGGCTATTTAACTTACTTACAAGCTGCTAGTTCTAGGTCAGAATCTGGCTCTTACTCTAAAACTGAACTTTTAAAAGGTTTGCCAGTGGAATTTCCACTTCGAACCAAATTCCTAAATATACTCACTCGGTCTCTGTCTCACTCAGGTCGACGTCTCCCCTCTGCGACCCTGCGCCTCTTAGGACAATTGTGTTCCCATTTAGGGGCCATTTTGAGCTGGTTGAAGTATTTTCCCACAGTCGGAGCTTCCCCCCACAATGTATGCAGAGCCCAGCAGCCCAATCAAGGTGGCTCATGGTGGCAGACCTGATGGCTGTTGGAGTCAGAGGCTCCATGCCCTAGTGATGGGGCCTCGGGGATGAAAGGCTGCAATTGCGTCTGTCACTACTCTTGTGGACGGGTTTCCCTACTGGCATTGGACCTCTTCATTGATTACTTCAATTCAGGCAACTAAAAGTTGAGGTGCACTCACCTGCCTGCCTCAAGAGTGCCCACCTATCCTGGTGGGTCTGCTGGTCTGACATTGTTGTGGGCCCTCCAATTGGGCCTCCAGCCTCAGATACGCCACTGCTTAGGAGACCACCTCCTGGAAGGTTGTACTAGTGGGCGTGCTGACAATATGGATGGGCTCAGAACCCCCACATGAGCCAGATGTCAGGGTCCCAATGCCCCCCAGAAAATCCAGCCCATCGCCTTCAGTCCCCATTCCAAACTCCATTCCCTAGCTACTGACTACATCCCTTTCCTTGCAATTGTGTGAGGCTAAACCAAACTGTTTGCAACTCTGGAATCATATTTGACTCTGAGGTGAGCTTGTGATCACTTACATTAGCTTTCACTAAGACTGCTTATTTCCACCTCCATAACATTGCCCGACTTCACCCCATCTCAGCTCATCTGCTGCTGATGTCCTCGTTCACATCTTTGTTACCTCTAGACTTGACTATTAAAATGCACTAAAGGCTGGTTTCCCACGTTCTACCTTCGGTAAACTTGCTGCCTTATGCACTCCAAGTCCATTCATCCATCACCCGTTCTTGCTGAGCTACATTGGCTGCTAATCAAGTAGTGTCACGATTTAAAAATTGGCAGCTTTTTTTTTCAAATTGATCCTGGCCTCATCCCTCCCTATCTCTGTAATCTCCTGCAGCCACACAATGCTCCTGCATGTCTACCCTCATCTAATTCTTTTCAGCATCCTTGATTTTAATCACTCCACCATTGGTGGTTTCAATTGCCCAGGCCTTAAACCCTGGAAATCCCTCCTTCCACATCTCCTGCCTGTAAAGCATTCTAAAATCTACCTCTTTGACAAAGTTTTTAGCCATTTGTTCTAATATCTCTTAATGTGGCTCCTGGTTGTACTTTGTTTTATAATTCAGTCCTGAAACACCATTGAACTTTTTAATTATATTAAAGGTGTTATATAAATATATGCTATTGCTGTGATGCACCCACATCCTGTGGAAAAACATTCCATGATTGAATAATCTTCTGCATGAATAACTTTTTCCTAACCACAGTCCTCACTCTGAGAGTAAAGGCTTTGGTATTCACTCCATTAACGTCCTTCATAATTCTGAAAACTTTTATTAAATCTTGTCTGCTTCAATGGAAATAGTCTCATCATATTGTGTTGTGAGGTGTATTGTACAGTATTCTGTCACATTGGAGAGTATGGTGGTACATACAAGTTCTTGCAGCTTCTATGCTAGTTTGCTTGACTGGGGTATTAACAGAGTGGGTGGAGCAAAGAGCCTTTTCTAGCTACGGCGCACCCAGCAGCTATCTGTATGACTGGGTGAAACTTCAGGAACTACTCCTCTGACACAACAATAGAGTCTTTTTCAGCTACAGCCTTATTAAAAAAAAAATCACATTTACCCTGAGTACCTAAACCGACGGTACAGAAATCTACCAACTCATTACATGGAACTCCCAGGAGCCTCGTCTTGGGGTTTCAGAGCCCAGAATGAAAAGTGGTTGTCAGACAAACCCCCAAACAACCTGGCTATTATTGGACTGGGATGTTCAGTTTCCTGGACGAACCCTGGAGACCAAACACAAATAAACTGATTTAACTCTTAAATTGGCTTTGCACTTAATCTGACCACCAAGACACCTAATGCAAGAAGGATGCAATTAAAACATACAATAGTTTTAAAATATCCATGAATTAAAACTAGATGGCAAATAAATCACCTTCAGAACTGAACAAAATGTGAACTAGCAAACAAAAAACAATGTTTGACAAGAAAATATCTATCACATTACCTTAAGGGTGGACTCACACTCAATATTTTGATACAATTTCATAATGTTTTTCTATTAAACTCTACGGAGAGCTATTAAAACTTATGATTACCTTGGGCAGAATCTTTGGCTTGGCGAGCAGGGATGGGGCCTGCTCGCCGAGGTGTAAAATGACATGTGGTGACATCGGGCGGGCGTCCTGAAAACTTTTAGAATATCAGTTTGGCGGGTCACCTCACTGTCAAAGGCCTTTTAAGGCCATTTAAAAAGCCAACAAAGCAATTAGCTGAGCTGCCCGTCCAACCTTAAGGTTGGTGGGCAGACGAAGAGCCCAGGCAGCCTAATAATTTTTCATGGAACCTCATCTACAGATGGGATGAATTTTCATGAACGCCTTTGAAGCGTTTGAAAATTTTTAAATAAAATTAATGGATATGTCCCAGCTCATGTGACAGTTCCACATGAGGGGACATGTCCTTAATTTTTTTTTACCTTTATTCAATGTTGTATAGGTGAAAGTAATCTCGCTGAGGCACCTCTTTGGCTCAGGGAGAATTCTGCACTCTTTCGAGCATGTGCGAAAGAGCGCACTTCCTGACTCAGGCAACACTCCCCCCCGCCTACACAGGGAGCACTCAGCACTTCCAGGCATGCTTCACGCTGGGTGGGCCTTAACTGGCCCACCCCCCGACGGGATGAAAATTCTCCCTCTTGTATTATGCATATTTTACTTTCAAATTTAACATACTAATAAATCTATTTCAGATGCTAATTTGAGTTGCAACCTTAAATATGATTGATGTTAGGGTATGGAACTGGTCAATAATAAGGCTCTCAAGACAATTTAATGTCCAGGAGGCTCTTTCTTATTAATTGAATGAAGTGTTAATCCAATTGAATGGCTGCTGTGTACTGAATCTTCTCTGTGTGCCTCATTCACAAACGCTGCTTTGGAGAATTTGAGAACCAAGGAAGTAATTTTGGATAAAAGGCTATTAAAGCCAATCTTGATGTGTTGGCATTCCGACAACCTATAACTGCAGCAACAGAACTTAAAACTGAGTCAGCAGTTTCTTCACCTTGTCATTTACAGCTCGAGCTGTAAAATATAGTAAAATACATAGGGCTCCTTGAGTCAGGCAGATAAATCCGTTCAACATTCCTAGTGTTGAACTGGTTAACTCTGTCACGAAGCTATCGTCATTGCCTACTTGGGTCACTGCTAGAAAGTCATATAGGCATTACTGTTAGTAATACAATACCCAAATCAATCATATTTCATTCCCCAGGGTTAATATCACACTGTGAAACAATGAAGTCATCAAGGCTGCGGTATGAATTTATGACTAAAGCCTAAGGTACCTTTTAACTTGAATCTAAATTTGGGTCATAAATATTTTGCAGGTGTTGGGAAAAACATTTCAAAACAACAGAAGTGCCATTCTATTCCAATCATTTTCTCTCTCATTCCTTCTTCTCATTTTCTAGGACACCAGGTTTTAGGATTCAGTAGGCTTGCATCAATGCTTCACTGTATGTCAAAGCTTAAAATTGCCCACTGGATTTGTCATGCAATCAGGCTGAGAGTAAGCAAACAACTTAATGGCTGACAAAGACGGAGTTGAATAACCCTCCTATTTACATGAAATCAATAATTTATAAGAATGATTCATGGGACCGCATTTAGATAATTTTTTATAATGGTCCCTATATTGTAAAGCCATTGTAGAAATTGCTGACTAATTTGAAATTCCACTTCAGTAGGTAAATGTAAACATCCATCAAATAGATCAGAATCCTGTTAGGCCTAACTGGCTGCTGAATCAAAAGAAACACTTTGTGATCCTTTATTATTTTCCCCCAAACTCGACTAAATTAAATTTATCCCTACAAGATTTCAAACACTCCGATCAATTGTTCATTCCAGAGTTATCCAATTACGTATAAAAATTGTGGAGGCATTGTAAAAGAATATATGCATTTATGCAACAAACGCTAGCCTGACTGCTGAACTTCTAGGCTTTAAGGTCTAAATTATTATCCATTCAGTGTTGTCTAGTTTTCATTTAGCATATGGACTAGTGGCTGAAATCCCCATGGCTTTGGAAAACAAATACTTGCTCCAATTTTCTGGCTGTGCAGTGTAATATCAGCCTATCAGCTAGTTTTAAAAACAGAAAATGCTGGGAAAACTCAGCAGGCCTGGCTGCAACAGCGGAGAGAGAAAAGAGTTAGCGGGTGGGATTTTCCGCACTCACCCACCACCGCGATCTTCCGGTCCCGCCACAAGTCAATGGGCTTCTGGCCGGGGCACCGCCTCGGCAGTGGGACTGGCAAATCCCGGCCAACATTTTGTGTCTATATGGCTCTGCTTCAGAACTAAAGAGAAGTAGAAATATGATGGATTATGGAAAACCTTTCGCCACCACAGAGGCCGATTATAGGTGAAACACAAATTTTGACAAGCCCTTCATATTTGGCTTAATTTGAAAGTGGAACTGACACTAACAGAAATTAGGAAGAGCCTATAGAAAAAAATGATGGAGTTGAATTGCACTGTGAATTTATGCAAATGAGGTAATCAAACCAGTGAAACAGTTAGGCCCAGGTTTTCACTCCTGGGTTGGGTGCACAGAGACAGGAGAATTCTCGGCTCTGCAAACCCGACCTTTAAAAATGGCTGCCCGCTGTTCTGATTTTTGATCCGGGGGGGGTGGTGGGGAGGGGTAGGGGGGGTTACAAGTCAGGTCCGCTGCCCCTGGAATGAGTGCCTCTGTTATCTGGCATTTTGTTGCAATCAGTAAAAAAGAATGTTTAAAACAAAAAATAGCCCTTCAGCCCTCCCCCTTCCCCCACACACTCCCCATGCTCCAACCATGCAACCTATCTCATGCCCTCCCTTGCTCCCCACAGCCACTCATACCCCCAACACACACTCCTCTACCCATGGTTTTTATGCCAACCTATGCTGCTCTACCCAATTCCGCTGGTCTCTCATACCCCCATACCCCCACATCCCCATGGCCCTTTATATCCTCTATGCCAACTTAGTGCCAATTTTTGCCAACCCAAGCTCCCCATCCACCACCACTTTCCCATACTCCCTCATTGCCAACTCACCTCTTATCCACCATGGGCAGACCTCAGGAGCCATGCTGACATAAAATAGGCTTATGTGTCAATTTTTGACATCACTAAATTAAACAAAAAAACACTCATTGATGAAAAGATGATTCAATGCATAGAAATTCCTTCAATGTTTCTCTTATGAAAACAAACATTTCTATTCAATATTTGGAGCTATTTGGAGCTGTCAATTAAATTGCTCACTTAGCACCCACCCCATTATGATAATATTAGTTTGTAAAATTAGTCATTGCAGCACAAACCCTTTAATGATAACCCTCAGGCTTACGTCAACAGACAGAGTGAAATATTAAGCACTTTTTTTAACTCCAGGGTGTTCTTTTTTTATTTGGGGCAGAATTTTCAGCAGCTGCTGAATATTGGGTGTGTTTGGCAGTATGACTGGACAATATGGCGAGAAGGCCAAAAATCGGTTTCATGACATTGTGAAACCAGTTTGCAATTGTTTGCTCTGCCCGTCAATGGCGGGCTGTGTTTCCCACCATTGGATATTGGGAACCTCATCTGCATATCATCATAAACCCAGCTCACCGGAATCATCACCCCTCCCTGGATCACCTGAGCACATTCCAGATTTCACACTCCTGGCCTACCAAAATACTACTTTAGTGAAGCCAGCTGATGATTTAAATGGCCAGCTGCTACCGTAAACTGCACAAGCATGAACTCCAGCCTGACTCCAGTTATGCCCCCACAAAAATAGGAAATACCATGTTTGGGGGTGGGACTTAGATGTTTCACAACTGTAGATAAACAGTGTGCACCTGGTGAGCTGCACTTCCCTTGGGACTTCAAGGATTGTTTGCCTACCTTGCTTCAGGCAGCACTCGCACCATAGATCCTCACATTGCAATGGGAAACCTGTTTCCCCAGAGCATTAGCCTGAGTCTCTGGATTACTAGTCCAGTGACATTAGGACTATGCCACCATCTATACCCATATATCAATTTTTTTAAAATTTAAAGCCCAGCAGAGTTAAATGCATTAACAGCTTTGACAGTTCCAATGTGTTTTGACAGTTCTTTGACAGCTTGACAGTTCTTTGACTGCTCTGATGCGTTTATGCACTTTGCATGCAGAATCATGTTTACTTTGAACAATCCCAAAAGGTGCCTTACCTCTCCCAAATGTGTCCCAGAATCATATCCAAAGGGAACCTTACCTCTCCAAAGAGGGCTACCTTGGTTATCCAAATGAATCCACCAAGTTCAGACATCCTCTTACCTAGTCTAATCTGCACACTCCAGATTTCACCTTCCTGGCCTACCAAAATCCCACTTCAGTGGAGATAGTTGATGATTTAAATGGCTAGGTGCCCCTGTAAACTGCATATGCACAATCCCCAGCCTGATTCCAGTCATACTTCCGCAAAAATAGGAAATGCCATGTGCAGGGGTAGAACTTAGGTTTTTCAGCCATTTTCGCTATTTTTGCCATGATGGAAAGCCTCTCTGTCAGTGTTAGCAGGAGCATAGGCAACAGATGTAATACTGTGTATATTGTTTGTATATGCTGCCCCTGCCCTTTCAATGTGCTAACATGTGTATTTTTCACAGGGTCCCATGGCATGCCACTCCTTCCTTCGCTGGGCCATTGGAAATTTTAAAATTTTACATTGAAAGTGGTAAATTTTGGTTTAAACTTTAGAATGAATAGATTTTTAATTTGAAAACAATCTGTTGATTTGTGTGGGTCACTATTTTTGTGAACCATGTATTCAGGGTTAGAAGAGCTAAAGGCGACTTTGACAATTGGTTGAAAACAAGCAAATCTTAATGAGTTATAGTCACAATCTTCCCCTTATGAGAGAGATTAGAACTAAGGACAGAAATTTCCCCCCGTTGGAGAGGGGGGGTGTTGTGCAGGGGCGGGCGCGAATCCGATCGGGGCTGCGCCGCCATTTTACATGAACGGGCCAATTAAAGCCCACACAACGTGACACACACCAAAAAGTGCTGAGCATTCCCTGTGCGGCGGGGGGGTGCAGTTCCCTGAGTCAAGGCCTGCGCTCTTTAACCCATGCGTTCAAAAGAGCGCAGAAATCTTGGGAGATTAATTTCAGAATGTAAGTTTTTATTAAAGTCAGAAAAATTATTTAGACATGTCCCCTAATGTAACAACATCACATGAGCTGGGTCATGTTTATCAAATGTTTGAAAATTCTTTATTTAATTAATAAAATCTTCATGAAACCTCATCCCACCCGTGGATGAGGTTTCATGAAAAACGTGAAGGTCTCCTGGGCTCTTTGCCTGCCTGCCAACCTTAAGGTTGGACTGCAGCTGAGGTTATTGTTTTAATTGATATTTAAATGGCCTTAACATCATTTTATGCGTTGGCGAGCAGGCCTCTCCCCCACTCACCGACCCGAAAATATTTTCGGACACAATTTTTTTTATTCATTCAGAGGGCGTGCGTCACTGGCTAGGTCGGCATTTTTATTTACCATCCCTAATTACCCTTGAGATAGGCAATAAAGAAATTTGTTAAGAATAGGTGGTCTTCCTTTTAAGATGGAGATGAGAAGAAAAAAAATTTCTCTCAGGAGATTGTTAGTCTGTGGAATTCTCTTCCCCAGGAGGCAATGGAGGTCATTGAATTTATTCAAGGCTGAGTTAGACAGATTTTTGAAAGTCAGCAGTTATGGGGGGCAGAAAGGAAAGTGGAGCTGAGATCCACAGTCAGATCAGCTATGATCTTATCAAATGGCAGAGAAGGCTCGAAGGGCTGAATATCCTACTCCTATGTTCCTAAACAATATTAACTCGAAGACTGAGTTTACTGAAGTTTTTTAAAATTGAAAACTACAAATACTGAAACTATTTACAAATTTAGTTAAATGGGAAACAAATGAATAATTTTCATCTGACCCCATTATCCCACTTTTCATTCCTTCTTGGAAGAAGCACGTTGTGTCTGGTTTATGTTAATGTATCTGTAATTAAACATGTAGGTGGATACAAGGAACATAGGTCAGCCACAAGAGAACTGCAAGTAACTGAGAATATGCTGATTGGTCATCTAAATGTGAGTGTTCAGTGAATTTTAACTGGAGGCCAACATCTGAGGATGAAAAAGCTTCCATCCCAAAGCCCAGTGGGGAGATGTTTAAGTTTGTACAAGCTCTCCCAAGTTTGAGGAAAGGGATGTAGAGGCATTCTTTATTTCGTTTGAGAAGGTGACTAAGCAGCTGAGGTGGCCAAATGAAATCTGGGCATTGCTCTCACAGAGTAGGTTGGTGGTTCTAGCTCATGAGATTTATGCATCACTGTCAGAAGTATATCTGTGGATCACGATGCAGTAAAAAAGGCTATTCTGAGTGCATATAAGTTAGTCCCTGAGGCATACAGTTAGAAATTTCAGAATATAAAGAAACAGCCTGGGCAGACCTATGCTGACTTTGAGAGGGTAAAGCAAAGTAATTTTAACCATTGGATATGGCATTAAAGGTAGAAACAAAGTATGAAGCTCTTAGAGAAATATTTATCTTGGAAGAATTTAAAGATTCACTTCCTCCAGTAGTTAGAACCTATGCTGAAGACCAGAGAGTTAAAACAGCTAGACAGGCAGCGGAGATGGCTACCGATTATGAGCTGGTCCATAAATCTAAACCTTTTCTTTCCATCATCCCTACAAACCCGAGAAGGACAGAAGGTGGGAAGGTGAAAGAAAGACAAGTAGCCAGGGAAGAGAAAGGACAGCTGGGAATATCGCAGAACCTTCTCCTCAGGCCAGAAAGGAAAGTGCTGAGGGTGGAAGTGGTACTCGAAGGCCTAAGTATTTCTATTGTAAAAAGGTGGGACATGTCGTGCCAATTTCTGGAAGTTGTGTGGGAAATCCATGGGACTTATTGGGGTACATAAGAGTGATTCAGGAAAAGGAACCTGGCTGAAAGTACAACAGATCAAGTTGTAATGTTAACTTCAGCTGTGAAACCAAGTGTGAACACTGCTGTGGGTTCAGGAGAGGTGATGGAGATACATGAGAGTTATAAAGAATTTTTGTTGAGGGGAAAAGTAACCCATTATCCCTCCAATGAGACAGCTAAACCTGTAATCATACTTGGATGTACTGGAGCCAGTCAAACACTTTTGCTGGGGAAAGGCATAAATTTTCTGCCAGAGAGCACATTAAAAGCCAAAGTTTTAGTCGATGTATTTGTGGGGAGTAGATATCTTTGTACTGGATGCACTTGGAGTGTGACCTGTTGTCTGGGACTTGATGGTAGGGGTTGTTCAGAAGTTACCCATAGATGGAACTAATTTACTCCTGGGAAATGATTTAGCTGGAGTGAAGGTGGTAGCTTCTCCCATAATTACAGAAAGTCCAAGTGGGTTAAAGAGATGGAGCAGTTACAGGAAAAGGTTCAAGGAATTTTTCCTTCATGTGTGATAACCTGAGCAATGGTTAAACAAAGTCCATCATCAAAGGTCAAAGTGATACCACAGACAGGTACTTGGATAGCTAAAACTTTCTTTAAAGGCTTAGATGATCAAAAAGAGATGTTTAACAAATCTTCTTAAGTTGAGGCTTAACAAGCTGACCCAGAATTAAGTAAGATAGCGCAGTCAGCCCAAACTGAAGCTAAGGCTAAGGTACTCACAAAATGTTATTATATTAGAAATTGAATTCTACTGAGGAAGTGGAGACTTTCTCACAGCCCTCCAGATGAGGAGTGGATGTTTGTTCAGCAGGTCATGGTTCCGCCCAAATATCATAAAGAGATATTACGGATAGCCCATGAAATTCCTACGGCAGAACATGTAGGGATATGGATAAAGCGCGGATAAACTGACAGTTTTATTGGCCAGGTCTTCATAAGGATGTGGTACAGTTTTGTAAAATGTGCTATACATGCCAGATGGCAGGAAAACCACAACATGCAATCAAACTGGCACCCTTAATCGCATACCAGTTTTTGAAGAATCATTCAGTAGGGTGTTAGCGAGCTATGTGAGACTGTTACCAAAAACAGAAACAGGGCCCCAGTATACCCTTACTATTATGGATATGACAACTCGATTTCCAGATGCCATTCCTTTAAAGACCATTACGCCTAAAGTAGCGGTAGAGAAGTTAACCCAATTTTTTACTTGATATGGATTATCGGTGAAGATCCAGTCGGATCAAGGTTCCAATTTTGTGTCTAACCTTTTTCAGAATATAATGAGTAGTTTGGATATAAGACATTTAAAGACCACAGCATATCATCCACAGACACAGGGAGCTTTAGAGAGGTACCATCAAACTCTCAAAAATAATGATTAAAGCATACTGTCATGGACATCCCCGTGATTGGGACAAAGGACTGGATTTTCTTTTATTTGCTACCCTAGATCCACCAAATGAATCTACTGGTTTTAGCCCTTTTGAATTAATTTACAGACATGAGATTAGAGGCTCTCTGAAATCAATCAAAGAAAAGATTTTGGGAGAGACGGATGAATCCTCTGTGTTAGGTTATGTGTCCATGTACCAGGGATGGCTCACGGGAGCCTGCAAAGTGGCTCAAGAACACCTTAAAGTTTCTCAAACAAAGATGAAAGAATGGGCTGATAAGCAAGCTATCACCCGAACATCACAACCAGGGGATAAAGCGTTAGTGTTATTGCCTTTACGGGATGACCTCTGAAAACACAGTTCAGTGGTCCATACAAGGTAGTTAAGAGGGTTAGTAAAGTAAATTATTTGATAAATACACAAGATCGTTGGAAAAAGAATTGGCTGAGTCATATCAATATGTTAAAATGATACCATCCTAGGGAGGAAGATATTGAAGAGCAGGTGTGTCAGGTTGTAAGCATAGTGGTGGACGAAGGAGACAGTGATATGGAGGTAGAAGGAGGCTTAGACAGTTCACAAATAGAACCTCCTACTATCCGGTTAGCTAACACTGAAATATTAGGACAGTTAGCTACCACATTTTCATAGAGATATGACAACGAGAAGACCTAGTGAAGCTACTTACAAAATTTAAAGGGGTCTGTAGAGATAAACCGGTGTCTACAACTTTAGCTACACATTATGGGAACGTAGGGGAATTTTCTCATATAAAGCAACATCATTATTGGTTAAGTCCAGAGAAACAAGCAGAAGTGACAGCAGAAATTCAGTATATGTTAGACAATTACATAATTGAGTTTAGTCAAAGCAGTTGGTGTTCTCCAGTAGTGTTAGTGTCTAAATCTGATGGGTCAACCAGATTCTGCATGGACTATAGAAAGGTTAATGTGGTAACAAAAATGGATTGAATCCCTGATTAAAAAGATTGTATTGACAGGTTGGCAGTGTCAGTTCCTTACTAAGATAGATTTGTTGAATGGATACTGGCAAGTACCTTTAACCTTGCGAGCTAAGGAGATATCGGCTTTTGTCATGCCAAATGGTCTATACCAATGCCGTGTAATGTCATTTGGACTAAAAAATGCTCCAGCCACTTTCCAAAGACTAATGAATCAGGTGATCATTAATGTTCCTAACTGTGTGGTTTACTTGGATGATGTATTGGTTTATAGCAACACATGGAAAGCTCATTTAAAACAACTGGAAGCTTTACTTACACAATTACAGTTGGCAGATCTAGTAATAAACCTTGCAAAAAGTGAGTTCGCAAAAGCACGAGTAACTTATTTAGGGCATAGCGTAGGGCAGGGACAAGTTTTGTCAAGAACAACGAAGGTACGGGCTTTGATGGAAATCCTTGCCCTTAAAACTAAATGGGAAATCATAAGGTTCTTAGGGATGTGTGGTTTCTATTGTAAATTTGTGCCAAACTTCAGCACAATAGCGGCTCCACTAACAGGTTAATTACAAAAGAAAGCAAAGGTGGTATGGTCAAGAGTGTGCCAGATATCTTTTGAGAACCTGAAGGCGATTCTAACTGATGAACCAGTATTAGCCACCCTAATAATAAAAACAAAAAAACTGCGGATGCTGGAAATCCAAAACAAAAACAGAATTACCTGGAAAAACTCAGCAGGTCTGGCAGCATCGGCGGAGAAGAAAAGAGTTGACGTTTCGAGTCCTCATGACCCTTCGACAGAACTGGTTCTGTCGAAGGGTCATGAGGACTCGAAACGTCAACTCTTTTCTTCTCCGCCGATGCTGCCAGACCTGCTGAGTTTTTCCAGGTAATTCTGTTTTTGATTAGCCACCCTAATGTCACTAAACCCTTCATGCTGGCAATCGATGCTAGTGGGTATTGCAAGGAGATGAATTGGGCACAGAGAAACCAGTGGGGTGCATCAAAAGAGATACTCAATGGTGGGAATGGAAACCCTGGGATTGTTATTGGCTGTTAAGCATTTTGAGGTATATATCCATCATGGCAATGAAGAAACATTAGCATATACTGACCATAACCCTTTAGCCTTTGTGGAAAAATTTAAGTCTCAGAATGACAGACTGTTCCGATGGAGCTTGCTAATGCAAACTTATAACTTGAAGATTGTTCATATTGCTGGAAAAGATAATCTAATTGCTGATGTACCATCAGGAATGTAACATTTTTATAAATGCCTGGGCAGCAAGAAAGTCAGAAAACTGAACAGATTCTGTATAAGGAGTGAATGGCTGAGTAAGTACATGTTTGAATTCTGTTTATATGTTATACATATCTTTTTTTGTATAATTTGCAATGAAACACATTTAGAAATGATGTTTCATCTCTTAAGGACGGGGGCATGTTAGAATCATATCTCTCAAGACTGAAGTTTTCTTTTACATAATGGAAGGATTTGGCATGACATGGACATTTGGATGCTAACCTGGATTGTTTTTTTAAAAAGAAGGTTCACCTTGGAACTGTCAACAAGCAGGCCTCTTCCAAGAAATCACCTGACCTATATGGTACTTGAGAAGGAGTTGTTTGCTTGTGTTGAAATTCAAAGCACTTTAATTAACGAAAAGCTGGGAGACAAAAAGACATGGGAGAGAGGAAAAAAACTTAAGTTGTGAACCTGCTTGTTTTGAAGGCAGTCTTGCTGAAGAACAAGCTGAGAAAGGAAGGCTACCTTGACTGGCTCCTTCTCTTTACCTTGTGTTAAATTATGTGTGGCTATCAACCTGTAGCCAGTGTACCTTCATCTGAGTGTAACTAGTCGGGACCTTTTGGACTTGCAAAGCTGAGACCAGCAGTCAGTACTTCCAGGAATCCACTGGCAAGCAGCCTGTCTTCACACGAAAGAACTCCCGGTCGACACCCTATGGACTTTTTTCTTTATTTTATAATGCCCATCCTCCAAAGCCCATCTTTGCAGAGACAGTCTATCTGTTTGTCCTTTGTTAGTCTGTGCGCGTGTCTATGTGTGTGCTTGGGGAATTGTTTATGAAGAGATAGATAGTTAAACTTCCTGATTACAATTGTGTGTTAACCAGTACTTGCAACTTGTTAAAAGAGGTTTTGTTTTAAAATAAATTAATCATTCTGAGTTCAGAGTCTCTTTTCTTCTGGGTATTAGGGGTATAGATACACGATTGTGAGAAAATTCAACATTTAAATTAATGGAAAGGTTTGCAGAGTATTGGGGCTTGATAATTCGAGCTTTCCTCCCATCCCAGACATAAAAAGATGAAGGCCTGACTGGGACCGTTTCCCCCACTGCACCCCCATCTGATTGCCCGCACTGCCAGCAGGATATCATGTCGGTCCAGAATACGTCTGGTCCAACATGGCAGGGAGACGTCGAGACTTACTTGAAAAAGACCTTGGTCAGCCTACTGGATGGGGCCCTCCATGACCATGGACCCTGGAACATCATGTACAGCAGTGAGTGGGTGGAGCATCAAGCAGATAGACCTTCGAGCTGCAGCAGCTTCCAGGAGATGGATCATCTGTCTTCAGAAGCTTCCAGGGGGTCCATCTTCTATCTTCAAAGGTGCATCAGCTGACTTACAAAACTACTTAGAAAGACAATAGGAACTGGAATAGATGATAGCAGCTACTCAGAGTGGCACACATTACCATTAATGTCTTTAAATGGGTTGTTGCAGCCCATATGCTGTTTTAACTGATAAATAGTTACCAAGATATATCCGTCTGTTAGAATAGTGGAACATCTGGATCACAACTACAGTGCAAATGTAACCATATTACTTATGTTGTTGCATTCATCCAGGCCCAGTGTTTTAACATTAATTAACAAATAATTGAGATCAACCTGGTAAATTATATGGTCAATATAAATGTTTAAGTATTGGTGCTCCCAATCTTGCAGGAGATTGGGACTCATCTGGTGTACTGTGCCATATTATGGTAAGATTTGGATTTGCAACAATAATTCCCTATATGGTGAATTACTTAAACAAATACACTGTTTGGCTGTGAGGCACTGTGAAGGAATGAATGGATCAATACAACTATTCTTGGCAATTGCAAGGCATCGAGTTCAAAAGTAGCATGTTGTAAGAATCCCGAAATTGGGCAGCCTGCTTTTTCCTTTTGACTAGGGATGTGGGCTTCACTGGCTAGGCCAGCTTTTATTGCCCATCCGTACTTGCCATTGAGAAGGTGATGGTGAACTGCCTTCCTGAACCACTGCAGTATCTTTGGTGGTGTTCCCATGTATCTGCTGCCCTTGACCTTCTAGATGGTCGTGATTGTGGGTTTGGAAGGTGCTGATTAAGGAGGTTTGGTGAGTTTCTGCAATGCATCTCGTAAATGGTGTACACTGCTGCCACTGTTCGTTGGTGGTGGAGGGAGTGAATATTTGTTGAAGCCGTGCCAATCAAGCAGGCTGCTTTGACCTGGTTGGTGTCAACCTTCTTGAGTGTTGTTGGAGCTGCACTGATCCAGGCAGGTTGAGATTATTCCATTACATTCCTAACTTGTGCCTTGTAGATGGTGGACAGGCTTTGGGGAGTCAGGAGGCGAGTTACTCGCCGCAGGATTCCTGGTATCTTATGGGATGTTGTTACAGTTATATGGTTTATAAGATTGTAATGTTTTGGAATTTTGACTTTAATTTAAGGCAAAACGGAGGGATCATGTGACCTGTTTTGAAATTTGCTTGACAACAGGCCTGGGCCTGTTAAAGATCAAAGGGAGACCCAGATTGTGTTACTGATGTGATTATATAAGGCGTTCATGGTTGGAGACAATGGCAGCAGTCTCTGAAAGTGGGTAAACTCTGAATCACCCAAAATCCCAGAAAGCTGTTGAAAGTATTGGGTTGTAAACAGCTGTGCTGTACACTCCACATTTGCATCTAAGATGAAAGAGAGCTAGGGTCAGGAAAGCTAATCAGCGTTTCTACCTCGATGCAAGGCTAATGTGTTTCACATGGCCATGGGGAAGAGGATGGACAAAGCCATTCTTGAGATCAAGTTAGTGGTTTCCCTTCAAATCAATGAATATCACAGATAGACAACAAAGGATCTGGGTGGTCAGCAGAGAGAAGAGGCTTCTTGGCTCAGTGAATTATCACAGCTGGATACAGGAGGGAGGCAGTCTGTAGTTGTAGAGACACATCCCAATGCCATCTAAGGATTTTGGGAGATTCACCCTGGTACGGAGAGAGGGGGAGAATCATTGGGTCAGGTTTTACTGCTGATAGTGAATTTAGGAAACTCTCCAAAAGCTAAGGGAAATGCCTCGAGGTGGTCACTCGAAGTTCCAGGGAAATGTGAACCAATTGGAAGTGGGGGCAACATGGATTATTTACTATAAGGACTGTAATTCTGTGGAACGTGCAAGGTTCAACATTCCTTTCTGTAGTTAAAAGTATAAGTTGCCTACAAAAATAAAATTGGGTTTAGTCAAGTGTTTTTAGTCATTTATTACAGTAAAAGTTTTAAAACTTGAAACCTTGTCCTGTCATTCTTGCAGCTATAGACTGGAAGTTTGAATCTTTTTTTTAGTAATCAGTCTCCATGGCGATAGCAACAATATTAAGTGGATGGGAAATATATACCTGAAAGAATAGCTAGTCATTAGCCTTTAGTACAGAGCTTTGTGGTTTCTACTGGTACATCAATTGACAATTATTCTCAGTGGACTGAATTTTACAGTCATTGGCGAAGGGATGGTGCTGCCGCTGTCCTTGAGAGAAACTGCATCCATGATTTAACAAGCTCTAAAGCATTGATTTCCATTATTCTGATGCTATCTATGGAGAATCTGTAGTGCCCACAAACATTCAATTCAACAAGATGGCTGAGCAGCTGATCAGATTGAAAAATTCTCACAAACAGCAAACCAGGATGAAAAGGCATGAATCATAATTCACATGTTAATTTTACGGAATGCAAAATAAAATATTGGAACATATTCATGGGATTAAGGTAAAAGCTAAAATGTCACAAACAAACTTTTAAAAGCACTAAAAAATGAATTATATTTTTAAAATCACAATTTGTTAAATTCTGATAGAATGACACTTTTTATTTGAAATTAGTTTTTTTGGGCCAAAGAGTTTTTCAGTAGTAATTATGAATTAACACACCTTTAATAACTATGGGCAGGATTTCCCGTTGGTGAACAGGGGGGACGGGGCCCGCTCACCAACTCGGGATGACATCGGGTGGAACTCCGGACATCACTGCGCCCCATTTAAATTTTCAGGTAGGCAGCGGCGCAGCAAAATCAGCTGTGCGCCCACCGACCTGTCAATGGCCAACTGAGGCCATCGATTGAGCCATTGAACTAATTAATGGACCTGCTCGACCAACCTTAAGGTTGGCAGGGCAGGCCAAAAGCCGCAGCGGGAATTACAAAAGGCATGAAACCTCATCCACAGATGAGGTTTCATGTAGGTTTCAAAAAATTTAATTCACATTTTAAAAAAAAATTATGGACATGTCCCAACTTGTGTGACATTGTCACATGAGGGGACATGTCAGGGAATTTTTTTTCTCTATTTTTAATATTTTTGACAGTAGAAGCAATCTCCCTGAGGCAGCACTTAGCCTCAGGGCGATGAGTATACTCTTTCATGCGCATGTGCAAAAGAATGCACTCTCGGATTTAGGGATTCCACTCCGCCCACACAGGGAGCGCATAGCGCTTCCGTGCAGATGTCACACTGGGCGGGCCTCAATTGGCCCGCCCACATGAAGTGGTGGCACGCTCCCCCAATCAGGGGCACCCGCACTTCAACTTCGCCCCCAAAAGGGGAAAAATCCTGCCCTATACCTCATTCGATAAGGTTTAACATTTGCAATGGTTTTCGCAGCAAGAACACTGGATAAAGTGTTGGAGTTCATGTCAAATCACGGATTCAGTGTTGATTGCATCTGCGAAGAGCAGATGTGGAGTAGAATAACACTGCCAGTAACTTCCACATGGGGAAATCTCCTCCCAGTATCCATCCTGTTAAGTCCCCACAGGATCTTATGTTTCAATAAGATCACCTCTCATTTTTTTAAAACTCCAGTGGATACAGGCCCAAACTGTTCAATCTTTCTTCAAAAGATAAGCCTTCATCCCAAGAAGGAGTCAAATAAATCTTCTCTGAACTGCTTCTAATGCAATGATGTCCTTTTTCAAATAAGGTCAGAACTGTACACAGGACTCCATAGGTGGTCTCACCAAGGCCCTATATAGCTACAGTAAAATGTCCCTACTTTTATATTCTATTCCTCTTGCAATAAATGCCAACATACCATTTGCCTACCTCATTTGCCTTCCTAATAATTGCTGTACTACTAACTTTTTGTGACTCATGTACCAGGGCTCCAAGGCCCCTCCTCTCACATTGTTTTAAATGGTGCCCCGCTGTCCTTCTCCTCTTGCCATTTTAAATACTGACCTACTCTCTTTCTCCTTACGTTGTTTGCAATGGTGTCCCGTAAGGGTCGGCAGAGCTGAGTTTGCTGTTGTGTCTGGTGCCTAGGTCGATGCAGAGTCTGGATTCATGAAGTGCTGCTCCTGGCCTGCCCCCCTGCACTCTTCATTGAACCAAGTTTGATACCCTGGCTTGGTGGTAATGTTAGAGTGGGGGATATGCTGGGCCATATGACACAATAAAGAATGTGAAGATGGGGTTTTGTCTCCATAAGGACTGTGCAGTGGTCACTCCTACTGATACTGTCATGGACAGATAACAGTATGTTCTTCCCTCTTGTTGGTTGCCTCACCACCTGCTGCAGGCCCATTCTCGCAATTTGGTCAGTACAGGTGCTACTGAGCCACTCTTGGTGATGGACGTTGAAGACTCCTTGACACCCTCAGTGCTTCCTCTAAGTGGAGGAGTACTGACTCATCAGCTGAGGGGGTGGGGGGGGGGGTACATGGTAATCAGCAGGAGGCTTCCTTGCCCATGTTTGCCCTGATGCCATGAGGACTCCTGGTGCAATAGTTCCTGACCTCTACTGGGTCTGTCTTGCCAGTGGGACAGGACATACCCAGGGATGGTGAAGGTGCTGGTGGTATCTAGGACATTATCTGTAAGGTGCAATTCCAGGAGAATTACTGTCAGGCTGTTGCTTGCTTGTGAGACAATTCTAATTTAGGCAGAAGCACCCAGGGAACTTTAATGGTCAACAGAGCTGAGTTTGCTATTGTCATTTGCATTGCCTAGATGAATGCAAGGTCCAGTTTCATTGGTGGGATTAGAGCCCCAGGGCATTACCCTTTGTCTCTGGATTACCAGTCCAGTGACAATACCACTACCGCACTGCCTCTTCAGCTGTTTTAAATGGTGTCCCACTCTCTTTCGCCTCTCCGTGTTTTAATTGGTATCCCACTCTCTTTCCCCTCTCACTGTCTTAAATGGGGTCCACTCTCTTTTTCGTCTCATTGTCTTAAATGGTGCCCCACTCTCTTTCGCCTCTTGCTGTTTTAATTGGTGTCCCACTCTCTTTCACCTCTCGCTGTCTTAAATGGTGTCCCACTCTCTTTCACCTCTCGCTGTCTTAAATGGTGTCCCACTCTCTTTCACCTCTCGCTGTCTTAAATGGTGTCCCACTCTCTTTCGCCTCTCGATGTCTTAAATGGTGTCCCACTCTTTTTCCCCTCTCACTGTCTTAAATAGTGCCCTGCTTGCTTTCTCCTCTCAGCATTTTGAATGGTGTCCCATTCTCTCTTTTAAAGATAGATTTAAATCCCACTTGCTGCCATGGCAGGATTTGAATTCATGTCACTGGAGTATTAGTCTAGTTTACTGGATTGCTATCTAATAACACTACCATTGTGCTATCTTTCTTTAAGATATAAAATGCACTTTATGGTTGATGACTTAAGGCTGAATTTAGGCAGGGCACCAGGGCAACAGGGGTTTCGACAACAGGCCCAAAAGCCGGGGATAACTCTGCCTTGGCCGTTTGTGGGGCCAAGGCTGCATTTTAGGTCTACTCAGCAACTAATTAGTTGCTGTCTGGGGTCCTGTCACTTTAAAGGACAAGAACCTGTCTCCAAAAGCTGTCAGCCAATCAGAGGGCCAGCAGCTTTCAGTCTTAGCAGTGTCACTGGGATCAATGGCCACTGCACAGACTTCACCCAGCTGAGAGGGCCCAGCGATGGACGCGCCCTTACAATGTGGTCAGCGGGATCTGGGCATGCTGGGACCAATCAGGCAGAACCCGGCAAAGGGTAGGGTGAGGGGTTGGTGAGGGTGGGATTGTTGCCATGGGACTGGCCATTTCCATCAGAGTGGCCCCTCTGCGGGCCATAAAGTGCTCGATAAGGAGGCCCTCTACCCCGTGTAGGGCAGCCATCAGAATTCATCAGGCGATCTTCCCTTATAGCAGAGGGCTATCTCACCTCTGGTAAAATGCCAGTAGTAGTGGGAAGAGGCCCTTAATTGGCAACTTAAGTAGTTCAATTAGCTTCTGGGGTGGGGAGAGGTCCATCCCCTACCTTCCCCACTGCAGCAGGAATGTGATAGGCACTCCACTCTCCCTGCCTCCCAGCCTTCAATTTGCGTTCTGTGTCACATAGAATCATATTTAAACATCAAACTAAATGTCCGGTACACATTTTCAGAGTAACCATATTTCAATTTGTCCAGTCAATAAATATAGTTTATTTTTTTTTTCATTCTGAAAATTTAAAAATATATAATGACATGAGAAATGTCTCCAGGCTTCTTTTTAAATAGAATCTGAAAGATTAATGTAAATGCTCGCAAAGCACTTTAGTCTTTCCAGGTCAACTGATTCAACGACAAGTCAATTAATCGATCTTGATTTCTGTTGACTGAATGTTTTAATTGATGATAAGCTAATCATAACTAATTGACATACAAATTTATACAGCTCAGAAATAATAGACACAATTTAACAAAATTATGTTGGATGGGGAAATGGTTTTAAGACTACCAGCTTCTGGAATTTCTTGCCAGACAAGTTCAATCAAGCGCAACAATTGAAAACAAGTAACGTTACAGTGTAAAGCATACTAGAGATAATCCGACAAAATCTGGATACGAGAAACAAATTCTCAACACACAATTAAAAATTGCTGACCAATTATAAAGGTGTCTGAACATAATAATTAACATTATACAGTTTCCTGCTGCAGGCTGCAGCTACTCATTTCATGGTCAATGATAGTAAATCATACTTATACTTGTCAGATTAAGTCTGGTTAATAACCTTCTTGAAGGCTGGTTTGTCTCATACTTGCAATTTAAATATTTTCACTACTTGGTAATGGCCTTGGGCTGAGTTGACTTATTATAATTTTGCTGGTGAATAAACTGAAAATGCATTCATTAATCTGCTTTATCACAAGAAGCTGGCTTCTCAGTTTTAGCCCCAGGCTTCTTCAGCTGGCATTTTGAAAGGCCACCTTGAGGGAATCTTCACCACAACAGAAGCTCAAGATGATTAACTATCGCACGTAGTAATTCAATGTTTAACAGACGAATTAGGGGGTTAACAGCCATTATTAATGCTGACGATGTGGCAACTTCAGTTTTTAGTTGGAATGATCTGCCATTCAATAATATTGCTACTTCATGTCCCCCAAGCATCAGGTTGGACAACGAAGTGTTGGCTTTTCATTACACAGGTTTGTTTTTTATTTATACATGGGATGTGGGAATCACTGTTGGGGTCAGCATTTGTTGCCTGTCTCAAATTACCCTTTTTTTTGAGCAGTTAAGAGTCAACCACATTGCTGTGGCTCTGGAGTAGGCCAGACCAGGTAAGGACAGCAGGTTATCTACCCTAAAGGACATTAGTGAAGCAAATGGGTTTTTATGACAACTGATGATAGTTCCATGATCACCATTACCGAGAGATGAGCTTTCAGTTCCAGATTTATCAATTGAATTTAAATTCCACCAGCTGCCATGTCCCCAGAGCATTAGCCTGGGCTTCTGGATTACTGATCCAATGGTATTACCCGTACGCCACCCCCTCCTCTCTTGGAATCTCTAAATCCAAATGCAGCAAGTTCCAACTCTTTCAACCAGTGCATCAAAAACCCTGAACTTCTGGAGCAGAACAATATTTTTAGCTTGATAGATTTTTATTGGTTTGCTTCACCATGCTGGTTGCAAAAAAGTTCTACTTTCGCTTAATTATGTGTTACTTTGCATTGCATTATTTTTCTGATAATCAACAATGCAATGTCACTGAGTGTACTACGTTGCAAAGTTTGCAACAGATGGACACGAGATCCTGCTCTGTTCTCCTTAGGCACAGTTTCCCATATTTAACTGTATGGACAGGACAGTTATTGTTTCCTCTGTTCCTACAGTTTGGACATCAATTTCACATCAAGCTTTAACTGAAATGAATAATCTAGAAATACTGGCTAACTCAGCAAGCAACCAAAGTAAATGATTGCTCTGAGGATACTTCTGTGATTGAAGCGATTAAAGTTTATCAACATCGACACTCAGTACTTATTTTAATGTGCCCCTGAGCTGCAGTTATTTTAACATTAGAAATAGATTTACTGTTTTAGCATATGAGATGTGATGTAAGCAGTCAGTAGCCTCTGTTTCGATATCCCTCCAAGTTACTCATAGAAAGAATCATCTATTGACACTAATTAAAGAACAATCGCAAATAGTTTTTTAGATAAACACATTTAACGTTTTAGGATATAAGGAGAATGATTCACTTGAGGTAGGCTCTGGTGCCTGGAGGTAAATGGGAATATAGACAAGCACTGTTGTCATTCCTGCACCCCCACGCCCCCACCCTGCCTCCTCAACACACACACACACACACACACACACACACATTGTGAAACAAAAAAGTTCATAAAACAAATGTACGCTCAAGTACAGTTCAATTCCTTTGAAAGCTATTGTGAACACTCCCACTCATATTTCCAATTTGGATCACTTTTAATAAGTTAAATTATGGACACTTAGTGACAAGATACATTAACTTGCCTCTGTGTAGCTTCTCTTATATGCTATACAATTCATGGTTTCAAATGCAGGACATGCAGCAAGTTATCTGAAAGGATTTCAGATTAAGGGAGCATACTCACCATGAAGGAGGGAGTGAAAACTGAAATGAGAACTTCAAGAACAGAACAGATAGAATCTTGGAACATTCATAGGGGAAAACCCAAAGGGTGAATGAAAAAATCAAAAATTTAAAGGGTAGTGAGAAAGGGGCAACAGTTACAGTTTTGAAGCGTTGATATTCAACTTGCTCATGGCCCAGGTCTTTCAGTCGCCAGATCATCGGAGACCAGACGTACCCCCAAAAATGCACTTCAGGACCCTGCAGAGATCCAGATGTAATGGCTCCGTGGGAATTGCCCAGGAAGTTTGAACTTCCAATGGGCAATTCTTCTGCACCCCGGGACTTTCTGAAAATGCCTCCAACTCTGAGTTAGTCAGAGACTTTGAACAGTTCTGACCTGCTTACCTGAATAGTTACTCAGGAAATGTCAGACAGAAAAAAATCTAGTCTAACTCATGGGATAATTGTACAACTGACACCCTCAACCACCCTTGGTACCATGACAATGTCCCCAACCCCCTGAATCCATCTGACCCAACTTGACTAGCCCCCACCACCACCGCACGACTGCCCCCTCACCTGATCTGACTAGTTCCTACCACCCAACTTGCCCCCACCCCGCAACTAACACCCCCCCCCAACCTGACCTGACTAGCCCCCAGTCTGACAACTCTTTCTGACCTGACCTGATTACCCCTGACCCATCTACCCACATCACCCACCTCAGCCACCCTCCCCACCTACCACCCTACCTGCTACACTATCCAGCTGCCAACCTACCTACCAACCAATCTAACCTGCTGCCACCCTGCCAGCTACCATCCTACCCACTGCCACCCTACCCAGCCTCCACCGTACCCACCTGCTACCCCATCCACTTACACACCTATACATTCACCTATTCACTCATACAATCATTCACTAACACGCTGAGTGGCTGTTTAAATGCACCAAAGTTTTTCGGTGTACTAGCAAACACTTAACCAGGATATGGCCGCTGGTGCTATAAAAAGGGTGCGTCGCTTGTCTTCCCCCGAACGATCCAGCGCTAGGAGGAAGCAGTTCGATAGAAGGCCACTCCGCATTCCTGAAGAAGCTGGGATCGGAAGATCCGGGCAGAAATGCGGAGCAGATTCGTGGCACAGAGAAGTAGGAGCGGAGCTGCAATCCAACATAAGATTCGAGCCCATGTTTGATTATTTCCCACCCCTATCGCGCAGCTCATCTTCTGGCGAAAGTTGAACTCAAAAACTATTTCAGGGAAGGTGTGAAAATGAAGCTTCTCAATGCATTGTAAGATAAAATGACCTTCGCCTAAGGGATAGGCTTCGAGCAATGAATATCAGATTTTGTGAAGAATTAGCAAATGTAGAAGGTTTGAAACAGTTGCTCAGATTTGATCTATAGGCATATTTTAATGAACAGTTACATGGTTTAGTCAGCAATTCTTTCCTTTATCATAGTATTCATGCTCATAAGAAGTACCTCATCTAAAAATGAAATATTTTAATGTAAATACAATGCTGTTTTCTTTATAGATCTTTATTACTAAATTTAACTTTAACTTAAGAAAAGTATCTTCCACCCTTTCCATAAATTTGGCCACATATGGAATATTTAGAGTATTTTGGTTTTATTGATCACAGGCAGTTGACATCTACCATCTGTTTAATAAAGTCTTCATTGACAGGTAAAGGCTGCTTCTTATTGCTATAAATAATGACTGCCACTCTGACCAATAGATAGAAAAAAATGAAATAGTGCTGATGTAGTTTCTAAGGTCAATTGAGGTACTGTTGATTAAGCACTCTGTGATATACAGCCCTTTTATGATATCTTGAAAGTGATATAAAAATATATATCATAAAATCCATAGTTTCCATAAATATTCATGTGCAATTTTCTTCCTGCAGCAATAAATCCTTAGGTAGAATTCATATTTTGTTGAGATTAAATATTGATATAGGCAAAATGTCAAAGCAAATCAACATATCCATTTCTAATTGAAAGTTATCTAAGAAGTTTTTATTGGTGTCAGATTCATTATGATTTAATTCTCTATCATTTGTGGATTCATTTGAATGGATTTTTTAAAATGATATTCCATTAAGCAGAGCTTAAAATTAATGTTTCAACATTCCAAGATTCGTAATTACTTATCTCATGAAACTGAAGGTTATAAGAAGAAAAAAATCTATCCAGTTACAAGTGTTTTTTTTTATTCATTCACAGGATGTGGGCTTCGCTGGCTGGGCCAGCATTTATTGCCCATCCCTAATTGCTTTTGAGAAGGTGGTGGTGAGCTGCCTTCTGGAGTCAATGGGAATCAGGGGGAATACTCTCCACTGGTTGCAGCCATACCTATTACAAAGAAGGATGGTTGTGGTTTTTGAAGGTCAACCATCTCCATTCTAGGACATCACTGCAGGGCTTCCTCAGGGTAGTGTCCTAAGCCCAAGTGGGTATGTTCACTGATGATTGCACAATGTTCAGCACCATTTGCAACTCTTCAGATACTGAAGCAGTCTGTACCTATATGCAGTTAGACCTGGACAACATTCAGGGTTGGGTTGATAAATGACATCTAACTTTTGCACCACACAAGTGCCTGGCAATGACCATCTCCAACAAGTGCGAATCAAACCATTTTCCCTTGACATTCAATGGCATTACCATCACTGAATCCCTCACTATCAACATCCCGGGGTTACCATTGACCAGAAACTGAATTGGACTAGCATATAAACATTGTGGCTACAAGAACAGGTCAGAGGCTGGGAATCCTGCACGGAGTAACTCACCTCTTGACTTCCCAAAGCCTGTCCACCATTTACAAGGCACAAGTCAGGAGTGTGGTGCAACATTCTCCACTTGCTAGGATGAATGTCGTTCCAACAATACTCAAGATGCTCATCATCATCCACGACAAAGCAGCCTGTTTGATTGGCACCATCCACCATCTTAACCATTCACTCCCTCCACCACAGATGCACAAGGGCAGCAGTGTGTACCATCTACAAGATGCAATGCAGAAACTCATCAAGGGTCCTTTGACAGCAACTTCCAAACTTGCACCCTCTACCACCTGAAAGGACAAGGGCTGCAGATGCATTGAAACAACAGCAACTGCAAGTTCCCCTCCAAGCCACACACCATCCTGACCTGGAACTCTATCACCATTTTTTGGCTGCTGCTGGGTCAAAATCCTGGAACTTCCTTCCTAACAACACTGTGAGTGTGCCTACGCCACATGGACTGCAGCTCACCACCACCATCTCAAGGGCAATTACAGATGGGGCAATAAACGTTGACCTCGCACTCTTAATTAAATACTATTTTTGCAGGCAACCTATATTTTAAGCTACAGAACAGAGCTTTTAACATAACCGAGAAAAAAACTCTATGAGCTATATGTTACAATGTCCTTTAAGTGGACATTCAATTCTCCCAGAATCATTCCAAAATTACTCTTAGCTCCTGGGGGTTTACTTACGATATCTTCCTCTCTCAGCCTGGAATCTTTTAATTTGAGAATTGTGTTTCACAGTGTGAGTTTCCCTGGAGATTTCTCCCTCTAGCTAAAGCTCGACAAATCTTCCAGTCTCATTTTAACTTCTCACGAATTTGGTGTTTCCAATCTGGGCATGAGCTTCCAACCACATTCTGGCATGGGAGAACCACAGAGACTTTCAGCCTCTAGCTGCTTTCTCTCTCTCCTGGACTCTGGCAGACTAACCTGTCTGTGATATTCAGTGATATTTTAGGAAAACTTGTAACCCAATATCACAATAGCTTCCTCTGTATCCTTCCCACCTCAAAGCCCATCACCATGACAATGTGAATCACATGGCTCTTGTATCCAGGTAGAAATGCTGATTAGATACCCTTGAAAGTTCAACACTCTTGCAGCTTGGAACTGAATTTTAAAGTACAATTGTTTACAACTCAAAATTCTCAACACTTCTCTGGGACTATGGGGACTCACAGTCTAGCCACTGTTAGCACACTGGCTGCTGCCATTGTCTCCAATCACCTTGCACCTTCTTACCAGTAAAACAATCTGAGCATTTTTTAGTTGCTGACAATCAAACCACCCAGGCTTGCTGTCAGGCAGACTTCAGGACAGGTCACATGACCCCCTTCATTTTACCTTCAATTAAAAACATAGGCTGGGATTTTCTGGCCTCGCTGTGGTGGGACCCGCTGCAGGGGGTGCAGCAGGCCAGCCAAAATTCCATTGACTTCCAGCGGGACCAGATGATCTCGACAGTGGGCGGGGCCATAAAATCCCACCCATAGTCACAAAACATAATAATCGTATAAATATTAATATTGTAACGATAGATCACAGTGATAGAGGATGAAGAATGGAAATGAAGAATGGAGATTGTGCTATTAAGGGTGACATTTCTTCAGTGTTGGAATTAAGGTGCTGAATTGGATAGCTCCTGATATCTGGCATGCTGATCGCGCTGCACGATGAAAGAGAGCCTTTGCTGAATTAGGTGCTCACTGTCAACCCGTTCAAATGTGGATTTGCCGACTGCTTCCTCCTCATCATCATCCTCCTCCTGAGGTCATTGCAAATTTGTAGTGTCTTGTGCTGTGCTCAAATGATTTCCAGGTGGTGGAGAATGAAGCATACCACCAGAAATTGGAATATTGGAGCTCTCCTCCACAGTGATTGAGGCTGCTTTGCTTCAGCATCCTAATCACTAGCTTCATGATGTGTCTTGTGGTAGAATGGGTCTCATTACGAGTGCTGGCCATAAGTGGTTGTATTGTGGAGGGGAGCCATCATGCACCCTCCTGCCTAGACACCATTACACTTCACTCACCTGAGGAGTCATCTTCTCAGTGCCCTGTCACACTGGGAGAGTCAAACACCTCACAGGCCATTACTATGGAAGAGAACAATGATACTTGCATGCACACCCCTGCTACCTTGCGAAGTCCCATCCACTAGACAACTGTACAGAGCCTTTCGAAGCTCTGTGGTTGTCTGATGGTGTCTCAAGCAATGAGGACAGCTCAAATGCTTGGGAAGCAATTCAGTAGCAAGAGACAGCATGCAGAAGGAAGATAGAATGTGCAACCCTTGCAAATGAGCAAACCGTCCTTGAAGCAGAGAGCCCATGATTTCTTTGGTGAAGTGTGAATGTGGATCATCCCACTGTTTTCACCTTTGCTACTTCCCACATATTCCAGTGTGATTGCCATGCACCATGGCCAATGTCATGATTGTGCTATGATCAACAATATCTCTCACCTCTTCACGTCTCTTCCCTCCAACAGCTCCTCTTCCATCACTCCAGCTCACCACCCCACCACCAAACCTCAAGGCATTGTTTCCACAGGTCCTACAACTCCCCACAGATAGGAGGTTTTCCCCCTGCTGTTACTACATTAGTTCTTCTCATCACTCTCTCCTCAATTTCTTGGTGACAATTTTAAATTGATAACCCCTCTACTGACTTCCGAATCAAGGAAATAGCCTTTCTCTCTTCGTTCCTTCAAAACTCTTAATGATTTCAGTACTCACGGCAGTAGAAAATCTCTCGTTTGCTCAGGTTTATCTTCATAACTCCTGTTTCACATTCCATAAATTATCCTAGTGAATCAGCGTTGTATGCTCCATATGTTTCAAAATTCTTGTTAGAATGATGCTTCCAAAACTGCAGACAGTGCTCTAACTGTGACTGAACCAATGCTTTTGCATAAAAATATGACTGCTTTCCTCTTTGTATTCTATAGGCGGGATCTTCTGCCATTTCTGGCACGTGTTCAGAGGTGGGTAGGGCATCTAATTGGGCAGGAGGGTGGCAGGTGAGGCCTGTTACCTTCTCACCTCCGCCCTGATTAAGTCCGGGTCAAGATGGCCCATGGCCGACCTTCCCGCCCCACCATCGATTAAGGCATTTAAGTGGACAATTAATGACTATTTAAATGCCTCATCCTGCCTCCGCTGGTATTAACCCAGCTGCAAGCGGGCCTGTTGCCTTGCAGCGTGCACAAGTAAATCTGTGCGGGCTGCTTGTCATCTCCTGGGACAGGTAGACGTCCCTCCTTCAAAGGCACACAGTGCCTGATCGAGGGATCTGGCATCAGAAAGTGGAGTGGGGGGATCTGCTGAGAGACAACCCTTGCCCTTGCTGCCCCATACCCCCCCTACCCCACAACGGCCACCCCACAAAACCCTTCCCATTATTATTTACCTCTGACCTGGGTCACTTCATGATTGTGTGCCAAAGGCGGCTGTATTTTCTGTTGGTGTTAAGCATAAGAGCTGGCGGTCTCTGATTAACTGGCATCTCCCATTAGGAGGAACCTCCGTGCCCGGGGTCCTGACCTCAGGAAAAGATCCGCCACTGGTCTCTCCATTGCCTAATTGGCTCATGGTTCAGCGTGTCTTCCACAAAGGAGGCAACGCAGGTCTCTCACTGGCTCTGCAGCCTGCAGGCAAGATCTCCATCACCTCCAAAAGATTTTGCTCCATGCCCCTGCCTAGATAACCTAAAATGCTGTTGACTATTTGCATGCCTGGGAACAGAGATTTATACAAATCAGCCCTTTTCCGGCAGGTGTGGTAATTTGTTATCAGATTCTCAATATTCCAGGGCACTGTTCATAATTGGCCAGAGAGTCTTGTTTTTAATGGAACCTGGAGGACCAGATTGGATGCTGGCATTCTTCCCACTCAGCATCAAATAACAATGGAAGCCAATGCTCCAAGGACAATCAAATCCCCAGCTGAACCGTGCTACCGCTTACATTGTGTTATAAGAAAAGGTAACTGTAATTATGCCTTACTATATTCTAACAGAGCATCTGTCTTAGCATACTGAAAAAATATGTAAATCATATGATACATCTGATTTACTTATAGTCAGAAGTTGAGCAGCAGGAAGCTTACCAGTGGCATGTGTCTGTATCACAGAATCAGAGAATCACAGTGCAGAAGAGGCCCTTCGGCCCATCGAGTCTGCACCGACACATGAGAAACACCTGACCTACCTACCTACTACCTACTATGGGGAATTGGAGCACAGAAATTCTTCATTTGCTTGTTTTTCAGTTACTACATTTGAAGACTCTTAAACATGGCAGTGGACTTCTGAATAGTTAGATGTCCGGACAATCAAAATAAATAGAATCCTGATTGATTCGAAAATCACAATCCTGCTGCTGAGCCAGAGAGGCTCTTAGGACACTGAGCTTCTATGAGGTACTATTGGCTGAGTGTGTTGGGGTAGAACCACAGTCTGTGATAATTTGCCCTATGATAGATATGCCTCCTATTTATGCCTCACATGTTATCTTCTAGAGCTCCTGCTGTATTTTGAGATGAGCAGTAATGCTGGAGGATGAAACTCTGATGTACTTCACTCAATGAAACTCAAGTTCTTCTCCTTTGCTAACTGAATGTTTAAAATTTCAAGATCACTATTTAGTCGTTTGGTAGTACAGAATTTGAGTATTCCTGAAAAAAGACACATGTCAAAGCTTTTATCTTTGCACTCATCAGGACACTTCACTAGAATACAGATATAAGGGGAAAACAACAATTTATACTGTATGAGAAAAGAGTGCTCCTTGGTTGGCAAATACACTCTGATTGTAGAGGTGTTACCATGGAGAATGCACCAATGATGGTGACTGATAGTTAACTGCCAAGCGATGTTTGAAATTTTAACCAGGCAACTTGACTCTGGCTGGTCAAGGCACTGCCCTGAGGAATGAGTCAGTGAATGCCAGTCACTTATTTTGTTTAGCTGAAACAGGCACAATGTGTGTACGTGTACATTCACTGATTCTTGTCACATGCAGTATAAATTATTGTTTTCCCCTTATATTGTTATTCTTGTGAAGTATCCTGCTGAGTGCAAGATGAAAACTTTGACATGTCTCTTTTTTCAGAAATTCAATATTTATTTTTATTCCACTTTGTCAAATCAGCATTGGTTATCAGCTGATTGATTTCCCCCTTGTTAATTACTTTCACACATTTTAGTCAAACTTGGTGTTGAGGTAGAAATGAACAAGTAGTCGGGGTGAGTGCTTTACATTTGAACATACAAACATATGAACTAAGAGCAAAGGTAGGCCACTTGGCCCTTCGAGCCTGTTCCGCCATCCAATAAGATCATGGCTGATCTGACTGTAAACTCCCGCCTACTCCTAGAACATTTCACCCCCTTGTTTATCAAGAATCTATCTAGCTCTGTCTTAAAGTCATTTAAAGACTTTGTTCCACTGACTTTGGAGGAAGGGAGCACCAAAGACTTACATCCCTCTGAGAGAAAAAAATTACTTCTCATCTGTCTTAAATTGGTGACCCCTTATTTTTAAACAGTGACACTTAGTTCTAGATTCTTCCACAAGAGGAAACATTCTCTCCATATTCACCCTTTCAAGATCCCTCAGGATCTTATATGGTTCAATCAAATCACCTCTTACTTTTCTAAACTCCATCGGATACAAGCCTAGCCTGTCCAACCTTTCCTCATAAGACAACCCACGCATTCCTGGTGTTAGTTTAGTAAACCTTCTCTGACCTGCTTCTAATACATTTACATTCTTCCTTAAATAAGGAGACCAATGCTGTATGCAATACTCTAGATATGGTCAACCAGTGTCCTGTACAACTGAAGCATAACCTCCCTATTTCAATATTCAATTCCCCTCGCAATAAACAATACATTTTTATTAGCTTTCCTAATTACTAGCTGTACCTGCCTTTTGTGATTCAACTGTATTTTCTCATCTTTTTATATATCCCAGGTTTTCTTCTCAAGCATAGCAGGAAACCTGGCACTAAGCGATTTAAATAATGATACTACATAGTACAGCATGTAGAAGAGGGAACATTTTAAATCTGACCTCGGAATGCCAGGAAGGAAAAATTGTATGACCTGCCTCGACAAATGAAGGCTAGGAAACAAGACAGGACAAAGTAAGTAGAATTGCGCAAGCACCATGAATAGAATGGAACAAAATAGAGCTGACAAAAAGGAAATTGATAGCTTGTAGGACAGATGAAACCCTAGTGGTAATTCATTCCCAAATAAGTTAAATAATTTTTAGTTCCTTATCTAAATGTTAAGCAATTTTTGTGAAATCACTTATAGTTTCCCATTCATTGTATTAAAGCGTGTTTTACAGTTAGGGCAGAATTCCCGTTGGGCGGGCGTGGTGGGCGGTCCCGAGAGCAGGTGTGTAATGGTCCGTCACCCGCGATCGGTTCCACACCGTGATTTCACGCTGGCTGTCAATTGGCCAACCAGCGTGAAATGTGCGCTGATAACCTCAGCGCTGCCCGAGTGGGGATGGGAGGAGCATGAATGTTGAAGTTTGCGCATGCAAATGGGTGTGCCCTGTGAAAGAAATCTCTGAAGGCATAGAGCTGCCTCAGGGAGATAAAGAATTTTAACATCAGAAATAAAGATTTCAAAAATAAGGAAAACATTTCCCCTCATGTGACTTTGTCACATGAACAGGGACATGATAAAAATGAGTTTTAAAAATTTTCATTGTTTTTTTTATCATGGCTCGAAACTTCATCCCACCTGTGGATGAGATTTCGCAAAAAATGCAAAGGCGTCCTACCCTATTCGCCTGCCCGCCAACCATAAGGTTAGATGGGCAGGGAAAATTTCACTTTAATTAATTGATTAATGGGCTTAACAGCCCTCTTAATTGTCAGCGGGCGTGCAGCCAACTGCAGCGGGTGTCCGCCGACCTAAATATCGCACGGGTGCGTGATGGCGTCGGGACACTCACCCAACGTCATCACGTGCTATTTCACGCTCGTACATGTTACGCATGCACCCGCACACCAAGCTGAAAATCCTGCCATTAGAATATTTTTATATGTTTCCATGACGCTGCACTGACAATCTGAATGAATGCTGCACCATATCGAAAAAGGAGCACTGATTAAAACATGAAATGGATGCGGTGTTTTAATCTGGTTAGTCTCCTATTTCAAGGTTAAGCCTATTTGAGTATTTGTAGAAGCCCTTTATGGGAAACAAGGCATGAGATTTGTTTGCAACAACTTAGTGTCGTTGAATCCATTCTAAATTATGATGGGTGTCAAACTCACTCTTCTAGCTCACTAATAAACACCAGGAGAAAATGTCAGATATGGTGCTTTTGTCTCTCCTAAATATTTGGCACTTTTTCTATGAAAGAGATTTCAGATAAAAATATGGACTAAAGAAATTATAAATGGAAATGATGAGGCAAGCTAATTGGTTTTGTCTTAGTTGGCCAAGTTACTAGTTTGATTAATACTAATTTGCTATCATTTAAATACAAAGTCCCAAAGAAGAAGAGAGGTCCTTGTACAAAATCTCGATGGACCTACTGTGGCACTAAACATTACTATACAGAAAACAAAAGCAAATGTAAGCTCTTGGCCATATCTATTTTGAGTTTGCATAGAGACTTTACAGTGCCTTATCAGATTCATTGTTTTTTAAATTATTACCAACAAATTACATTTGGAGACCTGGTAGTATCGACTTTTAGTGGAGACAAGTAATTCACAGTGATTCTGAATTAGAGGTGAAATGATCTACTTGTCATGTTCAATGTCCTTTCCTAAATTTTGAATTATCTAGCCTGGAAGGATTTAAATCAGTGACAAAGATAAGACAAACCAATCAAATGCTGGAAATCTGGAATAAAAACATAAGTTACTAGAAACAGATTATTCACTTTCTGTTCACCTTTTACACAATAATTATGTCATTCCTGTATATAAAAAAGAATTGAATAAATAATTGAAGAGAAAAATAAATGTGCAGGGCTATGGGGAAAGAACTGGGAGAGTAGGAAAATTGGATAGCTCTTTCAAAGAGCCAGTACAGGTTTGATGGGCCAAATAGCCTCCTTCCGTGCTGTATCATTCAAACCTTAGTGGTTTGATGAGGCCGCGTCTGGAGTACTATGTGCAGTTTTGGGGTCCACGTTCAAGAAAGGATATATTTGCATTGGAGGAGGTACAATGAAGCTTCACTAAATTGGACCCTGGGATGAGAGGGTTGCCCTATGATGAGAGGCTGAGTAAATTGGGTTTATATTCTCTGTAATTTAGAAGAATGAGAGGCAATCTCACTGAAACCTACAAAATTCTGAGGGGCTTGATAGGGTAGACACTGAGAGATTGTATCGGCCGGTTGGGGGGGTCTAAATCATGGGGGCACTGTCTCAGGATAGGGAGCCAATCATTTAGGACTGAGATGAGGAGAAATCACTTCACTCAAAGGGTTGTGAACCTTTGGAATTATCTACACCCAAGGGTTGTGGATGCTCCACTGTTGAATACATTTAAGGCTGGGATAGACAGATCTTTGTCTCTCAGCGAATTATGGGATATGGGGAGTGGGTGGGAAAATGGAGATGAAGCCCAAGATCAGCCATGATCGTATTGAATGGCAGAGGAGGCTCAACCAGCCGTATGGCCTACTCCTGCTCCTATTTTCTGTGTTCTTGTTTATTTTGAAAGGAAGGCTGAACAGGCTGGTAAAAGTTGAAAAAATGATCTATTATTCTGGAAGTGATATGAATTAAAAAAATTACAAATCAGGTAAGTGCTGTAGGTTTGCAGCTCTTAAATTTGAAATGATCATCTGTCCAGGGGATAAGGAAGATTTGTTAATTATTCTCTTTAGCAGTCCTTAATCCCGCAGGAGTGTCTGCTACACGCACCATTGGAAAATCTCACCCATCGGTGTAAGTGCCAGGAGACTTGCATCAATTACATCAATTAAGGCAGATTCTATTCTAACACAACCAATGATTTGCAGTCAGTACATTTAGTACTTGCTTAACTGTGACATGATGCTAAAACTGGGGTCAGTAGGAGATTGGCAGGAAGCTTGTATATCGGAGAATATGTTCAAATAACATGGATTTGTAGGGAAATTCATTAAATAGACTAATTGGCTCTGATTTGATTGCCCAGATAGTACGTGAATGTGATGGGATGAAAACCATTAGCAATCCTAATCATCTGAGCTACTGCTACCGATACATCTCTTGTAAATTGGCTGTTTTATGTAGAAAAGTTAAACTGATAACACAGTGTAAAATTTATTCACATTAAGGAACTGAACTTAATGTTTCAATTGGAATGATTTTTTAAATACTAGGCATCCTGGGCTGCAGTTATGCTATAAGTAGTGTTAAGGGGGAAAGGCCCCTAAAGGAGGAAGCCTCATTCTGCTTTGCTTTGTAGGCAGGTCAGATCAGGTAAGGTCAGGCTCCGACTCTGGATTTACACCGCAACTTCTTAGCTCTGGTGCAAAGCTAAACAGTTATAATTAGGTCAGCAGATAAACAATTGATTGATTCAGCCTCATCAAAAATCATTTCCAAATTTCTGCCTTGTGGAACAGTTCCGTGAGCAGGCTTTATTTTATTCTTGCATAGCATGTGGGCGTTGCTGGCAACATTGTCCATCTCTAATTGCTCTTGAGAGCAGTTAAGAGTCAACTACATTGTTGTGGTTCTGGAGTGATATGTAGGCCAGACTATGGGCTGAACTTTCACCTCAGCGTGCGAGCGCATGCCCACATCATCGTGCACTCGCGTGATATTTCAGTCGGTGGGCGCACGTGAGAGTTGACAGCATGCCAGCTGACAATTAAGAGGCTATTAATCAACTAATTACCTTACAGTCGGCAGGCAGGCAAATAGGCCAGGAGGCCTTTGCATTTTTTGCTAAACCTCATCCGTGGGCAGAATGAGGTTTCCAACAGTGATTAAAAAAAGCAATGAAATTTTTAAAACTAATTTTTCACATGTCCCTGTTCATGTGACAGAGTCACATGTGGGGGCATGTTTTCCTTATTTTTGAAATCTTTACTTTTCATTTTAAAAATCTTCAGCTCCCTGAGGCAGCTCTATGCCTTCAGAGAGCTTTCTGTGAGTGCACCTGTGCGCATGCGCAGACTTCAGCGCTTGCGCTCCTCCTGCCCCCACTCCACTAGCACTGAAGTTCTCAGTGCGCGTTTCACGCTAGCTGGCTGTTAATTGGCCAGCCAGCGTGAAATCGTAGGTGGGGCCCGATCACGGGGGGCGGACTGTTTCGCGGCTGCTTCCGGCTTGCCCACCATGCCTGCCCGACGAACGGAAAATCCTCCCTCACATCCCTTGGTGTCATTAGTCTCTACAAATCTATCAATTGCTGTCTTGAACATGCTCAATCATTGAGCTTCCACAGCCTCTGGGGTAGAGAAATACAAAGACTTACCACCCTCTAAGTAAAGAAATTCCTCCTCAGCTCAGTCTTAAATGGCCTGCCCCTTATCCTGAGACTATGTCCCCTGGGAAAATGTATTATCTATATCTAGCCTGTCATGCCCTGTAAGAGTTTTGTAAATTTCATTGAGGTCACCACTCATTCTTTGAAATTCTAGGCAATATATATCTAGTCTTCTCACTCTCTCCTCATATGACAACCTTGCCATTCCAGGGATTAATCTGCTGAACCTCCATTGTGCTACCTCTATGGCAAGTATGCCCTTCCTTATATATGAGACTAAAACTGAGCAAAATATGCAAGGTGAGGTCTCACCAAGGCTGTATACAACTGCAGCAAGACATCTTTACTCCTGTACTCAAATTCCTTTGCAATGAAGGCCAACATAACATTTTCCTTCCTAATTGCTTGTTGCACCTGCATGCTAGCTTTTAGTGAGCCATGAACAAGGACACCCAGGTCCCTTTGACACCTGTACTTCCCAACTCTCACCATTTAAAAAATGTTCTGCTTTTCTGTTTTTTCTGCCAAAGTGAATAACTTCACACTTATTCACATTATATTCCACCTGCCAGTTCTAGCCCTGCTAGTCACTTGGCCTGTCCAAATCCTCTTTTAGCCTCCTTGCATCCTCCTTACAACTTACATTCCCATCCAGTTTGGTGTAATTATCAAATTTGGAGAATGATCTATTTATTCCTATTCCCTGTTTTCTGTCTGTTGCCAATTCTGAATCCAAACTAACATATTTCCCCCAGTCCCATGTTCTCTAATTTTATTTAGCAACTTCCTGTCTGGGACCTTATCAAAAGTTTTCTGAACATTCAAATACACCAAATCTACTTGTTCTCCTTTATCAATGCCACAACTAATATCCTCAAAAAACTCCAACAAGTTTGTCAAACATGATTTCCCTTTCATAAATTCAAACTGACTCTGCTCAATTTTACCATTCTTTTCTAAATGTCCATTTATCACATCCTTTGTAACAGGTTCTAATATTTTCCCAACTACTGATTTCAGACTAGCAGGTCTCTGGTTCTCCATTTTCCCTCTTCCTCCCTTCTTAAATAGTTGGGTTACATTTGCTACTTTCCAGTCCACAGGAACTTTTCCAGAATTTATAGAATTTGGAATGGTACTGAGCTTCTTCAGTATTGTTGGAGTTGCACTCATCCAGGCAAGTGGAGAGTATTCCATCACATTCCTGGCTTGTGCCTTGTAGATGGTGGGGAGTCGGGGGTGAATTACTTGCCACAGGATTCCTAGTCTGCTTTATAGCCACGGTATTTATATGGCTGATCCAGTTCAATTTCTGGTCAATGATAACCCCCAGGATGTTGATAGCAGTAGATTCAGTGATGGTAATGCCATTGAGTGTCAAGGGGCGATGGTTAGATACTCTCCTGATGGAGACAGTCATCGCCTGACACTTGTGTGGTGCGATTGTTACTTGCCACTTGTCAGCCCAAGCCTGGATATTGTCCAGGTCTTGTTGCATTTGGACATGGACTGCTTCAATATCTGAGTGATCGTGAATGGTGCTGAACATTGTGCAATAATCAGTGAATTGAACTGACCTTATGGTTGAAGGAAGGCCATTGATGAAGCAGCTGAGACCCTGAGAGAAGGGATAAATTCTGCTGATGGAGGAAGACGTCGGCTTCTAGCCCTAGTAGAAAAGTGAAATCTTACCTTCTGGGGTCTCTGTACCTTCTGATCCTTTTCTGATCTGTTTCTGGCAGATGGCTATTCTCTTTTTCAGCATAATATACTTTCTAACTTTTGTAGAACAAAGGCTAGACATGTATAATCAGAACACTATCATTTTGTTAATCTTGCTCTCTCACACACTCTCACTGCAGCTGAAATTAAAACTTTTATGAAGTATTTTGAGCGGTTTGTAGGAAATAAAGACCAAATTGTACAACCATGGTATGAGTTAACATAGACAAGATCCTTTATAAATGTGAATTTAAGAATTTAAAATGGGGGAAAACTGACTTAAAAATGCAAAAAGAATGCAATTTTAATGCATTATAGATATATTACCGCTGAGTTTCTTTTTTACTATCCGCACGTCCCCAAGTGTGCCAGTGCCCTGGTTGATCCCACACTCAAAAAACCCCTGGGGCAGAATTTTCTGGCAGGCAGGGGGGTGGAGCAGGAGTGGACGCGGGCAGGCGCGGACTCGATTGCTGCTCGTGATTGGGCCCGCGTCGCCATTTTATGCGGGTGGGCGAATTAAGGCCCGCCTAGCGTGAAACACGGCTCCTGAGGACAGCGGGAGTGGGCGGGCAGCGGCGGGACTGCAATGACCATCAGGTCCTGGCGGCCTGTTTAAAAAAGCTGCTGCAGCCTTTCAAAGGCTGTGAATCATGGCCAGTAGAAGGGCTCCCCAGAGCGCTGCTGGTGAGCAGGCCAGGCAGGAGGGTAGGGCAGGGGGTGCAATGTGCCTCTCGTTTTTACGATGATTGCCTTTCTACCATCCTCGAGGAGGTGACAGCATGGCGGGGGTCCTCGTACCCCAGGACGGGAGGAGGAGGAGGCCCCCACCACATGACCAAACGTGCCTGGGAGGAGGTGGCGGAGGTGGTGAGCTCCCACGACGTGGTGCGCACACCTGGATCTAGTGTCACAAGCGCTTCAACAACCTGTTGTGCTCAGGAAGGGTGAGTACCATATTGCCACTGGTCACTTAACCCAGCAGGTCGGCTTTCCCCCTGCTGCCCCCCAAAGTCTGAGTGTAGTGACTGCATTGAATCATTGACGGCCTGTGTCCTTCGCTGGGTAGACCAGCAGATATTGCCCATGCAGTGGTCACCCTGAGAGGGTGGTGAAGAGATGGGTTCTGCCCCCGCAGCATGTGGTACACTGAGGACCACATTACTGTTTTGGGGGCAACCTGGAGGAGCTGCACCTAGGCACAGTGCTGGAACTCCAGGACATGTTAAAGTCAGGGTGATGACATGCTGGGAGGGGAGCTTCAAGGTGGCGTTGGCACCACTCGATCGTCCTTGCTATGAAAAGTGAGACCTTGTGGTGCCAAATGTGATGTAGGCAGCATTTGGCCAAGGAGGTTGGGGTGGATGGGTGGGTGGGAGGAAACAGGCCTGGCATCTTTGTGTGAGTGTCTGGCAGCAGCGGAGTGAGGAGACATTGGAGCCCTGCAATATCCCACTCTGGTTGGGGTGAGCCGTCCGTGAAGAGAGTCCAGGTACAATTAGCACTAATCAATGCTCCTCTCTCCTGTTCAGGAGAAGAATGCACATAATGCAGCTGAGCAGATGAGGACTGGCAGTGGGCCGGCACAGTTGGCGATTCTCAGCCACTTGGAGCAGGAGGCCCTAGATTTGGAGAGGTGCCATACGCCCAGGTCCACTGGTGTTGGTGAAGCTGGGGTTCCATGGGCAGATATGTATGGCCAGCACTCACGTCACCACGCGTCATTTTCAGCGTGGGCGTGCGGGGCCCAACAGGAAAATTCTGCCCCTGCTTCAGTTTCTAAGTAATTTTTTAATTTGTTCATGGGATATGGGCGTCTTTTCTAGGCCAGCATTTATTGCCCATCTCTAGTTGCTCTTGTTCGGAGGGCATTTAAGAGTCAACTACATTGCTGTGGGTCTGGAGTCACATGCAAGCCAGACCAGGTAAGGACGGCAGATTTCCTTCCCGAAAGGACATTAGTGAACCAGATGGGTTTTTATGACAATCAGCAAAGGGTTTAATTATAAATGTGACTCCACTGGGTGAATTTTACGGCCCATACCAGCATATTTGAAGGTGGCAGAGCACGTACAATAAAACGGGTTGTCTGCCCGCCTCCTGCCCACCCACCTCTGATCAGGCTCCATGTTATGGTGGGTAGGTAAGGCAGCAGGCAGCCCGTCCAACTTTGGGCCTATTGAAGCCTTTAAGTAGCCAATTAATGGCCAGTTAAGGGCCTCATTCCACCTCTTCTGCCATAATACATGTGACAGGGGAAGGAGGAAGCAAAGCAGGCAGCCTGGCAGCTTCAACCGCGCAGGCTGCTGTGAGGCAGGAATGGGGGGCAGCTCCTTTGTTGGATCCCCTGTACCCCTAGGAGGCACCCTCCCCCTCTCCCAACACTGTATCCCTCCCTTTAAGCCTCTCCCCCCCAACTCCTGGCCTATAAAACACAGCCCCGCAACCTCCTGCCCTGCCTCATTGGGGCAGGCCTGTCCAAAATCCCGGGGCTTATCTGAAGTCCAGGATCCATCAATCTTCTTCTTCAGGGATTGCTTGTAGTTTGGCTGGCAATTCTCCAGAGCAGGTCTTCCTTTCAGACGGAGGCGGATGTCCCACTCTGAAGGTAAGGACAGAGATTTCATTCCCTAAAGGAACTAAGGCTCCCCTGAGAGTAATATCTCTGTGGGTCAGCCATGTTTCAGGTGGGCAGGCTGACTACAGACTTTTTAGTTAGGGAGTAGGGAAATATGTTTCCTCCTCCCATACCCCACCCCCACAGTATAAAGTAGCACAAAATTAGCAATCCAACTCAGAAAGGCCACAAACATAATGGGTATTGTAAACAGAGCTTATTTTGGTGCAGTGAAGATGGTCTTTTGAATTTCCAAGAATTAACTATTTTTTGATGGGAGGTGGAAATGGAAGGAAGGAGGCAAGATTAAACAAAGTTAGCTACTGGATAAAGTTTTGCTTAATGGAGCTAGAGAGAAGCCTTTGGGGAGAATTTTCCCCATGTCGGGCGGGGTGTGTGGGAGTGGGCGCAGGCCGTCGCAGACCCGATCGCTGCCGGCGATTGGGACCGCGCTGCCATTTTACGCGGGCGGGCCAATTAAGACCCACCAAGCATGTTTGGTGACTCCCGGGGACAACGGAAGTGGGCAGGTGGAGGCGAATTGGCAATCACTGCTGGGTCGAATGGTGACCCGGCGGCCTGTTGAAAGGCCAAGCTGCAGCCGCTCGAAGACTGCTGTACATGGCCAGATGTCGGGGCCAAGGCACATCGAGGCTGGCCATGCAGGAGGATAGGGCGGGTGGTCACTGTGTGCCCAGGCTTTCAGGTGAGTGTCTTGCTGCCCCCCTCGAGGAGCTGGCAGCATGGTGGGAGGTGCTTGTACCTGAGGACGGGAGGAGAAGGCCACCCCACTTGATCAAGTATGCATGGGAGGAGGTTGCGGAGGTCATGAGCTCCCATGACGTGATGCGGCGCTTATGGACCCAGTGCTGCAAGTGCTTCAACAACCTGCTGCGCACAGGAAGGGTGAGCAGCATGTTGGCATCGTTCACTTCACCCATCATGTAAGCTTCACACTTCTCCCCTGCTGGCGCCTCACACATGTCTGAGTGGTCTGAGTGCAATGAGTCATTGACAGCGTGTGTCCTTAGCTGGGCAGCCCAGCAGATATTCCCTGTGTGTTCGTCAGCCCGAGAAGGTGGTGATGAAATGGGCTCTGCACCCGCAGCATGTGGTGGACTGACACCCACATGACTGTGGTGGGGGCAACCTGGAGGATGTGCATCCAGGTGCACTGCTCAAACTCCAGGACATGTCGAAGTCAGGGTGATGACATGGTGGGAGGGGATCTTCAAGGTAGCATGGCACAGATAGATCTGTTGCCCTTTGCGCTCCACATCATTGTGCCGCCTTGCAATGGCTGGTACAGCTGTGTGCTCCCAACTGTGATGAAGGCAGCATGTGGCCAAGGGGTGGGGGGGCAGGGGGCTGGCATATTTATGTGAGTGCTGTGCTAGCTAGCAGCAGGGGAAGGATGCTCTCCACCCCTAGGCAACTGGGCTTTGGGTGGGCCGGCGGCCAGGAGATTGACGGTACAAGTATCACTTATCAATGCTATTTTTTCATTTCCAGGAGAAGAATTCTCACAACAATACTGAGCAGCTGAGGACTGGTGATGGGCCAGGCCAGATTTTGCTGCTTAGCCATTTTGAGCAGGAGGCCCTCAACCTGGAGAGGCGCCACGCGCCCAGGTCCACTGGAGCTGGAGAGGCTGGGATTCCACAGGCAGGTATGTGTGGCCAGCACTCACATCACCAGTAGTCTCCCAACACTCATGGCAGAGCTGATTGTTGAGTGAGTGACGTTACCAACATGGTTTTCTCATTGCATGTGGAATGGTGAGCGCATGATGAGCCGGGGGACAGGCATGTACAGTGACATTGCCCGCAGGCTAACTGATCGAATTTCCTTACTCTTCCTTTCAGCATCATTGGCAGGACCCGGAGCAGCAGAGGCCCCTCTGGTACCTGAGGGGCATGAAGCTGCACCATCAGAAGTATCACTCCATCTCTGCCAGGCAGGCACCAGCGCAGACACTGGCATCACGGTGAGCATCATATCTTCGGCTAACGTCCCAGATCACAGTGGTGAAGGCACTTCACAGTCACTGGAGGGGCTGGTGAAGACAAAAAATGCCCATGGCGCCAGCAGTCAGAGGACTGCAGGGGCCCAGGAACATGCTCAGTCCATCACTGATGATGGGCCTCTGGAGTCGTCGGCAATGCAGCCAACTGATGAGATTCGTTCGGGTGTTCGGGACCATCTGGTGGAGATAGATGAGGCTGTGCTTGGCTTTGTGTCAGTGGTGGAGGAGTCTACGTGGACTGTAGCCGATGCATTGAGCCTCATAGTTGAGTGCCAAGCTTCCTCCATGGAGAGAGTGGCGACCTTCATGGAGAGGCAGATCCAGGGACAGGAGCAGGGGTTCCTGGGGTTGCACTCGGGCCGGCAATCCCTCACAGGGGCATTGACCTCATGTGGTCAGTGCCTGTGTGGGCGGTGGTTTGGGCACCAGGTATCTCACCTCGGTGCCCATCCATCTACGGTGAGCAGGGAGGGCCAAGCGGACCTCATGTCAGCGGAGCAGCTGCCTGTCGTCTCTGCCAGTGCCTCTCAGGGTGCTCCGGATAAGGGCAGCAGCTCCTCTGCCCCTCTGCCAGTGACCGCAGCACCCAATGAGGCTGCAGCGACTGGGGAGATGTCAGCTGCGGAGCTGGCAACTCCCTCCCAGGTGGGGCCAGCACAGGCTCGATGGGCCAGAGGACATCCACCAAGGTCATCGAGGCCAACAGGATATCAGAGAGAGCAGGCTGTCTCAGATGCTAGTGCCAGTGAGGGGGCACCACAAGAACGTAGCACCTGCAAACATAAAATGAGGGCACTTTAGGCATACCTTAGGTTCATCACTGATGGTTTTTTTATTGGCCTCCCTATGAATTCCTTCTGATTGTGTGTGAAGTGCAACATCATTTTATTTCTGTTCTGTCAAGAGACTTTTGTTACAGCATTAAATTTATGTCATCTAACATGGCTGGGGGTGCCTCTTTTCTTGGGCAGGTGCATGGATTCCTGAGATTTGATGAGTGATTTGTGTGTCATTTACATTTATTGACTGGGCTCATCATCAATGCTCCTATCCTGACAGATTTTGCACTAAGATCTCCAGGATGGAGGCTACAGGCCAGGGTTGTGTTGGAGATCCATATGCGCTGTGCTAGCTAAAGGTTCCTTGGATTAGAGCATCCTGGGTGTCCCTGCCTCCCTGAAATATGCCCGGGTCAGCCTGTGCCCCCTCATCATTTCCCTGTGTGTTGACATCATCGGACTCACCGCTGGACTCATCGTGATCAGCCGCAGCCATTTCGTCTACACCTTCTTCATCCACAGCGTCCGCCCTTTCCAGCGCAAGATTGTGGAGATCACAGCATGCAACGACTATCAGCGACACTCGATCTGGAGGTACTGGAGTACGCCCCCAGAACAGTCCAGGCATCTGAAGCACATTTCGAGAAGACCAATGGCTCTCTCCACCACAGCTCCTGTGGAGGTGTGACTTCTGTTGTACCACTGCTCAGCTTCTGTTCTTCGGATGGCAGAGAGGCGTCATCAGCCACCTTCTGAGGAGATTTCCTAATTTTACTTAGTTCTGTTGAAGGGTCATGAGGACTTGAAATGTCAACAGTATTCTTCTCCGCCAATGCTGCCAGACCTGCTGAGTTTTTCCAGGTATTTCTGTTTCTGTTTTTGTTTTGGATTTCCAGCATCCGCAGTTTTTTGTTTTTATTTCTGAGGAGATAGCCCTTGTCACCCAGCAGCCATCCATCAAGCTGGGCTGGAGCACTGAAGAGCCCAGGAACCTGCAAGTGTCTGAGGATGTAGGCGTCGTGGGAGCTGCCTGGGTACCTTGCACAGACTTGTAGAATCTGCATCCTGTGATCACACACTATCTGCATGTTCATGGAGTGGAAGCCCTTCCTGTTGGCAAAGGCATCGGGCTCACCTGCTGGCGCCTTGATGGCCACATGTGTGCAGCCTATTGCACCCTGGACACAGGGGACGCAAGCAATCGCTGCAAAACCTCTGGCTCACTGTGTCTGGCTGGCCTCGTCCCAGTGGCAGTGGAGGAAGTTCAATGCACACCTGAACAGAGCGTTTGTGACCTGCTTGGCACGAGTGTGGACAGCTCATTGTGAGATATTGTAAAGCTCACCCACCAACCCCTGGAAAGAGCCGGAGGCATAGAAGTTGAGGACAGCTGTGACCTTTAGAGCCACGGGCATGGAGAATCCACCCACACAGTTCGCTGAGATCTCTGATCCAATCATCTGACAGGTAGAGTTGACTGTCTCCCTTGAGAGACGGAGCCTCCTTCTGCACTGCACCTCAGACATATTGAGGTAGCTGCTCCGCCGCTTGTAAACCCTGGCAGCAGGATAGTGCCGTCCTCTGCGGCCCCTTCCAACTTGTCTACCTCTTGGCCCTGTGTCCCTTGTGCCTGTGCCTGTCCTCCCAAAGGAGGCTCCCATGGAGGCTGCATGTGCACTCCTGGCCTCCTCCCCCTTCTAGCCCTCCCTTCCTCCTCAGATGAGGTGCCTCCAGTGGAGAGATCACCTCCCATTCCCAGGCTCAGGGAGGTTTCCTGAAACCTACAGGCCCCAAAACAAATCCTCATTGAAAAATGCTGACCTGAAGGCTATGGGTCCAGTCCAAGCAGCTGCTATGCTTTGCAACTTTTCCACCTCACACAGGCAAATTTCACTAACTTCTAAGCAGTAACTTTTAAATGTCTGGAGTCGTGGACCCACTGAGCCCTCTTCTCCTGCCCGTGAATGAGCTTCATGTAAATTTCGGATACCCGCCTGCCCTGTTGCACCTGTGTGATGAGCCGAAGATCGCACAGGCGCCTTAAAATCCAGGTCAATTGGAGCTTGAAAGGACCTTAAGTGGCCCATTAATTAATGGCGGTCATGCAACGGACATTGTCACCTGCCTGCCCACCGAAATATCATGATGGTGCACGGTCATGTCGGGACGCGAGCCCAACATCACTGCACGTCATTTTAAGGGAAAATTCTACCCTTTATTTCTTGACTTCCGGTGGGAATTGTCCTGAGCAGAGTAATTTGTTTTGTTAGTGCTTCCATGTGTCTCACTACAGTGAAAGTTAATGGAGCACAGAGGTACTGTCGGTGAGCCACAGACAAAATATGTTTAGATTCTCATTAGAATTTTGCATGCGGGCAAGCTTCATATAAAGCTTCTTACTGCAATGTGTGGGCAGTGTGTCACTCTTCTGTTATGAATGGATAACCCTGGTGTGCACACATTATTAAGGAAAATATTCTCAGGGAAGGCACAATCTTTTCTTTCCGATGAAGCTCAATATTAGCATGAACTAATTCTCCACATAGCACATAATAAGGCCTTCTTTCACATTTGTTAACAATTCATTTTCTTACTTCCCATCAACGAGACCAAGACACAAACTTAAGTAGTGGAGAAATCTGCACTCCACCACATGCTTTTGTGTTTCTCATTTTAATATTTAATACTGCTCTACTTTTTAATTTTTAAAATGGTCCAAAAAGCCTTTTATGGCAGGGCTTTAACTTGTACTAAGGAGCTCAGATAAGCATCCTTTCCACTATGAGAGGATTTCTTTGTTAAGTGAGAAGCAAAAATGCCCAGTAAGGTTAACAGGGCAAAGGAGAGCACAGGCAAATCAGGAAATAATGATTAGATGGCATAAAGCTTGGGTTTTACAAAGTAAGGATGAGAGAAGGACTGATGGGGACAGGAAGTTCTAACTCTGAAGTCAGGTTAAAAAGTGAGATGGAGTAACAGACAGGGGGCTGAATTTTCACCACATAGGCTGGAACAGGAGCCAGGTTTGTTTTTGGTCTGCAATCAACCTTCAGTGGGAAACTGATTAAAGGTAAGATTTCCACATGGGTAAACCCTTAATTAATATGGAAACAGGTTTCCTGTCCAATTAGACCCAATGTAGTTGGGAACAATGTAGTTCAGATGAAGTGTTGGACTCATTTAGATCCCCACAGCAGCCATCACTGAGGCTGTCCAAGGGAGAGATTTACTGTTTGTGCCAAAAGCTTCTATAGCACCAGAGGAAAGTGGGATGCCACAGGAGAGCGGGAAGCCTGACAGCAGAGGCCAGGGTTGTTCCTTGCTTCACCGATGCTGTGAGGGAGAGGTTCTCTTCCCAGAGGGAGGTAGGAGGAGACCACCTCATTATGCTTGTCTCTGTTCAGCCTCATCTCCCTCCAGCCTCTTCTGCCACCTGTGTCACCTCTTGCTCTTGCTGATCCCCAGATGAGCTGTCTCCTTCCAGGACCTCACAGTCCTCAAGGTCCAGACCTTTCTGGAAGGCCAGAAAGGAAGTGCAGTTGCCTACCATGATTACAGGGACCTTTGTGGGAGTGTATTGGAGGGCCCAACCGTACTGGTTCAGGTACTGGAAGCACATCTTCAGAAGCCCATTGGTTATCCTAATGAACGGGTAGCATTGGCTGGATCGTTTCTGTCTGGGGGTCTCATAAAGGGCTGAGTAGCCAAGTATTCAAGGGCTATCCCTAGTCCCGTAGCATCCATCCATGCATTTGGGGGTTGGAGTGAAGGCCTGAGGCAAACTGAACTGCTAAAGGATGAAGGAGTCATGGCAGCTGCCAGGAAAATGAATACACACATGGAGAGAGCCCTTGTTGTGGTGTGGATCAGTTCAACTTGGAGGGAGTGGAAGCTCTTCCTCTTGATGAATCTGAATGGGCAGTCACCAGGTGTCTTGCTGGCCAAGTGGGTGCAATCAATGATGCACTGTACCTGGAGGAATCCTGCCATAGTGGTAAAACCCAATGCCCTCTGTCCTTGTGAGGTTGGGTATGTCATGAAATGAATGTACTATTCAGCCTTGTCAAAGAGGGCATCAGTGGCTTGCAAGATACAGTGGTGTGCAACCAATTGAGGGATGTTACCAAGGTGATCCTTGGAAAGATGCAGAAGCAAAGAAGTCAAAGCCACGGTAAACTTGACTACTGGCAGGGCAAGGTGACCAGTGCCACGAGATGCAAGATCTTCGACAACAAGGGCACAGACATCTGCAAGTATCTACCTGGAGAGTCACAGTCTCTTAGAGCACTGGCTCTCCATCACCTCAAGGTAGCTCTGTCTTCAGTGGTAAATCCTGTGTTCAGGGTATGACCTCCATTGTCTCCCTGCCCTTCTTTTCTCTCCCATGCCCTTCTCCTGTTCACAGCTCCCCTCTTCCTGTGGAGGGTGTTTCCCCGACTGTCACCAGGAGAAAAATCTGACAGTCATGCACTCTTTCCCAGCTGTAGCCTTCCTTGGATAGGTGGCCTCCCAATTGTCCTTAGCAGCCTTGCTTTCTGCTCTTCTGCCTCACGATGCCAGGGGGTGCTGACCCCCATTCAATGACGAGGCCCACTTTCCCTGCCATCTATACAGCATCAAGTGCACCTCTATTCCTGTGCCAAACCCCTTTTTGCCTCGATGACTCTCTTACGGGGCTGGGTGGAGCCCTGGGTCAGCATTGACTGGATCCCCACTCTATAACCACCTCCCTTCAGTTGATCTGTTCCTGACGGAGTGGGTAACTTATGTGCCCCTTAAAAATGTCAACATCCTACTTTAACAAGTTCTTGGAGCTTTTAAACAGCTTTAATTGGCCTCAATGGTGAGGACAGCAGGATTTCTGACCTGCCCTCTTCCTGGCCTGGTGAACATTGCTGGTGTCAGGAATGGCGTCCTGTTACTAACGTGCTACCCAGTCTTTCTGGGGCCCTGAAAATTCAGTCCAGTAGGTGAGACCTGATTTCAACACATTAAGGGGACAGTGGATCAGGAAAGGTGGGTAAATCCCAGGGAGGAGAATCCCAGAGCAGAGGTCCCAGGTTTCCTGGATTAGTAGCAGTGCTCCTTGTGACTCACATGGAAACTAAAACTAAAAATTAAAAATTAACTCACTTGACCTCTCCCGGTCTCTTATTCAGCTCCAAACAGGTTAGGTTCTGTGGAGAAAGACATCAGGTGAAATAACTGATTGGCCTTCACTGGACCTCAATCTGCCTATTTAAAGAGGACCCGGCCATATTGGGGTAGGTATTCTTGATATCTGCAATTTTAAATTGCAGCTGGCCATTTTGGAGTAGGAAAGAAATACCTTCATTTTAACTCCCCTCTGCCTGGTTTCTGCCAGGTGGGGGATTTGAAACAAGGGCTCAATTTTTTTTAATGCCCCTATAATTTTTCTCTTAGACTGTTTGCAGCATTGTGCAGGTGATTAGCCTTTAGTTCCTGAAGACTCTGAGACAATCCTGAAGAGTTGGTAACCGCTGCAGAGTAGAGGGAATTAAGTTTTTCTTTTATATCTAGAATTGGGAGAATCAGGTGAGAGAGGACAGGTGCGTGGGTGATACAGAATAGCAGTAGGAAAGCCCAAATTATTTTTTAAAAATAATTTTAAAAGTGTTTTACAGATCTTGAAAATAATATAAAAATACAAAATCAAAATGCACACCAAGAAAAAAACCCACAATTTTAAAACCTTCATAGACATCAACATGGCATCGCTGTTGGAAGACGCAAGCTGAGTTATTTTTGCTCCACAATGGCATCTGATGGTCAGAGCATGAAACTGCAGGTGGTCTCAGACCAAGCTTTTAAATTAGGGGCCTGAATTTTTCAGTCGGCGGGTGAGCTCGGTGTGAGCGGGCGGGTGCTGTTGCGGATCCGACCGCCGCCCACGATCGGCTCTGCGCAGCCATTTTACTCGGGCAAGCCAATTAAGTCTCCCCAGCGTAAGACGTGAGCCATAGCACTCAGCGCTATCTGTGCAGGCAAGGAAAGGAGGGAGAGTCGGGACCAGCACTCTTTGCATGTGTGCAAAAGAGCATTTCAATCTCCCTGAGGCACGGAGCTGCCTCAAGGAGATTGAAGGGCTTTTGAAAATTTTTAAATAATGGATTAAAAATTTAATTAAAGATGTCCCCTCATGTGACATGTTTTGATATTTCAGAAAAATTATTTTATTTAATTAAAAAAAGCTTTAGGAAACCTCATCCCGCTTGTGAATGAGGTTTCCTAAAAAACGTGAAGGCAGCTTGGCCTTTTTGCCTGCCCGCCAACCTTAAGTTTGGACGGGCAGCGTTAACAATTACATTAATTACTTCCTTAATGGCCTTAACAGTCCGTTTAAATATCAGTGGGCGCGCAGCTGACTCCGGCCTGCGCCTGCTAAACGAAACATCGCGATGACCTCGGGACGCACACCCAGCGTCATTTTACGCGCCAGCGTGTTGGGCCCACCCCTAACTGAAAAATCTTGCCCAGAGTGTTGCAGAGTGACAGGGCACAAAATTAGGTAGCCCCCCCTCTGAATACAAATGTCATGTTCCTGCTCATTTTTATGATTGTGGCATTCAGCACAGTGCTGAATGCATTACTAAGTGGCAGCTCAGCAGGGGCTCCAAGTTTGTGTGAGACTAGCACCATTGAAAAGTAATGCTTAGGGTTTGGGTTGGATTGAAAGGTCAATGATCTGAAACATAAACTCTGTTTTCTCTCTCCACAGATGGTGTCTGAACTGCTGAGGATTTCCAGCATTTTCTCTTTTTATTTCAGAGTTCCAGCATTTGCAGAATTCTGCCTTTGTATTACCATTTAAAGCAAATCTGCACTGCTTAAAGCTAGACTGCACATCTGAAAAGTGAGGAGAATGTAGCCCGCAACAGCGGCTGAAACTGTTTGACAATATTTAGAAAGCTTAAGGAAGGGTGCAAAATAGTGCAACAGGCAAGAGAACATGTGCCCAGGTTTTTAGCTGCTGCACTGGAGTCGCCGGTGTAGGAGGTAGAGTGGAGGAGGGAGGTTCTCTCCCCACAGGGAGCCAAGACACATCCTGAGAAAAACAGTGCAGGCAGCAGGGTGTGGCCTCACATGAGTAGTTAAGGTCAGTAAATGCACCCTTATGTGCCAAATCCTACCAGTTTCACAAACAGTCTTGCACACTGCCTCATTTACCATAATCCATTTACTTGCCTACTAACAATCTAGCTCAACTACAACTCAAACCTTACATTCATGTGCGCATTTGTATGCTTCGCCTCACCCTCACTCGCTTAGCACTGCTGGAAACTGCAGAATCACCTCTTGCACACATTGCCAGCTATTCAGCTGTGCAGACTCATCAGCCAAACTCATTGCAATGCACTCACTTCCCCCTCTTTTTAAGGACAAGATGGCTGCGTTAAACGGTGGCAGCAAGGGCGATAGAAACTAGCGAGGGTGGGTGGGTGGCTGGTTCTCAGGCATGGCTGCATGTGCTGACCCTCAGGGAGAAGAAGACATTGGTATAATTGGAGCTGCTGTCCCTGATGCAGTGGCCAACAGTGTCACTTAACCCTCATCCTGTTACGCAGTCTGTTACGAAGGGCAAGCCGCAAATGGTGTAACTGTTCTATATTCCCCAGCTAAGGAAAATAACCATCCAGTGTCAACTCTGTAAAGTCCCTTCAGGAACTTGTGTTCCAATGAGATCACCTCTGATTCTCCTAAAGACGAGGTAGTATGTGCTCAAATTACTCAGCCTCTCATCATAGGAAAACCCTCTCATTCCAGAACAATGAACATTTGCTGTGCTACCTCCAAGTATGTCCTTCCTTAAGTTTGGAGGCCAAAACTGCAAAGTTCCCCAGGTGTTGTCTCACCAAAGCCTTCTGCAATTGTAGCAAGACTTCCTTATTCTTATACTCCAACCCCTTGGCAATAATGGCCAACATGCCATTGGGTTTCCTAATTGCTTGCTGTCCTTTATGCTAAGTTCTGTGTTCTTCGTAAAAGTTACACCCAAGTCTCTCTAAACAGCAACTTTTCAAAGTTCTATGCCTTTTAAAGAAATATTTTGCTTTTCTGTTCTTACTACCAAAGTGAATAATCTCAGGCTAATCCAACAGCACTGTAGGTGTACCTAGGCCAGATGGACTGCAGCAGTTCAAGAATGTGGCTCAGCTCCATCTTCTCAAGGGCAATTACGGATGAGCAACAAATGTTGGCCTTGCCAGTGAATTTCACATCCCATGAAAGAATAAAAAAGCACTTCCTCACATTATACTCCCAGCTGCCACCTTGTTGCCCACTTGACTTAACTTGCCTATCTCTCTTTGCAGACTCTTTGGATTCATCTCACTGCTTACATTCTCACCTAACTTTATATCATTAACAAACCTGGATTCATTACTCTCAGCTCTGTCCCTGATTCCGCTCTAGGGAAATGAGATGGTAAAGGTAAACCAATATGTTGGCCAGTGCTGGAAGGTTATGTGCCCTCCTGCCTCCATTCTGGTCCACATATTGAGGCGAAAATTCTGCCCACCATTTTGACTGGCAGGAGGGCCAATGACCCAGGAGGCATAAGTTAAAGTTAATTGGTCAAAAAATCCAGGGGGGCATGAGGAGAACTCTTTTATGCAGAAATTTGTTATGATCTGAAATGCACTACCTGAAAAGTTGGTGAAAGCAAATTTAATTATACCTTTTAAAATAGAATTGGAGACATACTTAAAAGGGTGAAATATGCAGGGCTTTGGGGAAAGACCAATGGAATGGGACTAGTTGGATAAATTTTTCAAAGAGTCAGTGCAGCCGCAATAGGTCTAATGGCATCATTCTGTATTTTTTTAAATTCATTCATAGGACGTGGGTATCAGTGCCTAGGGAATTTATTGCCATCCCTAATGGGCAAGTGGTGGTTAATCACCATCTTGAACCACTGCAGTCCCTGTGGTATAGGTACACCCACAGTGCTGTTGGGCAAGGAGTTCCAGAATTTTAACCCAGTGACAGTGAAGGAACGGTGATACATTTCCAAGTCAGGATGGTTTGTGGCTTGGAGGGGAACTTGCAGGTTGTGATGTTCACATGCATCTGCTGCCCTTGTCCTTCTAGGTGGTAGAGGTCACAGATACTTTCAATTGAACCTTGATTACTTGCTGCAGTGCATCTGGTGTAGATACATGCATAGTGCTGTTAGTTCCAGCATTTTGCCATGACTTTTCCAATATATGCAAGCTGTCTTGGCTATATATTTCAGCATTCGATTTATTATGTTAATTCCTGCTCTGCAGTAATTGAGCATGTTGGGATCTTGTTAACTAGTAAGAAAAGCTAAAAGTTTCAAATGGATCTCTTTTAAATGCCATGAGCAATGTTCCGACAAGGAACAAAGGCAGCATGTATGACAGAATTGTAGCATTTTTAGTTTGTCACTCAATTCACCCCCCTTAGAAGTTGTTTACTACTATTCATCTTTCTCAGTTGAAAAGGAAAAAGTTTGAACTGCAGACTGATAGCACTGCCATCTATATAAATAACTAGAGGCAAAGCCAAGCAAGGTAAATTGGAGATTCTCCATTTCCCTCTTTTTTTAGCCACATTTCCATAAGACCATTCCAGCTTGCAGCCCTGTCAAAACACTTTTATTTGAGACAAGCTCCTTTGATTGACAGGCAACTGTGGGATTTGAACATATGGCCTTTTGCTTGAAAGTAAATGAGATTTTGTTTAAATTATCCCACGTGAAGGACAATCAGCAGACGTGTAAATTGGTGTTGGAGGTGTGCCATAAACAATAACCCAGTACGTCTCACGGAACAATATCCAGATGCCTGAAAGCTTTTATTTTCTGGAAACTTCACTGAAGTTTTACAGGAAGTTGAGCTATAGCACATTAACTCATTCGTTTACAAAAATATTGTGGCCTGAGTCACTTAGAAAGGATTAGTATAAGCTATAACCATTAAAACTTAGCCAGTTTATGAGTTTCTTCAATGACCAGAAACCTTCATTCATAGCTTTTGAGAGGGAAATGGCAGCTAAAGTGCTTTAAGCTGACATGCTGACTGTTGTCTATATTCAATAAATCAATAGCTCATTTGTGCAAGAGCTCACCTGCTATTATCAGGCTACATGTGGTTATCCAGATCTTTTCCAGAGATGCTGCCATTATCTTTCTTGAAGTGTATTGTCTTTGGGAAACAAACAGTTTTTTCCAAAACAAAAACAGAATTACCTGGAAAAACTCAGCAGGTCTGGCATCATCGGCGGAGAAGAAAAGAGTTAACGTTTTGAGTCCTCATGACCAGACCTGCTGAGTTTTTCCAGGTAATTCTGTTTTTGTTTTGGATTTCCAGCATCCGCAGTTTTTTGTTTTTATAACAGTTTTTTCTCTCTACTAAGCAGGCATTTAGCCACTTATATCTTTGATTGACTCTCAATGCCACTATCTATCAGCGCATACGAGGCCAATGCTTGGGGTAGAGAGAAACATAGAGCTGATTCTACCGAGGTAGGACCGAATTTTAGCTCCCAAATTGAGTATGCAGAGTTGGGAATAATGTTAAAAAGACAAAGTTAAGGTCACTCTAGCTTAATGCACGCAGCATTTGTAACAATGTAGAAGATTTGAAGGCACAGATAGAGGTAAATGGGTATGATTTAATTTAATACCATTATGGAGACGTGGCTGCAGAGTGACCAAGGCTGGGAAATGAATGTTCAAGGGTATTCGACATTAGGAAGGATGGGCAAAACGGAAAAGGAAGCGGCGTAGCACTGTTAATAAGATACAATATCAGTGCTTTAGTGAAAGAGGATCTTAGTTCAAAGGATCAAGATGTAGAATTAGTCTGGGTGGAGCTAAGAAATGGCAAGGGGCAACAAACATTGGTGGGAGTTGTTTATAGGCCACCAAACTGTAGTGGTAACATTGACTATAGTATAAATCAGGTAATTAGAGCTGCATATAACATGGTAATACAGTAATAATGGGTGACTTCAATTTACATATAGACTGGGTAAACCTAATTAGCAGTAATGCTGTGGAGGATGAATTCCTGGAGTGTGAACAAGATGGGTTTCTGGAGCAGTACGTTGAAGAACCAACTAGGGATCAGGCTACATTTTAGTACTATGTAATGAGGAAAGGCTAATTAATAACCTTGCTGTTAAGGAACCTTCAGGAAATAGGGAGGGAAAGAGAAAATGGAAACTACAGACCTGTTAGTTTGACATCAGTAGTAGGAAAAATGTTAGAATCTGTTATAAAGGATGTGATAACTAGATGCTTAAAAATAATGATACAATTAGCCAGAGTCAACATGGATTTATGAAAGGGAAATCATGTTTGACAAACCTGTTAGGGTTGTTAAAGGATGTTACTTATAGCATAGATAAAGGAGAAACAGCGGATGTAGTGTATTTTTTTTATTTTCTGAAGACTTTTGTTAAGGTCCACACAAGAGATTAGTGAAAAAAATAGAGTACGTGAGACTGGGGTAATGTACTGGTTTGCATTGACAATTCCTTAATGAAGAGTAGGAATAAATGAATCATTCTCAGGATGAGATTTCAATGGGGAACCAATTGTAATATTTCCAAATTTGCTGATGACACAAAACTAAGTGGAAATGTAAGTTGTGAGGAGGATGAAAGGAGGCTTCGGGGGGACTTGCACGGGCTAAATGAATAGGCAAGAACATGGCAGATGGAATATAATGTGAAGCATTGTGAAGTTATCTACTTCAGTAGAAAAAACAGAAATGCAGATTATTTCTTAAATGATGTGAGATTGGGAAATGTTGATGTCCAAAGGGACCTAAGTGTTCTTGTTCATGAGTCACTGAAAGTTAGCATGCAAGTTCAGCAGGGAAATTAAGAAGGCAAATGGTGTATTGGTTTTCATTGTAAGAGGATTTAAGTACAGGAGTAAAGATGTCTTGCTGCAATTGTATAGGGCAGAGCTAACCAAACTGCAGCTTGTGAGCCGCATGGGGTTCTTTGACATGCAGATAGAGGCTCATTCCTTGTGCTCTGAAACCAGTTAACTCGCACAGTGGAGGGAGGTAAATAGCCGGGTGCAGCCTCAGCTTCACAGGAGAGAACCAGAGAGCAGGCTGCAGCAGCACAGGGAGGAGGGGAGGGGAAGGTTATGATCAATGATTCATTCCAGCACTGTCACGATATTTCTTTTGTAGTTTCCCCCTGGTTCTACATAAGGCCACGTGACCCTCAGTGCCATTTTCTCTGGCTCCCTAACCCACCCTCTCACTGCTGACCCTCCAACTTGTGTCCTCTGTCTGGAATGGGAGGAAACAGTTTAATACAGAGCAAGAATGTAATAATTCACTATTTTGAAGACAAAAACTCTGATTCAATTTTTTGTTCAGTAGTTACAGCTGTTTTTCAAGTAAAATCAAAACTTTTTTTAACATCTTGATTGATTCTCTACATTGGAACAGCAAAGCTGCAAAAGTCAGTTATGCAGTGAGCATGCACTAGCTCTGATGTGTGTCAGTGAAGTAGATTTATTTTTGCCACAATCGGCATAGTATGTTAAGAAAGTCTGGAAGATTACAGAGGGAAAAACTGAGGTTTCCCCATAGAAGTACAGTGCTGTGGAAAAAGGTTTATGGATGGCACATGCTGCAGCCATAATGTGCCAGGGGTGGAGGGGATGAAAGTGGTAGGTGGGGTGCCAATCAAATGGGTTGTTTTATCTTAGACGGTATGCTATGGCCAATGCAGCTGAGTTATTTCAAAATCCCAAAGGAAATCTTTAAACAACTGTCATAACCTATAATTTTAAATGTTGTGTTTGAGATGGGACTGTAAATTCAGGAATCAAGCCACTAGTTCTCAAGGTTTTACATTAAACTAAATGAAACATTGTATTAATTTACACAGGTTAAAATACACATGGCTACAAATTACGACTATCATAACTTTTAACAAATTCCCAAACTAATCTCCATTAAGGCAACAACAACACATAGACTCAACCAAACACCAGGCAAAGCATTTTCACCTTACAAATGCAAAATGAGGTTCTTTTCACTTTGTTCCCTGTGGAGACAGTTGGAGGCTTACAGCTGCCTTTTGATCTCACATTGCCTCTGTCCTGCACACACAAAACTGCTAAAGTTATACATACCACTCCCATTGAATGTCAATTCTCATTGTATCAACAACCTCTGAACTAAACCTCTCTAACAATAAAACCCCTTTCATAATACCAATTTTATTAGTAATATAAACATATGACTTTGTATCTGCTAGATAGGTGTCAGTTTTCACCCCATTTCTTGAATACCCTATTCAAAAAAATGCAAAAGCACGCTATCTGTCTTACATATCAAAACTAGTACACATCAAAGCACCCAGACTAGCTGGCTTTAATTCAATTAACACACACACACACAGACTAAACCTCTATTTTAAAAGAAAAATATTTTCAATAACATTATATACATTAATAGCTTCATGATAGGTGTCCAACTTCATGAATGTTTTATGAGCCGCATTGATCCAGGCAGGTGATGAGTATTCCATCACACCCCTAGCATGTGCGTTATGGAAGATGGAAAGGCTTTGGGGAGTAAGTGAGTCACTTGCTGCAGAATTTACAGCCTTTGACCAGCTCTCGTAGTCACAATATTTATATACCTGGTACGGTCAATTTCTGGTCAATGGTTTACACCCCTCAACCTCATCCCAGGACGTTTGCATTGTTGGAGACGGTCATTATCTGACACTTGTAGGGTGCAATGTTGTTCATCACTTATTAGTCCAAGCTTGAATGCTGTCCACATCTTGCTGTATGTGGGCACAGATTGCTTCATTATCTGAGAAGTAGTGAATAGAAATTGAGACTGTGCAGTCATCAGTAAACATCCCAACTTCAGACCTTATGATGGAGGGAAGGTCATGGAAAGCACTGGAGATGGCTGGGCCTAAGACACTACCCTGAGGAATTCCTGTAGAGATGTCCTGGGGTTGAGAGGGTTGGCCTTCAACAACCACAACCATCTTCCTTGGTACTAAGTATGACTCCAACCAATGTAGAGTTGTCCCCTTGATTCCCATTGACTTCTCTCAGAATGTTCCTGGCAGAACCCGAAACTGAGCATCAGTGAGCAACTTGTTCATAAGTGCCGTTCATTAGCACCAATGACAACTCTTCCCATCAATCTCATTGAGGCGGTAAATGGCTGGATTCGATTTTTCTGCTTCTGTGGACAGAGATAACTTGGGGCAGAAACTTCCCCCTGTCGGGACATGAGCTGGGACATGTTTATCAAATGTTTGAAAATGTTTTATTTAATTAATAAACCCTTCATGAAACCTCATCCCGCCCTTAAGGTTGGACAGGCAGCATTCTTAACTACTTTAATTACTTTCTTAATGGCTTTAATAGGCCTTTGACAGTTCGGCTGCGCACCCGCCAAACTGAAAATCCAGTTCTGTCGAAGGGTCATGAGGACTCGAAACGTCAACTCTTTTCTTCTCCGCCGATGCTGCCAGACCTGCTGAGTTTTTCCAGGTAATTCTGTTTTTGTTTTGGATTTCCAGCATCCGCAGTTTTTTTGTTTTTATCTCTGTGAAAATCTAAATGACGCATGGTGACGCATCGGGATGCCCGCCTGACATCACCATGTGTCATTTTAAGCGGTCCCTGCCCCTGCTCGCTGACCTGAAAATTCTTCCCTTGGACAATTTTCAACTTTGCAACTTTCATAGATGCCAATGTTGTAGCTGTACTGGAATAGCTTGGAGTAGCTAATTCTGGAAGAGCAACCTTCAGCGCCGTCGGAGTCTATAGCCTTTGCTGTGTCCAGTGCCCCAGCCATTTCTTGATATCACGTGGAGTGAAGTCAATTGACTGAAGATCGGCTTCTGTGGTGAAAGGGAACTCAGGAGGTGGCTGAAATGGTTCAATCACTCAGCACTTACAGCTGAAAGTGGTTGCAAATACTTTAATCTTATCTTTTACTTTCACCATTATTGAGGATGGGGATGTTGTTGGAGGCTTCTCTATCCATTAGTAGTTTTACTGCCATCACTAATCAGGATGTGGCAGGACTGCAGAGCTTTGATCATTCTAAGTTGATTGTGGCATTGCTTGGCTTTGTCTATAAAATGCTGCTTCCATTGTTTAATATGCATATAGTCCTGTTTGTAGTTTTACTAGGTTGGCACCTCATTTTTGGTTAAACCTGGTGCTGCTCCTCATATGCTCTTCTTCACTCATCATTGGAGCAGGCTTGATGGTGAAGGTAGAGTGAGGGATATGCTAGGACATGAGGTTACAGATTGTTATCCTGGTTATGCTGCTGGTGCACAGCACCTCATGGATGTCTAATTTTGTGTCTTTAAATATATTCTGAATCTATACCATTTAGCACAGTGGTAATGCCACACAACAGAATGGAGGATGTTCTTAATGTGAAAACAGGACTATGTTTTCATAAGGGCTGTGTAGTGGTCAGTCCCAGCAATATTATCTTGGACAGCTGTGTCTGCAACAGGTAGATCAATAAGAATGGGATCAAATAGCTTTTCCTCTTGTGTTGTCTCCCTCACCTGCGACAAGCCCAGGGAGATATCCTTCAGGACTTGACCAGGTTGATCAGTAATGGTGCCACTGAGCCACACTTGGTGAAGAACATTGAAATCACCAACTCAGAGTACTTTCTATGCCTTTGCTGCCCTTGGTGCTTTGTCCACAAAATGTTTAACAACGAGGACTTCTGATTTATCAGCTAAGAGAAGGCAAGAGGTGATAATTGGCAGCAGCTTTACTTGCCCCTATTTGACGTGATGCCATGAGACTTCAGAAGGACCAGAGTCAATTCTGAGATTTCCCAGAGACACTCCTTCCTGACTATCATGTGGCACCGCCACTGGTGGCTCTGTCCTTTCTTAAAGTGTGCCCAGAATTGGACACAATATCTTTAAAAACAAAAAACTGCGGAAGCTAGAAATCCAAAACAAAAACAGAATCACCTGGAAAAACTCAACAGGTCTGGCAACATCAGCGGAGAAGAAAAGAGTTGACGTTTCGAGTCCTCATGACCCTTCAACAGAACTGATCTTTCTTTACAAGGAGAGGGAAATATAAGCTGGTTTAAGGCGGTGGGGGGGGGAGAAGTGGAGTTGGGGGGGTGGGGGGTGTTAGGATAGGAGCAGATCATCAAAAGATGTCACAGACAAAAGAACAAAAGAACACAGAGGTGTTGAAGTTGGTGATATTATCTAAACGAATGTGCTAATTAAGAATGGATGGTAGGGCACTCAAGGTATAGCTCTAATGGGGGTGGGGGAGCATAAAAGATTTTAAAATAATGGAAATAGATGGGAAAAGAAAAATCTATATAAATTATTGGAAAAAACAAAAGGAAGGGGGAAGAAACAGAAAGGGGGTGGGAATGGAGGAGGGAGCTCAAGACCTAAAGTTGTTGAATTCAATATTCAGTCCGGAAGGCTGTAAAGTGCCTAGTCAGAAGATGAGTTGCTGTTCCTCCAGTTTGCGTTGGGCTTCACTGGAACAATGCAGCGAGCCAAGGACAGACATGTGGGCAAGATAGCAGAGTGGAGTGTTAAAATGGCAAGCGACACGGAGGTTTGGGTCATTCTTGCGGACAGACCGCAGGTGTTCTGCAAAGCGGTCGCCCAGTTTACGTTTGGTCTCTCCAATGCAGAGGAGACCGCATTGGGAGCAGCGAATACAGTAGACTAAATTGGGGGAAATGCAAGTGAAATGCTGCTTCACTTGAAAGGAGTGTTTGGGGCCTTGGACGGTGAGGAGAGAAGAAGTGAAGGGGCAGGTGTTACATCTTTTACATGGGCATGGGGAGGTGCCATAGGTGGGGGTTGAGGAGTAGGGGGTGATGGAGGAGTGGACCAGGGTGTCCCAGAGGGAATGATCCCTACGGAATGCCGACAGGAGGGGTGAAGGGAAGATGTGTTTGATGGTGGCATCATGCTGGAGTTGGCGGAAATGGCGGAGGATGATCCTTTGAATGCGGAGGCTGGTGGGGTGATAAGTGAGGACAAGGGGGACCCTATCATGTTTCTGGGAGGGAGGAGAAGGCGTGAGGGCGGATGCGCGGGAGATGGGCCGGACACGGTTGAGGGCCCTGTCAACGACCGTGGGTGGAAAACCTCGGTTAAGGAAGAAGGAGGACATGTCAGAGGAACGGTTTTTGAAGGTAGCATCATTGGAACAGATGCTACGGAGGCGAAGGAACTGAGAGAATGGGATGGAGTCCTTACAGGAAGTGGAGTGTGAGGGGCTGTAGTTGAGGTAGCTGTGGGAGTCGGTAGGCTTGTAATGAATATTGGTGGACAGTCTATCACCAGAGATTGAGACAGAGAGGTCAAGGAAGGGAAGGGAAGTGTCAGAGATGGACCACGTGAAAATGATGGAGGGGTGGAGATTGGAAGCAAAATTAATAAATTTTTCCAAGTCCCAACGAGAGCATGAAGCAGCACCAAAGTAATCATCGATGTGCCGGAGAAAGAGTTGTGGAAGGGGGCCGGAGTAGGACTGGAACAAGGAATGTTCCACATACCCCATAAAGAGAAAGGCATAACTGGGGCCCATGCGGGTACCCATAGCCACACCTTTTATTTGGAGGAAGTGAGAGGAGTTGAAGGAGAAATTGTTCAGTGTGAGAACAAGTTCAGCCAGACGGAGGAGAGTAGAGGTGGATGGGGATTGTTCGGGCCTCTGTTCGAGGAAAAAGCTAAGGGCCCTCAGACCATCCTGGTGGGGGATGGAGGTATAGAGGGATTGGACGTCCATGGTGAAGAGGAAGCGGTTGGGGCCAGGGAACTGGAAATTGTCGATGTGATGTAAGGTGTCAGAGGAATCATGGATGTAGGTGGGAAGGGACTGGACAAGGGGAGAGAGAAGGGAGTCAAGATAACGAGAAATTAGTTCCATGGGGCAGGAGCCAATATCTTTAGTTTAATGATGAAGATTATGGCGTAGAACCTTTGGTGCATATGGATAAGGGAGATGGGCTGGTAACTAAAAGGCAGGTGGAAAGCATCAAGAATGAATCCCAGCTCTGTAGAAGACACATGGTTAAAATTGTCACTAAAGAACTTCATGGAACCCCAGGAAAATCATTCTGTCTGATCATTATGGAGTATGACAATAGGATGTTTGATTTCCTTCAACAAGAGTTTCTCATCCAGCATAACTCTGTTTGGTGGGTATGGATAACTGCGAAGAGTATCCAAAACTCTTCATCTATGACACTGTACTTAGATATGTAAAGCATAAGGTGTAGAAAATGCAAATAAAACTCTTCTCATTGTCCATTATTGCTGACACAGAAGAACGTATTATGTTGACTGGCCTCCAGTGGACAGTGAAAACAAAGGAAACTGTGCCATCCTCCCGTTTATATTTGATGGCTTGATGGGCAACTTGTTAAATAATGCGAAATGTCAGGAAATGCAAAATTTACTCGTGTTCATTGACAAAACATAGAAAATATACTTTTTATGTAGTTAATGGTGAAGATAAATAGAATGTGGATATATATTTGATGATCCAATAAATCAAAAATTACACCGACATTCTAAAATTGATAACCGAGAAACTCTTCAATTCAATTAGAAGCCAAGATTTTGCACACAGGGTAAGAGCACAGATAGCCAGCTAACATTTTCTTACATAAAAATTGAATTGTAGCTATTATATAAAATAACAGATGGCTGAATGTATGTTCCAAAGCTGAACTCAATTTTAGTGAATAGAGGATGTTAATAAACTGGTTGAGCTTCATCTCACAGTGCATGACATAATCTGAATTTTTCACTAGTGTTATAGCCATGCAGCATATTCCTGGTTAACCATTTTGCATTTTACTCATATGATCAGGATAAAAGATATCCAGTTCGAGTTTCTGGGGAAAGACTGCCTCTGATTTCTGATTGTAGCAAAATCACTGCTGTGTTCCTTATAACCTTGTTTCCAGTTTTTACAAATAGCAGATGAAAGCTTCCTATGTGAATGAGTTAAGTTTGGTTACATCTGCATATTGTGATGTGATTAAAATACAGGTTATGCTTGCAAGTATCAATCTGCCAGGTACAATGCATCTAGCTCATCTGTGGAGAAGCTTTAAAGCAGGCAGGATTTAAGCATGTTTGTTACTCAATATTGCAGCCATAATATCATGGCAGAGGGCATTATCCACATAACACTAGTGAATTATTAAAGCAAAAAATGCTTTTCAAAAATAACCAAAAAGACATTTCAGAGAATTGAAGCTGATAGGAAAGAAATGGATACCTTCCTGTGGGACTAGTCTCAATGTAATTACACATCTCTGCACAATTCTCCAAAGGAAAAGACAACAAAGCTTTCTGGCAAACCAGACATTTTTGGGAAACCTAAATAAAAGAGCTTGTGTCATCCCTTTTAAAACCCAAATCTCTGAAATGCACTTATATTGGAGAAGGGTGATCCTCTTCACAATTTTTTAAAAATAGTTAATTTACAGATAAATGGAATACAATATTTATGTAGCGGTGGGCTACCTTTTTTATTTTTTGTTAGGCACATCCTGGCACAGTCCTTGAAAGATGCATTCTCATCGAGCTTCTCTGCTTGATGATAACAAACCCAGCCCAGCTTATACCAAACCTACAATAAAAGTACATTATCCAAGTCATCTATTTTCAATTATAGAGAATTGGCTGCAGAAAAACTTAATCAATAACTGTCAAAACAAAACCTGCATGTTGTGATATAATGTGCACAGTCAGACCCTTAGAAAATGTATTTTACTAATTAACTGATCTTCACTTCTAAAATGGATATAATATTATTAGAAAGAGACTGTATTCTTTTATGTTGTTTTCAACTTTCATAATACATAATACAAAATGTCTTTAGTATCTTGAATAATATAAAATCACTATTTCTACGATAGTTAATAGAAAGCTAAAATACTTGGAAGACATAATTTTAAATTGACGAGTTGCTTTATCTTCAGGTAATTAAAATGGTTCTTCTGCAGCAGTTCCATCAGTTATATTCATTACAATTTCTCAAAACATAAAGTGCCCCAACTGCAGTATGATGTAAATCTGTTCAAATAATATTTAGTGCATTACATCAAGTAACTGATTTTCACTTGTGTTTTCTCACTGGAATTCTAGTAATAACAGGCATAAAGAACAGAATAATATCCACCAGTGATTACTGTCTGCTATTGCCACACTGTTCATTAACAATGGCCCTGCATATAAAACCAACAAAGGTAAATACGACTAACATGTTGTCAAACTGATGCCTTTTCACTTCATTGAAGTGTATATTTGGCTGCAATTGGGCGAGCCCCATATACCAATGGATCATTTACTCAACTCGACCTGTCAAGGAAACAACCAGTGCTTTATTGGTTTTTTGCTTCATTTGAGCAAAACATTTTGCAGCTCAAAGGCTCGAAGATGTTCTACCTGGCTGACTATATTTACTAATTTTAATCAATAGCAGTAGATCTCCATTGCCATTGCTCACAGTGACTCAAAGGATACAATATTTTATAATGACAGGAGCATTGTACCATGTAACACACAATATATTAAATTCAGTTCATCTCCTGTGGCATTACTCATTGGCAAAGAAACTGATGCATCTCTTCCAGTAACTGTGGTTATCTCTCACTGTCTAATTCCTATTCTGTTGCTCTCTCGGTCTTTGTTCTGCATCCTTTTTCTCTCCTACTCTTGCAAACACTTTTCATTGTGGTGTGTGCGACTGACTATTTTTCATCATTTCTGTCTCACACTTCATACAAGCCATCTCTTCCCTCTGCCTCCTGACCTTGTATTTATCTAATGTCTGTGTGGCACTTTCATTTCTTATTTTGTTGATACAGTTAATATTTGCAATATCTATTTTTCTTAAGTTTTAGGGCACACAGCAAGTTGCAAGGAACATGTACCAAGCTGGAGTTAGGTTGGCAGGGGTGGGGAGGGCAGGGGAGGGTGGTGTGTTGGGGAAAGCTGTCATGTTGATGGTACAGCGTGGGACAGTTAGGGGATAAGGTGTTACAAGGAGTCTACATCAATTCACATTTGACTTTTCTAAGAAGCATCTTGAGAGACACCTTATTGACCTCCATTGAAAAGTATATCGGGACAATGGGCGGGATTGTCCCAGATTTGCACTAAGTGACGTAGCGGGTGGGAAAAAGGATGTTTTACCCGTCGGCCGCAATGGCGGCTTTTTGTGCTTTATTATCCCAATCCCGCCTCATTGATCATGCATTCCTGGGAACCATGTCGTTTCGATGGCAGGCAGGCTCCGATTCAGCCACCGCTCCATCACCTCGCTTCTTCATCACACCAGGCGCCATATAAAAAGCATAACCGCGACTCTCAGCGCTGTCAGCCCAGTATTGCTGCAAAGAAGACATGGCCCCGAAAGTTAAGAAGACTGCAGCCTCCCGGTTTGGTAACATGCCCCTCAAGCACACTTTGGACGCCTTGGATGCCTGCCATGTTGTCCTCTATCCCCTCTCTGGCCGCAGGAGGGGCAGCAACATTATCAATCCGGCTTGGGAGGCGGTGGCAGTGGTGGTCAGTGCCAACACCCTGGAAAAGAGGACAGCCACCCAGTGCCAAAAGAGGATGAATGATCTCCTCCATTCCACCAGGGTAAGTCGCTCTTCTTTGCACACTCAACTCACACACTCAAACCTATCACACATCCGCAGGGATTTCATACCTCAAGGGACAACACCAGCAACTCCACACAGACTGTCACATCTCCATTAGGCTCATATCCTCTGGAGCTCATGTCCTCATCCTGTCCATGGCTCCGCGCACCACACAAACATTCCACATAGTGTCATGTGTGCTACACTCTCTCCATCTGTTTTCACGCAGGAAAAGCTGGCTCAAAGCAGTGGGAAGAGGTCCTAGACCAAGTGTAGAGTGGCTAATATTAGGCCTCTCACTCACTTTGAGGAGTGTGCCATTGCGCTGACTGGTGAGGGCATGGACTGTGCCTGTAGTAACGGTGAGGTCGGCGGTGAACACTCACATGAGGATCCTGCACCACATCATCCTTCTCTCAATGCAATGTGAGTTGCTCTCTCTTCAGCTTTTGACTCTGCTGCCATGCACTAATTATCTCTACTTCAGTTCACAGGGAGCTCTGCCAAGCGACCGACACCCTCAGCCAGCCAATCCCTCAGCTCCATCCAGGTTCTCATCTCCAGCCAAGATGAGAACCTCCTCCATTGAATAGCTGGCAATAAGCAGCCTGGAAGACCCATCGCAGTGCTTCCCCACATCCTCCACCAGTGCAGAGACACACACCTTGCTGGGGTCTAGATTTAGAGCAGACTCGGGTTCATAATTTGGTGGTCACTGCACGGACATGTGTCCGCAGCAGGAGAAGGCACGTTCAGCAGAGTGTGTCTAACAATAAAGACCGTTGGAAGTCAACAAAGTCCTAGGGCAGAATTTTCCGTTCTGGAGACTAAGGCCAGGACTTCCTGGCCCCGCTGCAGCGGGCATCCTGCAATGGATGTCGCAAGCCAATCAGATCTCCATTGCCTCCGGCTGGACTGAATGATCCCATTGGCAGGAGGGGCCGGAAAATCCCACCTAAGTCTTGAGGCCAGCAGGAGAGTTGGTAGTGGATGGCAAATGGCACAGAATGAATGGCTGCTCTGCACCTTGCTGGGGTCTTGATGTTATGAGACCCATGAGTCAGGAACAAACCTGCTGCAAAGCAAGCTTCACCATGGAGAGGAGAACACAATGAACATCTTTCACATCCAGTTGCCTCTTAACTATTAGGGTGTCCCTTTAGTTGGCCATATGTGCTGACCTTCAACTCCACCCACCCGAAAAGGCCCTCTTCCTATCTCAAGGGATCTTACTGACTAAATGCGTGGTGACTGTCACCCACCAACATCCTCCCATCACTATGGACCCATCTAGTTCCCCCCCGCCCTGCCACACTGGACCCTTCCCCCATTACCCTGGATCCTATCACAATCTTTCTGCACATTTCCATTCAGAGCTGACACCTGTTACCATCTGCTTGCCCACCCTGACCTACCCCACTCCCATTATCAGAGCCATCTGTCTTGTTCCCCTTCATGACCCACTCGATGAGACCTTCACCTACCAGACTCTTATCCAGCACCTGCTACCCTACCGCATCCCACTCCCCCTCTTACTGTGCCTATTCCCTCCTTTCACCAATACTCTGAGTTGTTCCCTGACGACCCCACCATCAGCACTATTTACCCCATCCTCTAACACACCTCTTCCCACCTTTCCCAGACACTCTCATCCCTCCTCCCCATTTCCCCTGACATTGCCAATCCCCTCTTCCCTGGACACTCTCCCCAATCTTCCCCTGTAACCCTGCCTCTCCTGTCCATCCTTCACTCCACCCTACTACCCTATCCCGCTACTTCCAGCCTTCGCCTGATTCCCGTGACCAGCCTTGGTCAGTGTTTGCTAACGGCACTCAATGAAATGAAGTTATGACGGGTCCCAAAGAAGGAGAAGGCAACATCTACAGACCTCAAAGTCATGGAAAAGCTGAAGTTCACCAGGTGCGTGCCACTTCTATACAGTTGTAAAACTGAGCATTCAAAATCCTCACTGGCAGGGAAATTAATTTGTAGGGTGAGCTTAATTCTGGCAAGGTGGCCTTTTAATGAGCATGCATGAGATGAGAGGCAAGCAAGGGGACTCAGAGGGCAGGACTGTAGGAGCTTCGGCCCTTGCAATTGTCCAACAGGTTTGAGGTTTTTTTCAGCCTGTTTGGATGAGAGTGGGAGCTGCAGGGTAGATGAGCAAACTGACCATGGCACCGTGGTACAGGAAGCCATTCAAGTGGGGGGAGCATAAAGGAATGTAGTGGTAGTAGGGGATGTATAGTCAGAGAGATTAACACCGTTCTCTGCAGCAAAGAGCATGAGTCCAGATTGCTGTGTTGCCTGCCCGGTGCCAGGTTTTGGGACATCTGCTCAGGGCTGGAGAGGAACTTATAGTGGGAGGGGGAGGACCAAGTTGTCATGATCCATGTTGGTACCAACGACATAGGCAGGACAAAGAAGGAGGTTCTACACAGTCAGTATGAGGAGCTTGGTACCAAATTAAGAAGCAGAATCTCAAAGGCAATAATCTCTGGATTATTACCTGAGCCATGTGCAAATTGGCATAGGAAAAATCAGATTAGGGGGGTGATTGTGTGGCTCAAAGACTGGTGTGGTAGAACTAAGTTCTGGTTCGTGGGGCACTGGCACCAGTGCTGGGGAAAGTGGGATCTGTACCATTGAGACGGTCTACACCTGAACTATGCTGGGAATTATGTTCTTGCGAGCTGGATAACTAGGGAAGTAGAGAAGGTTTTAAACTAAATAGTGGGGGGAAGGGATCAAATTTGGGAATATGTGGTAAATCAAAGAGCAGAGATAAGGCATATTACGGGAAACAAGAAAACAGACCATGACAAGAGGGGACAGAGAATACAAATCTAACAGTAAATCAATAGATGAAACTAGACGATATAAAAAGAATAAAAGGATAAAACTAAAAGCTCTGTATCTGAATGCACATAGCATTCGAAACAAAACAGATGAAATGAGAGCGCGCAAAGAAATAAATAATTACAATTTGATAGCCATTACGGAGAAGTGGCTGCAGGAGGACATGGATTGGGACCTGAATAATGAAGGGTACAGGATAATTAGGAAGGAAGGGAGTTGAAGAAGAGGTGGAGGGGTGGCTCTATTAGTTAATGATGGTATTAGCACAATAGAGAGGGATGGCCTAAATTCAGGAAACCAGGATGTGGAAACGGTTTGGCTAGAGATGAGAAATAATAAAGGCAAGAAGTCACTTGTGGGATTTGTGTGTACAGGCCCCCTAATGGTAACCACATGGTAGGATGGAGCATAAAGGAAGAAATAATTGGAGCTTGTCAGAGAGGCGCAGCGATAACTATGGGCTATTTTAATTTACATATAGACTGGAAAAGTCAGATGGGCAAAGGTAGCCTAGAAAAGGAGTTCATAGAATGTTTTTGGGATAGTTTCTTAGAATAGCATTTCTAGAGCCAAACAGTGAGAAGGCTATGCTAGACCTGGTATTGTGCAATGTGATGGGAGTAATTAATAATCTCATAGTGAAGGCACCCCTAGGTAGCAGTGACCTTAATATGATTGAGTTTTACATTCAGTTTGTGGGAGAGAGGAGTGGGTCCGAGACTAAGTTTTTAAACTTAAATAAGGGCAATTATGAGGGCATGAAAACTGAGCTGGCTAAAGTGAACTGGCAAATTAAGTTAAGGGATAGGTCAACAGAGATGCAGCGGCAAACATTTATGGGGATATTTCAGAATACACAGAATATATTCCAATGAGTAAGAAAAAGTCCAAGGGACAGACACACCATCCATGGCTAACTAGAAAGGTTAAAGATGGTATCAAACTTAAAGATAAAGCATATAATTATGCAAAGACAGGTGGCAGGTCAGGAGAAGAAACAGAATATAAGCAACAGCAAAGAATGACTAAAAGCCTAATAAGGAGGAAAAAAATAAGAGTATGAGAGAAAACTAGCCAGAAATATAAAAACAGATAGTGAGAGTTTCTATAAATATTTTAAAAAGAAACAAGTTAACAAAGTGAGCATTGGTCCTATAGAAAGTGAGTCTGTAGAATTGATAATAGAAAACAAGGAGAAGGCAGATGAATTGAACAGGTATTTTGCATCAGTTTTCACTATAGAGGATACAAGTAACATCCTAGAAGCAGCTATAAACCAGGAAATGGAAGTAGGAAGGAAGTCAGGAAAGTTTCAATCACCAGAGAAGTGGAACTGAGTAAATTGATGGAGCTGCGGGCAGACAAGAGCTCGGGTCCTGATGGACTTCATCCTAGGGTTTTAAAAGAAGTGTCTGTTGAGATAGTCTGCTATCTAGGGGTGCCTTCACTATGAGACCATTAATTATTCCCATCACATTGCACAATACGAGGTCTAGCATAGCCTTCTCTCTGTTTGGCTCTAGAACATGCTGTTTTAAGAAATGATCCCAAAAACATTCTACGAACTCTCCATCCAGGCTATCTTTGCCCATCTGACTTTTCCAGTCTATATGTAAATTAAGATCTCCCATGATTATACATTGGTTTTGAGATGCATTGGTTTTAATTTTCCAAAACTCCCTACATTCGGGGAAGTTCCCATTATATTGGAAGATAGCAAATGTAACTCCATTATCCAAAAAGGGAGGGAGAAAGAAAGTGGGAAACTACAGGCCAGTTAGCTTAATATCTATCATAGGGAAAATGTTAGAAGATATTATTAAAGAAGTTATAGCAGGACACATGGATAAGCTCAAGGTCAACAGGCAGAATCAGCATGGTTTTGTGAAAGGGAAATTGTGTTTAACCAACTTATTGGAGTTCTTTGAGGAAGTAACATGTGCTGTGGATAAAGGGGAGTTGGTGAGTGTACTGCACTTAGATTTCCAGAAGGCATTTGACAAAGTGCCACATCAAAGGTTATTGCAAAACATAAAAGCTCATGGTATAGAGGGTAACGTATTGGCATGGATAGAAGATTGCCTAGCTAACAGGAAACAGAAAGTAGGCGTAAATGGGTCTTTTTCATGTTAGCAAGATGTAACGAGTGGTGTGCCACAGAGATTAGTGCTGGGACCTCAACTGTTTACAATTTATATAAATGACTTGGATGGAGGGATGATTGGAATGGATGCCAAATTTGCTGATGAGACAAAGATAGGTAGGACATAAGGAGGCTACAAAAAGATATAGATAGGTTAAGTGAGTGGGCAAAGATCTGGCAAATGGAGTATAATGTGGGAAAATGTGAAATTGTCCACCTTGGCAAGAAGAATTAAAAGAGAGGCATATTTTCAAAATAGTGAGAGATTGCAGAGTTCTGAGGTGCGGAGGGACCTGGCTGTCCTAGTGCATGAATCACAAAAAGCTAGTATGTAGGTACAGCAAGTAAATAAGAAAGCTAATAGAATGTTATCATTTATTGCAAGGAGAATTGAATTCAAAAGTAGCCAGGTTATGCTTTAGTTGTACAGGGCTCTAGTGAGACCACATCTGGAATACTGTGTACAATATTGGTCACCTTATTTATAGAAGGATGTAAATGCATTAGAAGCAGTTCAGAGAAATTTACCAGACTAATAACTGGAACGGGTGGGTTGTCTTATGAGGAAAGGTTGGACAGACTAGGCTTGTATCCACTGGGGCTTAGAAGAGTAAGAGGTGACTTGATTGAAACATATAAGATCCTGGGGGGGTCTTTACAGGGTGGATGTGGAGAGGATGTTTCCTCTTGTGGGAGAATCTAGAACTAGGAGTCAATGTTTAAAAATAAGGAGTCACCCATTTAAAACAGAGATGAGGCAATTTTTTTTCTCTCAGAGGATCACAAGTCTTTGGAACTCTCTTCCTGAAAATGTGGTGGAAGCAGAGTTTTTGGATATTTTTAAGGGAGAGGTGAATAGATTCTTGTTAAGCAAGGGGGTGTTATGTTATCAGGTGTAGGTGGGATGCAGATTTGAGGTTACTATCAGATCAGCCATGACTTATTAAATGGCGGAGCAGGCTCAAGGGGCTGAATGGCCTACTCCTGCTCCTCATTCAGATGTTTGTATGTTCGTATGCATGCAAATTGTGTTCCCAACTTTGTTCAGCAGGAAACTTGACCCACCTTTAACCTGCCTTGAAAGTTGGGAGACCAAAATTCCAGCAGTTTATCCTGCCATCAGGAAACATATTTTTTGCCTCCCACCAAATTAAGTGCCCCCACCTGCCATGATTCCCATCGCTGTTGGGAGTGGTAAATTCTGCCCCTAGCGTAAAGAGCAGTTGTCATCACCACACTCCAGTACAGCATTGAGACCTAGACTGCAGCAACACATAAGAATGCTGGTTAAATTCCATCAGCAATGCCTTCGACGCATCCTCTGGGTTCAACAGGAGGATCATCAAATAAATGCTTGAAACCAGTTCCACAAGACAAGCATTCAGGCAAAACTCCTACAACATCAACTTTGGTGGACTGGGCACTTTGTCCGGATGGCTGAAAACTATATCCCTCACCAGGTCCTATTCTATCAACTCTCAAATGGCCGGCGTTCAGGGGAGGACAAAGAAAATGCTTCAAAGACACCCTGAAGTTCTTGAAGCACAGCAACATTGACTTTAATGACTGGGAAAAGCTTGCTACCAATCACTCAGAATGGCAACATCTTGTCTATCAAGCTATATCACACTTCGAGTGTTAATGATGAGGCAGAGTGACAGCCAAGAAGGAAAGAAAAGGAAGCAAATTTTGCATTCTGGATCCCACTATGTCATGGGGCACCCTGCCCCATGACTCCATGTTCTGTGGTTGGGATTGGTCTGTTCAGTTACATGAAGATTCATAATAGAAACCCAGGACCCCGAATAGGAGTCGTCCTGAAATTGAGGGAGAGACAATGACGATATATTTATATATATATTTCTAATTTAACTTTTCCAGCATAAAATGTACCTTCTGTCATGATGTTGAATGTGTCAGTGGCAGCTCTCAGCACATATCTACACCTCAACACAATGCATTATATTTGATTACAATCATACTTTATTATGCAGCATAAATACACGTCTCACTAATCTGCTGGCCTAGAATTCTGGTGCTATTATAGTACAAGTGGGAACCGCACTTGGAGAACATCAACATTAATTGATTCATTCTGCTTATACAGTGCTCCCCCACCACACTGCTTGCCCACGGCTCTGGATTGCAGATGCTGGAGTCAGTTCCCTGCTACTGCTTTGGTGCCTCTGATGTAATTTTTAAAAATCACAGCCTTCCACTAAAGTGGCCAATTGCTGCCATTGTAGAAACGTGGATTACAAAAATGAAGACTACACATAACCATTAAAAGAAAAAATGGAAGAACTTATATTTTTCTAGTGCTTTTTATGACCCCAGAGCTCTTCACAGCCAATTAAGCACTTTTTGAAGTGTAGCCACTACTTTCTAAGCATTTTTAAAAATAGCAAGATATATCAGAACAGAGAAATGACACGTAGTAATTATATACAGCAAAGGCCAAAACAAATGATTCAACATCATGAGAAGCCGCAGAGGCCAGACAGGTACAGCATTCAAACTAACCAAGAGAGCACGCAAAACTGTATTAAGACAAGACCCACAAAATGTCTAGCCAAACTACATGGCCAAAGATGAGGTTGACCAGAACATCGATACACAAAGTGAGCTGACAATCCACATGGTGAACATCAAAGAATGTATTGGCATAGTGGTAACAAGAGAAGCCTTTGCCATCATCCAGATTATATGCCCACACATACAGGGATCGCATGAATTGAATGCAAGACTGGATACCAGTGCAGGTGCCAACATCATTCCAGTTTGCACAGTGAAATGTATGTACTCACAGAAGTGGCAAGCAATAATTTAACCAGCCACAGCCAAACTCACCATGTACAGTGGCTTGGAGATTCCGTCCCTGGAATCAATCGCACTTGTGTCACTACAAAAACTCACCACGGTCACCCCAGATACTTTATGTCATGGGTATTCGGTCCTCAATCAGTTGTTGGAACTGCAAAGACAACCATGGAAACATCAGGAAGGGGTTTCGAGTCCTCATGACCCTTCGACAGAACTTGAGTTCGAGTTCGAGTCCGAGTTGGACTCGAACTCAAGTTCTGTCGAAGGGTCATGAGGACTCGAAACAACTCTTTTCTTCTCCGCCGATGCTGCCAGACCTGCTGAGTTTTTCCAAGTAATTCTGTTTTTGTTTTGGATTTCCAGCATCCGCAGTTTTTTTTGTTTATATCAGGAAGGGGTGTCTGGTGTACTTCTTAGATTGCAAGGGACAGTCCGCCTTCAGTCCCAGGTGAAAGCACCTGCACGCCAACGCATTGAGGTCGTGTTGACCGGATGGCAGCCACCATGGGGACGTTGGTCCAGGACATTGGTCCTGAACGGCTGCATGGCTGAACTCCATTGCTGATGCCATAGTTAACCTCCAACGCTGTCAATACGAAAGTGATACAGGGCAGCTCGATCTCACTCCAGCTTCCCCTTCTCCTCAAGAAGTCAGCCAGGGGCCGTTGAGTACCCATAGGGAGGAGGACCAGCAGCTCAACACCCCGGGGCCATCTATCCAGGTGGCTCTAGGAATGTCTGGCCGATCCAAGTCCCTTCTTCATATCATTGGCTCCACAGGCCAAGATGGGTGCATCTGGCCCACAGCAGGATGATGAGCAATGTTATGATGAGCAGTGTTCGTGTCACTCAGATGTGAAAACTTGGTTCCTGCACAAAGTAAAGGCAGGTGTCTCAGTCCAGGGGCTCTTCCCTGTGCGGTGTGTAGCCTTCAGAGGAAAGTGATGGTTTGGCTTCACACTGACTGTTCATATTAGTGATGCCTGTACCTAGATGGTACTTGTCATTGCTGCCAGAATGTCGTGGGCAGGAATCACGCAGTTCCATCATTCTCTCTCTATGTGCTCACAGCACCTTTGAGGTGGAGCTGGTCCCCATCTCATTAGCAGCTGTGACCAGTGATGCTGTGCTCCAGATGGGGTCAGGTGCTTAAGGCTGACAAAGGATGAGATGCTTATTAAGTTTCATGGCTGCATCTCTTTGATACAACCCTGATCACAAAGCGCAAGTGAGCTGCCCTCAGCCATACAGGAACCTGCATTCTCAGAGGCTAAGTGAAGATCTATGGAGTGTCGTCACTGCATGTCATCATCATCCTCCTGCAATTGAGGGACTACTAAGGCCTCCACTGTGTCTCCATGACAGGAGCATTATCAAAGAGGGAATGTGCACTGCCATAAGCCAGACGGAGCCAAATGTTCACAGATGTGAAGAGCTTATGGTGTCTCCTCACTGCATTTCATCATCATCCTCCACAAATCTAGCAGCTATGAGGGCCTCTTGTGCACGCCTGCCTTATCTGGTCAGTGCAAGAGCCCCTTCGCCATTATTGTCGCCTTTGAGGGTCTCCTCAGCCTCATCACCATCAATGTCCTCCTCATCGGAGGGGACCTCCAACTCCTGCATCTCCTCCTCAGCCAGCTCCACTCCCCATTGCAGCCCCAGGCACAGCAGGCAATGACAATGATTAACTCCCTCTGTGGACTGCATTGCAGGGCTCCACCAGACCGGTCCAGGCACTGGAACTTCATTTTCAGCATCCCGATGGTTTGCTCTACCAAGTTAGTCTAACAAATTTGATTGAATTTTTGAAGGACGTGACTAGTTGTATAGATGAGGGTAGTGCAGTTGATGTAGTCTACATGGGCTTCAGTAAGGCTTTTGACTAGGTCCCACATGGGAGATTGGTCAAGAAGGTAAGAGCCGATGGGATCCAGGGCAATTTGGCAAATTAGATCCAAAATTGACTTAGTGGCAGGAGACAGAGGATGATGGTTGAAGGTTGTTTTTGCAATTGGAAGCCTGAGATGTGTGGTGTACCACAGGGATCGATGCTGGGATCCTTGCTGTTTGTAGTGTACATTAATGATTTGGACGTGAATATGGGAGATATGAACAGTAAGTTTGCAGATGACACGAAAATTGGTGGTATCATAAATAGTGAGGAGGAAAGCCTTTTACAGGATGATTTTTATGGGCTGGTAAAATGGGCAGAGTAGTGGCAAATGGAATTCAATCCTGAGAAGTGTGAGGTGATGCATTTTTGGAGGACTAACACAGCAAGGGAATACATAATGAATGGTAGGATCCGAGGAAGTACAGTCGATCAGAGGGACCTTGGTGTGCATGTCCATAGGTCCCTGAAGGCAGCAACAGAGGTAGATAAGGTGTTTAAGAAGGCATATGGGATACTCACCTTTATTAGCCAAGGCATAGAATATAAGAGCAGGGAGGTTATGTTGAAGCTGTATAAAATGCTAGTTAGGCCACAGCTGGAGTACTGTGTGCAGTTCTGGTTACCACGCTATAGGAAGGATATGATTGCACTGGAGAGGGTGCAGAGGAGCATCACCAGGAAGTTGCCTTGGCTGGAGCGTTTCAGCTATGAAGAGAGATTGGATAGGCTGGGGTTGTTTTCCTTAGAGCAGGGAAGGCTGAGGGTGATAGAGGTATACAAAATTATGAGGGGCATAGATCGAGTAGATAAGAAAAAACTTTTCCCCTGAGCGAAGGTGTCAATAACCTAGGGGGCATAGATTTAAAGTAAGGGGCAGGAGGTGTACAGGGGATTTGAGGAAAAATTGTTTCACCCAGAGAGTGGCTGGAATCTGGAACACACTACCTGAGGGGGTGGTAGAGGCAGGAACCCTCACAACAGTTAAGAAGTACTTAAATGAGAACTTGAAATGCCATAGCAAACAGGGCTACAGGCCAAGTGCTGGAAAATGGGGTTAGAATAGATAGGTGCTTGATGGCCAGCACAGACATGATGGGCCAAAGATCCTGTTTCTGTGCTGCATAACTCTATGACTCTATGACTATGACTAAGTTGTGAGTTGCAGCATGAGCCTCATTATGCCTTCACTCTACTACAGTTTGAGGCTGCTGCACGGGTGTCATCAGCCACGGCCTCTGTGGCTAGCCTTGTCCCTGAGGAGACATCCCTGCAGCCTCTGTGGACCCTGGAAGAAGTAAGGGCTCTGCGACCAACTGAGGATGTAGGAGTCATGCACACTCCCTGGAAACTGTGTGCAGACCAGCAGGATGCCTTTCTGCCTGTCGCACACCAGCCGCATATTCAGCAAATTGAATTCTTTGCAGTTGGCATAGTTGACCGCTTGTTGCAATGGAGATCTGAGCATCACATGAGTGCAATCAATCCTGCATTCTGCGCCTGTGGGAAACCCAAGATTTGGGCAAATCCAATCGCTCTTGCATCCTGGCTCTCCTGGTCCCAGGCGAAATGCACAAAGTTGTGTGCCCTTGCAAAGATGGCATCCATGACCTCATGGATGCAGTTGTGGGTGGAGGCTTGTGATATTGCATAGAGGTCACCTGTGGAGCCTTGAAAGGAGACACTGGCGTAGAAATTGAGCATTGCTGTCACTTTCACAGCCACTGAGAGTGGATGCCATTCATGTCCCCGTGGCACCAAATCCTGAAGTGGCTGGCAGATGTGACTGACCAGTTCTCTAGACATGCGCAGTCTTCGGCGACACTGGTTCTCGGTCATCTGCAGGAATGAAAGGCGGTGTCGCTATATCCTGGGTCTAGCTAGGCACCAATCAGCGACAGCTTGCTGTGGCTCTTCAGTGGTGTATGTGGAAGCCCATGCCACCCCTTCTTCCAGAAGGTTCTGCTCCACCTTTTGCACAGCCAGGTGCCTCAGTAGCTCTCTTCTCCGCCATCTTTGCTCTTTGTATGCAATGAGGCATAGAGCTAGTTCACCAGGCTCCATGATTCTGATGTACTGCAGGATAAGAGCAAGAGGCCCATGGGTTAGCTTGGGTGTACAAAGAAGCTCTCTTGGTTAAGTCTGAAGGCCCCTTAATGCATCCTGGAGAGTGCTGGCCACCACTTGGATGGCCAGAGTTTAGTGCGCTGCATGGCTGCCTGAAACCCCACCCACCTCTGCCCCACTCCACCTGACCAATTGGTGGCAGCTTTGCCCATTGCACTACATGCTGTACTCTCAGCTCAGGCGCAGGTATTCTCCTAACCCATGCTGCAAGGCTGCACTGTTAGCATGAACCATGAGGAAGACTAGTCCAAACCAGGATGATGACATTGTGAGCACCTCCACCAGTGACTGCTCCATGGCCAGCTTTAGCAAGGAGATTGTAAAACGTGCCCAGTCATCCAACTGTTCTGCAGTCCACTGAAACACTCATTACTTTGCAGTCTGTGCCTGAGGGGTGAAAAGCTCTGGAGCACTTAGTGGCACTTTGACGCCTTTGCACTGCTTGACTGGGCAGATAAGTTACAGGCTCAACTCCAATTATATCAATGGGGCTGCACCTGAACTGTCTCAGCTGCAGAGGAATGGTCACTTTATACAGGTTTCCCTAATGTGTGGCCACTTCCTTTGCCCATCCCTCCCCTACCCCCACATGTGCTTGTGTGCTAACTTCAATCATAGGGCAGCCTTTGCATCCACCACCCCCCCATGCAGCTCAACTTTGAAGTCCAACAATTGACCCTCATGAGTGCTCTGCAACGTTACTGTTCACTTGCCTCCGAGTTCCCCTCAAAGTGCAGCCCATCAAGTGCACGCCTTGCATATGCTGTTGTGAAACACGTCAACGCGGGTGGACAATCCAGCGCGGGGGGATGATTCCATTGGGCTAGCCTTATAATGATATGCTGATGTATTACAATGAGGTTCCCAACATCAGATGGAGGGAAAAGCGTCGCGCCATCGATTGGCTGAACAGGCGATCGCAAACTGGTTTCACGACATTGTGAAAATGATTTTTGGCCTTCTCACCATATTTTCTGCTCATGCCACCCAATGCCAGTGAGCACGGACGATTCTGCCCATTGTGTCTACTTGTACTTTACTGCAGAGCAATAAATCTGCAAAGTCTATGAAACATATTGGCGGTTTGCTTATCCATCTAGCTTTAATTATGGTGATCTTTGCTTGAGGCAGTTATCTGTTATCTTGTTTGTATTGCATCTTAGACAATATTCTGTGTGCAATAAGACTGCTCTGTGTTTCTGGTTGTGGTACTGTCCAGATTTGGCATCTGTTTCATTGCATTTCCATGCCATTTGGTGTTCATCTTTGATATGATCTTGGTGCCGGTCATTTGCTGATGGAGTTCTGCTGGATTGCACATGCCATCAGCTGGGTGTTGTACTCAAACTGAACATTCATTCAGGCTGGGTAGCTCGTTCCCCGCAAGCTGGTCATAGGCATCTTTCATCTTACCCTGTTTCTTGAGCAGTGCATCATGTACTCCTGGGGGGAGAATTTTCTTCTCGTTGGGCAGGCCAGTCGAGAGCTGGCATGGAAGGGTGCGGAGCTGATTGCCGCCCGCGATCAGTTGCGCATTGCCATTTTACATGGGCAGGCCAATTAAGGCCCACCCAGCGTGACGCACGCCCGGTAGCACTCAGCGCTACCTGTGCAGGTGGGGGGAGGAGGGAGAGTTGGGGCACGGAGCTGCCTCAGGGAGATTAATCTCACTATGAAACATTGAAAAAAATAAAAAAAAATAGAATTATTCAGACTTGTCCTCTCATGAGTTGGGACATGTTTATGAATTTTCATGAAAATTTTTATTTAATTAATAAACCCTTCATCCCGCCCGTGAATGAGGTTTCATGAAAAATGTGAAGGCCACTTGGGCCACTCATCTTAATGTTGGGTGGCAGCCCTGACAATTTGTTTAATTAGTTGATTAATGGCCTTAACAGGCCTTTTTGACACTTCGGTGAGCGCACAGCCGGCTCCAGTGCGCACCCACCAAATGGAAGTTCGGAATAATGCGTGGTGACTTCGGGGTGCATGCCTGATGTCACCGCCCATCATTTTAAGTGTCAGTTTGCGGGGCCTGGCCCCACACACCGAACAGAAGATTCTGCCCCGGGAATATTAATGACAAGTGATGACTGGGCAGGTTTGTTCACACCTATCTGCCAACTCAAAATTTCACATTAGTTCTGCAGTACGATGAAGCTACAAGCTTGGAATGGGTATGTATATTTAGTTCAAACAGTGTTGTATAGCCTGTTGGCTGATGACCTGCATTGCAGAGTTAGGTGGAATCCCAGTCTAAGTACAGAGTTTCTGATGGTGCTCCTTGTGGTCTGTCATTCTCATCATTGTCTTGTCGAGACTATGGATCATGACCAAAGACAGTTCCTTGCATGCTGGTAGGCCTGTGATCACTGGATCCATGGGCTGGAATCGTCTGTTCCTATGGGCGGTGGGTGTCTTGGTGGGCGTGAGCAGACAACATGGCAAGAAAGCCAAAAATTGATTTTACGCCATTGTGAAACCAGTTTGTGAACGTCTGCTCCATCCATCAATGGCAGGCCACATTTCCTGCCGTCCAACGTCGGGAACTTAATGTTAATGCATTTGCATCTTATCATTTGCTGGCACTGAAATCATTTCCCCACATCAAATTTACCTCCCACATTAGCGTGCTTTCAGAACGGCGTGATTTATGACTGCCTTTAAATGACATGCATCTGGCGATCTGAACTTTGAGGCAAACTCAGAGGTGAATGCATACAGCTTTGTGCAGAACTCACAAGGATCACCCGTGGGACATCGAGGAAGAGGCACCACTCATTCAGGGGAGCCCAGGCAAGTCACTTTTCCCTGGCTGGTTTTCAGTGCGGTGTCAGTGCAAGGGCTTCGGTGCGAGAAGGGCCGGGGTTGTGCGGGGTGAGGGATGGGAGGCAAGACAACACAGACTGAAGGAAGTACACAAGCACATGCCGGGATGGGATGGTTGGAGGGGGATGGAGAGTGAGGGAAGCAGCCACACACTTGGAAAAGCTTGCCAAAAATGATCATTCTTCCGCAGCTGAGACCATTCAGCTGCAGCTCCATTGACATGCTTGGAGTTGGGTCTCTGAAGCTTTTCTGCCCACTCAAACAATGCAAAAGCATGGATGTGCCACCAAATGCTCCAGAGCTTTTCACCCCTTGAGCACAGGCTGCAAATGAATGTGCGTTTTTGGGGGAGCAGAACAATTGGCTGCCTCGTCGTTGTAGAATCCCCTTGCGAAAGGTGGCCATGACACAGTCACTGGTGGAGGTGCTCACAGCAATGTCTTTATTAAGGTTTGGACCAGAATCCCTCATGGTTCAAGCCAACAGCACAGCCTTGCAGTGCAGGTTAGGAGAATGCCTGTGCCTGAGCTGAGAGCACAGCATGCAGTCCAGTGGCTGAAGCTGCCGCCAATCAGTCAAGTGGAGCGCGGGGGAGGTGGGTGGGGTTTCAGACAGCTAATGAGCGCATTACACACTGGCCATCTAAGTGGTGGCCAGCACTCTCCTGCATGCATGCAAGGGCTTTCAGACTTAACCAAGAGAGGTTCTTAGGACACTCATGCTAACCCATGTGTCCATCTCCTTGATCCTGCAGGAGGAGAACATCTGAATCATGGAGCCGGTGGTTTAGCGGAATGCCTCATGCTTTACAAGGAGCAGAGAAGAAGAAAAAGAGAGTAACGGAGGCGCCTGGCTTGGCAAAATGAGGAGCACCTCCCTCAAGATAAAGGGTCAGCAGGGCCTCCTGCGCACACAGCTGAACATCCAGTGAGCCGTCACTCGCAGGCACCTCGCTAGGCCCAGGGTCTATAAACGGCATTTGTAATTCCTGCAGATGACTGAGAACCAGTGTCGCTGAAGACTGCATATATCTAGGGAACTGGTTGGTCACATATGCCACCTGCTGCAGGATTTGGCGCCGCAGGGACAGGATTTGGCACCACAGGGACATGGAGGGCATTCACTGCCAGTGGCCATGAAAGTGACAGCAGTGCTCAATTTTTAGACCGGTGGTTTCTTCCAGGTCTCCACAGGTGACCTGTGTGGGATCTCGCAAACCTCCATGCACAATTGTATCCAGGAGGTCATGGATGGCATCTTCGCTAAGGCACACAACTTTGTGCATTTCAACTGGGATCAGGCAAGCCAGGAAGCAAGAGCGCTGGGATGTGACCTCTGGATTTCCACAGGTTCAGAATGGCATTGACAGCACTCATGTGGCGCTTAGATCTCCATGGCAACAAACAGTCAACTATGCCACCTGCAAGGGCTTCCACTCGCTGAATGTTCAAGCTGGTGTGCAACCACCACAAACCAGCCTAGAGGTCTGCACATGATTTCCAAGGACCGTCTATGATTCCTACACCCTTAGCAGGTCTCAAGTCCCTGACATCTTCCAGGCTGTAGGGTTGGGTCCTCGGAGACAAGGACTACCCACAGAGGATGTGGCTGATGGCGCCCATACAGCAGCCTCAGGTTGCAACAGAGAGACAGTATAACGAGGCTCGTGCCACAACCCAGACTTTGGTGGAGCAAATGATAGGCATATTGAAAATGAGGTTCCAGTGCCTCGACAGGTCCACTGGAGCACTGCAATACAGCTTCAAAGGGTGTCATGCATCATCATAGCTTGCTGCATGCTACACAACCTGGTGCTGCATTAAGGGTAGGACCAGACTGAGGAGGAGATGGAAGAGCTGCATGTCTCCACCCATGAGGAGGACGTCGAAGGAGTTGAAGGTGATGAGTTCCTTGAAGGCAAGGATTATGACAATGAAGCCATTGCACTGGCCAGACGAGGCAGGCACGCTTGTGAGGCCCTAATAGCCATAAGATTTGTGGAGAATGATGATGATGCAGTGAGGACAGTCCTGACAGCCTCACCTTGCATCCCTGAATGTTTGACTCCTGTTTGGCTGATGGCAGTGCACATACCCTCAGTGTTCAGGCTCCCATCGTGGAGATGCAGCAGAGGCCCTAATACACCAAAGATTCCAGGAGGATGATGATGACATGCAGTGAGGACACTCCATAAGTCTTCACATTGCCTCTGTGAATGTCTGACTCCTGTCTGGCTGAGGGCAACTCGCTTGTAATGTGTCCAGGGAGTGTGAGGCCAGACCATCACTTTGGTCTGAAGGCTGCACAAAGCACAGGGAAGAGGCCCTGGAGGAGAAGGTTCTATAAATAACCCCAACACTACTGATGGGGGAGCCCAGCATGTCAGTGCAAAAGACAAGGCTGAAGCATTTGCAATCACCTTTAGCCAGAAGTGCCAAATGGATGATCTATCTTGGCCTTGTCCTGAGGTTCCCAACATCTTCAGGCAATTCGATTCACTCCATGTGACATTAAGAAACTGCTGAAAGCACTAGATCCAACAAAGGCCATGGACCCTGACAGCATCTTGATTGTAGTACTGAAAACTTGAATTCCAGAACTAGCCACATCCCATCAATAACTTGGTCACTGATTCTCAGTTTGGGTTCTTCCAGAGTTACTCGGCTTCTGACATTATTACAGCCTTGGTGTAAACATGGAACTCATGAGGTTAGATGAGAGTGACTGCTCTTGACATCAAGGTAGCATTTGACTGAGTATGACATCAAAGGGCCCTAGCAAAGTTGCAGTCAATGGAATCAGAGGAAAAGCTCCCCCTGGTTGGAGTCATACCTACCACAAACAAAGATGGTTGTGGTTGTTTGAGTGCATTCATCTCAGTTCCAGGGTATCACTGCAGGAGTTCCTCAGGGTATTGTCCTAGGCCCAACACTATTTAGCTACTTCCTCAATGACCTTCCCTTCCTCATAGAAACAATTATTCGGGATAGAATTAGTGGTCATATGGAAAAATATAGGTTGATTAAGAAGAGCCAGCATGGATTTCTAAAGGGGAAATTGTGTTTAACTAACTTGCTGGAGTTTTTTGAAGAGGTAACAGAGAGGGTTGATGAGGGTAATGCTGTTGATATGGTGTACGTGGACTTTCAAAAGGCATTTGATACAGTGCCACACAACAGACTTGTGAGAAAAATTACAGCTTAAGGAATAAAAGGGACAGTAGCAAAATGGATACACTATTGGCTAAGTAATAGGAAACAGACAGTAATGGTCAATGAATATTTTTAGGGCTGGAGGAAGGTTTGTAGTGGAGTTCCCCAGGGGACAGTATTAGGACCCTTGCTTTTCCTGATATATATTAACGATCTACATCTTGGTGTGCAGGGCACAATTTCAAAGTTTGCAGATGATATGAAACTTGGAAGTATTGTAAATTATGAAGGGGACAGTATAGAACTTAAAAAGGACACAGACAAGTTGGTGGAGTGGACAGACAGATGGCAGATGAAGTTCAATGCGGAGAAGTGTGAGGTGATGCATTTTGGTAGGAAGGACATGGAGAGACAATATAAAATAAGGAATGCAATCCTTAAGGATGTGCAGGAACAGAGAAGCCTGGGTGTATATGTGTGTAGATCATTGAAGTTGGCAGGATAGGTGGAGAGAGCAGTTAATAAAGCATACAGTAACCTGGGCTTTATTAATAGGGGCATAGAGTATAAAAGCAAGAAGGTTGTGTTGAACTTATATAAGTTTGGTAATTATGGTTTTATATAATGTGTAATATACCTTTAAGAAGGATGTTATAAAGGAATATCACATGATCTTCTGTAACCAATAGAGGAGTAGCGCAGGCTACCTCTGTAGTCAGTAGTTAGAAAGAGAACTATGGAGATAGGGTGTGATGGAGAAGCACACGTGTCACTGCTGAGTACCTTGTAAATAAACAGAATGTGTTCCACCTAAGAAGTGTCTGCTGATCTACTCTATCTAAAGCACCAATTCGGTCACCCCGCAACAAGCATGCAATTGGGATTCACAAGTCCCAACAATAAGTCACTAGTTAGACCTCAGCTGGAGTATTGTGTACACTTCTGGGCACCACACTATAGAAAGAATGTGAATGCATTGGAGGGAGTGCAGAAGAGATTTATGAGAACGGTTCCAGGGATGAGACACTTCAGTTATGAGGATAGTTTGGAGAGGTTGGGACTGTTCGCCTTGGAGAGAAGAAGGCTAAGAGGAGATTTGACAGAGGTGTTCAAAATCATGAGGGGTCTGGATAGAATAGATAGGGAGAAACTGTTCTCATTCGTAAGAGGATCAAGAATGAGAAGGAACAGATTTAAAGTGATTTACAAATGAGACAAATGTGAAGTGACGAAAAAACTTTTTCCAACAGCGAGTGTTTAGGGTTTGGAATGCACTGCCTGGAAGTGTGCTGGAGGCAGGTTCAATCGAGATATTCAAGAGGGCATTGGATGATATTTTGAATAAAAGCAATGTGCAAGGGTAAGGGGAAGAGAGCAGAGATTGGCACCGAGTCATAATGCTCATTCAGAGAGCCAATGCTGACACAATGGGCCAAACTGCCTCCTTCTGCACCATAACAATTCTATGATAAGGTCAAATGTGAGAATATTTGCTGATCATTGCACAGTTGCTTCAGATGCTGAATCTGTCACTTCCACATGCAGCAAAACCTGGACAATATTCATTCTTGGTCTGATAAGTAGCAAGTAGCATTCACACCACACAAGTGCTAGGCAATTACCATCTGCAACAAGAGACAATCTAATCATCTACCCTTGACATTCAATGGCCATTGCTGAGTACCCTACCATCAACTTACTGGGGTTACCACTGACCAGAAACTGAACTGAACTCGCCATATGAATACGGTTGTTCCAAGAGCAGATCAGAGGCATGGAATCCTGTGGCAAGTAGCTCACCTATTGACTCCCTAAAACCTATTCACCATCTACAAGACACAAGTCAGGAGTATAATGGAATATTCCCCACTTATTTAGATTCATGCAGGTCCAACAAAACCCAAGAAGCTCAACAAAATCCAAGACAAAGCTTGATCGGCATCTCATCCACCACCTTAAACATTCATCATTCCTCCACCAGCACACAGTCGCAGCAGTGTGTACAATCTACAAGATGCACTGCAGCAACGTGTCAAACCTCCTTTGGCAGCACCTTTCAAAACCATGACCGCCAGCATCTAGAAGGACAAGGGTAACAGATGCATGGGAACACCACTGCCTGGAAGTTCCTCTCTATGCCACCTAACAACCTGACTTGGAAATATATTGCTGTTCCTTCGCTGTCACTGAGTCAAAAATATCCTTCCTAACAGCACTGTGGGTGTACCTACACCACATGCATTGTAGCAGTTCGAGAAGGTAGCTCACCACCACCTTCTCATGGGCAATTAGGAATGGGCAATAAATGCTGCCTAGCTAGAAATGTTTTTAGAAACTCTTTTGCAATCTTCCAGCGTAATTATCTAAAAAAAATTACATTTACAATTTACAATTAAGAAATGTAAGCAAGCATACTTCATATTTTTGTCTGAAAGAAAACACAAGCAGGTAATTGAACATTGGGACCCACCTGAACAACTTTGTCACCTTCATCCAAAAAGCGCTCAAGCAGCTCAGCGGTAGTCTGGGAGGCAATCAAATATATTGGGCTGGATTTTATAGTGGGGGGGCGGTGCAGACTGGTCGCCCATCCCTCCAACCCGGAAAGAAAGTCGGCCGGAAAGAAGCCTGTCCTGTGACCATAACATGCTCAGGGTGGGCTAAACAAGATAAGAGTGAAATTTCCCCTCTCAGTGGGATAAAGTCCCACCCTCGTGAGAGCTGGCCAATGTGACTGGCCGGCAGTTCGAGCAGTCCCTGCAATGGCAGGGTTCAGTAGTGGGCGCTGTCACGGCTGCAAGAAGCAACACACAGAAGATGGATGCCTGCTGAAACCAGATAAGTCCCAGGCTTTTAGGGCGGCGAGGAGTCTGAGAGCCCGGGGTTGGGGAGAGAGGGCTGGGGCTGGGCTCGGCTTTGGAGGGCAGGTGTCTTGGTGGAGGCAGAGGGTGGGGGGGGGTGCAGTGGCAGGATGCACATAGGGAAACCCCCGAATGAGGTGCTCCCCCTTCCTTCATCTGGGCCACAAAAACAGCATGCCCTCTCCTACCTGTCTGCCCATACTAACCGTATCATGACATGGGCAATGTACTATCCTGGATAACAGGCTTGCTAACAAGCCAAGTTGACCTTTAGTTATTTATTTACAGATGTTGAGTGGGCTGTTAAGTTTGGCACTGTATTATGGGGGTCAGCTTTGTGGCGGGAGGTGGGCTAAACACCTACAGTAATTATGGTTTTATTTAGTATGTAATGTACTAGTTGAGGAAGATCGAATGATTTTTAGTAACCAATAGGACAGTAATGTAGAGGTAGATTTGGAGTTGAAAGCACAAATGTAGTTGCCGCTGAATATATTGTAAATAAACTTAATGTTTCCAACCAAGAAGTGCCTGCAGATCAACTCTATCATTAATAATACAACTCAGCCACTCTACAACAGCCGACATATTTTTTGCTCCCTCCTCCAAAAATACGCCTGGCAGGAGCACGTAAAATCCAGCCCATTGATTTTATTAGGATGCTGAGGGCATTAAGAACAAAGTACAGTAGAATTCAAAGCTTATGCCATGGGTCCAGAAAATTCAGCTCCCAATTCAGCTCTGAAGATCGAGCAGGATAAATACTGTTTTGTTGTTTTATATATGCGATGTGGAAACTTTTTCCAAGTGGAAAATATTTTTGGTGGAAATGGTGGCATGGGGCTAAAGTCACTGGATTAGTAACATAGGGGCTCAGGTTAATGCTCTGGGGAGACAGGTTTAACTCCCACCAAAGCAGATGGTGGAATTTGAATACAATTAATTCATCTGGAATTGAAAGCTAGTCTCAACTATCATTGATTGTTGCAAAAACCCATCTGATTTGCGTATGACCTTTCAGGAAAGAAACTTGCTGGTTTGGCCTAAATGTGACTACAGACCCATGCAGTGTGGGTGACTATTAACTAAAATCTTTAATCAAGTCATTTACTTCAAGGGCAATTAGGGATGGGCAACAAATGCTGGCCTTGCCAGTGATGATTATATCTCATTCTTCCTTCGATCTCTTCCTTTATGTCTATTTCCCTTCCCCTTTCTCTTTTTTACCCCTTCCCTCACTTTTACCCTTCCATCTTTTAGTCTCTTTTCTCTATGCACACCACCCCCCCCACCCCACCCCCGGCCTCTTTCCCCATGGCTTTGTTGCTCTTGCAATTGATTAGCCTGATAACCATTATAAAGAATAGTCATATGGGCAAAGTATCAGAAGCTGCCTGCCAACATTGAAATTATAACCAAGAGTATCAGCACCTGCAGGGGGGAGGGGAAAGGGAGAAGAAACTAAATAAAAATAAATAGAATATACATGTGGTGAGAATTTAGCTAGCCTGACAAATAAGGGAACTATATTCTGCACCAACCAAAGGCCATCACTGGTCTTAGTCATAATCTTATATGCTTCTGTGTTTTCTCTGTGATGTAATATGGGTTCTTTAGATGTCTCAATGATGAGATCTTGAGACATATATATATATATATACATGAAACCTTTATTGTTAATGTTTAACTATTTACAGACCCCAGGTTACTGTCATGCCAGTATGCATGATGCTATTGCTTCCATGCAGGCTTGTTCCAATGTTCTTTCTAGACTGTTCTCTCAGTCTATTATAATGTGACTCTCTGTATCATACTGTGGGTGGTGCTATTCTCTAGTGCCACATTAACTCTTGCTCTGTCAAGCACTTTTACATTACAAGGCATGCAGGCACATCATTCAACAACCCCCTTTCTTTGTCAAAAAAAACTTTCCTTTCCAATGGATTATAACTATTTGGAATACAATCTTTACTTGCTATCCCTGCTCCCCCACCTCAAGTCTTTGACTTAATAAATTCAGATGGCCCTGATGCTTGACAGTTCTTCCACATCTTGGTCTGTCACATTTGGAGGGATGGTAATAGTGCTCTGTGTGTTTCTGGTACTTGGTTATCTCCATTTGATTTACTTTTTGTGCCCCTTTGAGTTGTATTTTCTTTATTAACAACTCGCCTACTTTTCTCAGACACTGTGGGTGTTCCCCGTTCCTTCCACAGGGAATGTGCACTCCGTTCATTCCTAGAGGGGACTCAAATTTTCTCTTTCCTTAGAGTCTACCATGTCCTTGCTGGACCTTCATGTTTCGTAAATGGAATCTTCATTTCCACTTGTTTCACAATTTCAGTCAAACATTTGCTTGCTGTTTTATTTTCAGGTCATTTTGAAAACTTGTGAATCCTTTCATTCAGCTCAATGGTTTCCAGTATGCCTGAAATATCCAGTGCTTTTTCTTCTTTTAGTGTCTGGCGCTTCAGTGTCCAATTTACATTTTCCGACCTCATTTCTGTCTTTTCTTTTTCAGGCTGCAGCAGAAATTTGTCCTTGTCCTTCATTTTTATTTCACTGTTGGCCAGATTTGTCTCCAGCAAAGTCTTAACTTGTTTCAGTTCTGTAATTGTGCTATTCATGACTTCATTATTCACTCATAGTTTGGAAAGTTCTATGACTTTTCCTTTCAATGACACGTCTTTTCCAGTCAACTGCTTCTTCAGCTCTTCAGTTTCTTTCTTGTAGCTTTTGGCTTTCTCCTGGAAAATTGAAGATAATTGCTGAGCCTTCTCTACCGACTGGTCCTTTACATTATTCAGAGTGATGTTAAATGCATTTCCCTTCTCTTCATAATTTTCTGGAGGCATAAACTTTGCCCTAAGGAATTCTTGCAATATGTGAAGGGCTTTCAACAGGTTCTCCTTTTCTTTACGAAGCTCAATTGCTTCATCTGTGTTTGCTTGTAATTCAGCAGTGTCTCCTCAAGTTTCTTCTGCTGTACTTCCATTCTGCTGATTAAGACAGTGTTCATTTCTTAATGTTGTAGAATGGTTACACAGTCCTTTTGCATTTGATCTTGAAGGACAATCAGTTGCTCTTTCAACTGTTTATTTCCTTGTTGGCCTCTTGCCAGCTCACTCTGGACTTTGTTTCAACACCGTTTTTTCTGAAGTAATATTCAACGTCCTTTTTAGCTCCTAACACTTTTCCATGGCTACAAGTTGATTCTTGAAGCAGTCTTTTAGTAACTTCTTTGCATGCTAGTTCTGCCTTCTGTTTTGCCTACCTGTACATCTGGTTGAGTTTTCCCAACTTCTGCTTTGATTTACCAACCGTGGAATTATGGGTTGTTATTTCCTCCTGATACCTTTGTGTCGTCTCTGAAATTTGTTTGATCAGATCTCAACAGCTTGGGTTCATTGAAGACTTCAGTTTATTGTGCGTGTTGAAAGGTATATACTCAGCTTGAATCTTGTGCTTCAAATCTTCCAGTTCAGCTCTGATGTGAACATTTTCCTGTAGAACAGCTTCATTTACTTTTTGTACATTTTGATTTTTGTACATTTTCCTGTAGAACAGCTTCTTTTACTTTTTGTACATTTTGATTTTTTTGAGTTACCTCAGATGGCTTTCCTTCATGCACAGCTGTCTGCTCATTCCATACTGCCATCTGTGTTTCTTGGTATGGGGTCTTTTGGTTCCCTCACTCTAGAGTTGTCTGTCACCATCACTCTGGAGTCTTTTATTGCTCTTGCTCTGTGTCTTTTATTGCACGCTCTCTGGGGTTTATTGTTACCCTCAGTACTTCATTGAGAGTTTAAAATGTCTATCAAAGCCTTTTAATATCTCACCAAATGTTGTTGAGTGCAGATCATTGCATTGGCTGTGGAGTACTTCACCAGCAAATGAACCAAACATGAGTAAAGCTTATCAACTTGTACCTCTTCTGATTCCTTATTTAATCTTGTCCTTCTCCTGTACACTAAAAATTGTCATCTCGAAAGCTCCCACTCTTGGGTCTGGTTTAGCCCTTTCCATAGCACAAATATGTCTGGCTCTTCTAAAATGCTACCCTTGGTTGTTTATTTTTTCTTGTATTTACCACTTTAAATGTTGTTACCACTTAAAGAGCCATCGGTGCAGGAACCATTTCTTTCACTCTGGCTGTCTGCAACTGTTGACTTTCTATGCTGTGAGTTTCCTGTGCCTTTTCAGGTTTTGGTGGGCTCTCCAGCAAACATGACTGCTTTTGGTGTTGAACTTCTAAACTTTCAAGTTGGGGGGTATTGCTTTTCTCTGTAATTCCTTCCTTTTTTCTCTGCAGTTCCTCTTCTTTGGAATTTTAGCTGGCTTGTGGTCTCATCAGGGTCCTTTTTCTTAACTTAAAGGGATAGCTCTTTTTTCCTCTGCACTGTCTGCCCTTGTTTTTTTCTTCTTTTAGGCAACATTCTTTTTGTTTTTCAGCAGGTTCCTCTTTAGTCCGCGGTTTCTCTTCTTAATCTTTTGACTCTTCCAGCCCATTTTTATTGAACTTATTTTGTTTTTTACTTCAGTGCAACTGGGCCACCACTGCTGCAAACTGCTGAGCCCTGGGACCATCATCTATTCTATAATGCACGAACAGCTTCTTTATTTTTGTAATTTTTGCTCACGGTATCCTGATAAGGTTCCTTAACTCTGCATCACTCAGTATCTCACAATGTTTGTATTTTTGCTCACCTGAACTTGTGATCTGACCAGTTATTTTTTTTTCCTTTTTGCTCTGCGTCACTTGGGAGTCATGCAAACAACTTTTACTCACTCTGGTGGATTCCTCAACTTCTAAGGCTGTAGCAAAGCTTCTGCAATTGTTTTTTCAAGTTTTCTTCTTAGGTGCAAGTCTCTCTAGTTTGGCTTCAGCTGCTTTTAGTGTTTCATATTTTGGGATACTATTCTGGGTTCATCATTTAAAATGCTGCCACCTTTCACTTCACTACTGATGTAACATCTTTTAAGAACGACCACCACTGCCAACCATGTTGTACTATGCTGATAACACTGATATCCCAGAGCTGCCACCATGTTGTAATAAGTGCTGTTTAGATGCCTCAATGATGAGGTCTTGAGACTTGTATATTTTAACATGTACCCTTTATTGCTAACGTACAGATCCCAGGTTACTGTCATGCATGGTGCTGTTACCTACATGCAGGCTGGTTCCAGAGTATTCTTTCTAGACTGTTCTCTCAGTCTATTACCAAGTGACTCTGTACATCATACCATGGGTGATGTTATTCTCCAGTCCCACATTAACCCTTTCTCTGCTGAGCACTTTTACATTACAATGGCATGCAGACACATACAACATCATACAGCACTCTGAGCCACTGAACTCAGTTTTGATGCTTTGGATTAGAATTCCTAGTAATGAGAATGCTATTACATAGTGTTAACAAACAGTCAAGCAGCTAATAGTTACTTTTTCAGGTAGACATGTTAGATACACTGGAATTTTATGGCTCTGCGCAACAGGAACGGAGCTGTAAAATGTGGCGAGCCATTCTAAACTTCAGTTGGACCACAAAATCCCACTAGCATGAAATTCAGCCTACTGTCCCTGCTATTCACAAATGTGTTTTTCTTTAAATTTGTACAAGGCCATTTAGTAAATAAGTTTCCTCTGCCAAATTCTCCCCTCTCTGAAAATCTGTTCAAAAACGTTTGCTGGCACTAAGCGTTTGAAAATAATAAATTGTGTGTAAACATGGTAATATGGCTGCTTTTGAAGCACCTTTAGCAGAGGCACAGCTAGAGCTGTCAGAATGGTGCAGTTTATAGGTTATAATCTGACTATGTCTTGCAGAATTCAGCTTAAAGAAATGCAATTAGGTGCAAAGGGCTCAAATCAAGTAGATTGTCTCATGTAACAGCTCAAGTGCGAGTCACGGAGCACTCTACCTAGTAATTTAAATGACTGACCATTCAATTTATGAGCATTCCAGGCAATAAAATCCAGTCTGAACTTCATAACAGCACATTTTATGTGACAAAGATGACAATTACAATCTATAGTTACTGCAGTCGTTCTTTGGTCTGAAAGAAGATGACAGTATTAATTATATGCAGTTTTCATTCATCAGACTTAACTTGGCAGCCAGCTGAGTCTTTATTCCTATCACCAACTTGACGATTACATTTAGAATTTTTTAATACACCGAACCGAAGATAATTAGGATAGAAGTGAACATGGCTTTTCTTTTATCTTATGCATAGTAATTTATCCCACAGTGTCTGCTGTGAGCAGCAATGGAATATTACCTGAGTCAAAACCTATTTTTTATCTTGAATGCGTGCCACAAGGGTGCAGTGGCAGTGGCTAAAAGACAGACAGGCTTAGATATATACATATATAAATATATATGTAAAGCTTTAATGTGCATTTCACATCCAATAAATTAATTTGAAAGAGTATTCATTGCCTTTTAGGCAAATGTGGAAACCATTTTATGCACAACAAGATCCCACAAACTGCAATGAGATGAATAACTGATTCATCTGATTTTTTTTTTGTTGCAAGAGGAACATGAATCAGGAAGCCAAATGAAACCTCCTGTACTCTTCATGGAATCTTTAACATCCATCAATACAGGCAGACAAGAGTCACAAATTAACATCTTATTTGAAAGATGTTAGCGCCAACAGTGCAGCACTCACTCAGTGTTACACTAAAGTGCCAAAGGATATTATATGCTGCCGTGACTTGAATTCACATCTTTCTGACTTAAAAGCTGAGAATGCTACCAACCTAATTCCAGTTATATGTTACACTCTCAGAACTTCCCAGATTATACTCCTCAAGCTTGGTCTTCCTCCCATCTAGCAATGAATGACTATAATGGGAGTAAAGGAGAATGATGCTGATGGCACATCAGATGATATATTTTGTTTTGACCACACCTGATGTCTTTGAATTACTGGCTTTTTGTTCTCTCTTTTTACCTGTTTTTTTTTTCTTCTCCGCTCTTGATCTTCTTTGCAGGGTGTTCTCTCTCCTTTTGCCTCCCATTTCACTTATTTTATTTTCTATTTCATCCTTGATTTGCTTTCTTTCTCTCGCTTCTTTCATCTTCAGATGTATTAGTCCCAGGTCTATGGGAAATATGGGTAATGGCAACTGAGGGAGGATCCAGACTATGGCTATAAGACAGTGGTTAGTGCAATTCTTCGGGGAGTTGGGGGTCGGGGGAAGGGATAAGGGGTGGCATTGTTGGAGAGAGGTCTCATTTTAGGGTGTTGCTTAAGAGGAATTGATAGGGGAAGGAAGCAGCTTGGGCTATAGTATCACAGGTGGCTTCAGGACCATGGGTGATTTCTGAAGGGTGGTGAGGGAAGGATGATCAGGCCTAGGATACCATAGCTGCTGATGTTTGGTGCAGAGGTGGGAAGGTGGTGGCATACTGGTATTGTCACTGGACCCGTATTCAAGGTAATGCTCTGTGGACCCAGGTTTGAATCCCACCATGGCAGATGATGAAATTTGAATTTAATTTAAAAAAATCTGGAATTAAAAGTCTGATGATAGCTATGAAACCATTGCTGAAAACTCACCTGGTTCACTGATATACCTTTAGGGAAGGAAATCTGCCATCCTTGCCTGGTCTGGTTTATATGTGACTCCAGACTCACAGCAATGTGGTTGACTCTTAAAATTGCCCTCTGAATGAGGGCAGTTAGGGGTGGGCAATAAATGCTAGGCTAGCCAGTGACACTCACATTCCATGGATAATTTTTTTAAAAAGACCCAAGTCAAGGGAGGGAACATTGTAAGGAAAAAAAAAATATCTGCAGGATATGATGCTGTGAATTGCAATTACACTACAATTTCATCTTCCTTGGAAAAGCTAACCTGTGTGAGCTGAGAAGACAGAAAACTAAATGTGTTTTGTATGTGGCAAACTAGCTCAATACGAACACAAAGATGTGTCTTTCATGTGCAATAGTAATAGCATCATGTGACCTTCCTGCAAGCACTTTTTGATATATTGTAAATTCTATAAGTCATATGAATGTAAAGGCTCACTATTTGCACAAAGAATTTTCATACATAATGATAAATATTTCATAGTTTCTTGCAGACAAAAATATATATGCATTATACGTTTCTTCATTAAATACAATCATCTAGCTCGGCTTTGAGGCCTTAAAAATATGAGCAGAAAGAGAAGAAATGCTCTGGTCAGTGTGTACAGTAAAATTGAAAAAAAGTTCTGTTTAAATGCATACACAATGCACAAAATGATACTTCCATAAAAACTAGCCATGTTGCAAGACTATACTAAACTTGATTAACAATTTGTTCTGATCTGCAACTTCTTAGTTCAGGTGCTTTGCATGAATAATCTAAATGTTGAAAACTAGGTTGTCTTCTTGAAATTTGGCGAAAGGATTTTTAAAAAAAATCACCCTTTTTTGCCAGTAGCAGAATTAAAATTTTCCATTATTACTGTTAAGCTGTCATGTTCTCTCCTTCACTGTCCGTTCATGCCTGGTTTCAGAGTCTCACTCTCTTATGATAGCACAGCTAAGGCTATGAAGCCAGTGCAACAAAATTGAATTGGTGGTAGTTCAATCACTCTGAACTATGCAGCACAGCCCAAAATAAACTTTTAGTGATTGCTTTATTGTGGTTGTAATTTCAATCCAGCTGATTAGCATAAATCTGGACATTTATATATGCCGAAGGAGCACCGATATTAGGTCCTTGTGGGTTTATTCAATTGAATGACCTTAAGAATGTTACAGCGCCACATCTGAAAGACAAAATCATTTCACTTCGGCCTGAAGTGAGAACTACAAAACAATGAGTATATTGTCTCCTCCTTATGTTCAATTTTGTCAAAGTATGTTCTATTTTCAAGATCAGATTGGCCGTTAGTGTTTCATTTATAATGGAACTTGAAAAACACCTAACCTCAGACACACATCATTCCTGAATTGTTGTATTTAAATTTATACTAGTGACTAAAATGACAATTGGATCCAAGGGAGTACAGGTTGGTTGGGGAGGAGTAAGCAACATTGGTTGTTTTGATGAGTGCAATTTGTTTCAATGGGGGCGAACGGCTAATTGCTTCTCTTCATACCTGAGAACGCTTTACATATTTTACATTGATTTGTGCCACAGTCTTTTAGAACACTAATATATAAATTGACTGATCTCAATTTCTTTGCGTGTTTAGTGTTATATTGCTTACAACTCCATCATACCTTCGGGATTTGTCAGAAAATCACACTTAACGAAAGATGTTAGCAAAAAGGAAAAAATTGATATCACTTGAAATCTTCATCACAAAATAAAGGAGATTTGTGTCAGAGTTTGAATCCTTTTGCCTGATGCTAATTCCCATTACAGCTTGCACATCAGCTGAAAATATGGCAGCATATTGGTTACAGTACTGGACTAGTAATCCAGAGGCCCGAACTAATGATTGGGAGATGAAAGCTCATATCCCACCACAGCAGCTGGGGAGTATTAATTCAATTGCTTAAATAAGTCTGGAATTAAAAAGCTAGTATCAGTAATGGTGAAAATACAACCATTGGATTGTCTTAAAAACCCATCTGGTTCATTAATGACCTCTGATTTCCTCCTAAGGAAGGAAACACCATGCTATAGAGCAAACAAGTGATCCCACAACCTAAAGATCACATCAAAGCTCTAAAGTCCCACCACATCAAGTAAACGGTGGTCAAAAAATAAATAACTATTGGGAGGGGAGGTTCCATGACATGCCCATTCCCAAATTCCAAGATAGAAGGTTAAAGCATGATATCAAGAAAGGGCTGAGGAGATTGGATACTGCAAAGTTTATGGACTATGATGATATACTGTCTGCAGCATTGAAGACTTTTCCTGTAACCAAACTGTTCCAGTACATCTGGAACACTGCATCTACCTGCAGTTGGAAAATTGCCCAGCTATGTCCTGTACACAAAGAGCAGGACAACATTGATCCAGCTAATAACTGTCCTGTCCACCTGCTCTCAATCATTTAGCAAAAGGATGAAATCAACATTACAATAAATCGGCACTTACTGATTAACAAGCTCACCAGTGTTCAGTTTGGGTTCCGCCAAGACCACTCGAATCCTGACCTCATTACAGCCTTGACCCAAACATGGAGAAAAAAGATAAAATCAGGATGGGGGTTGAGACTGAATGCTGTTGACATCAAGGCAACATTTGACTGAATGTAGCATCAAGCAGTCATGATAAAATTGAAGTCAATGAGAGGAAAACTTTCCACTGGTTCGAGTCATACCTAGCACAAAGAAAGATAGCTGTGGTTGTCAGATGCCAATGATTTCAGCCCCAGGATATCACTGCAGGAGTTCCTCAGGGAAATATCCTTGGTCTAAATATCTTCAGTTGCTTCATCAATTAACTTCCCCTTATGGCTATAAGAAAAGGTTAGGACTTGACAAGGCTTCTTCAACAGTACCTTCCAAACCCACAAACTCTATAACCTATAAGGACAAGCTCAGCAGGAACACCACCATCTGCAAGTTTCCCTCCAAATTGCACACCATACTGACTTGGAATTGTATCACTGTTCCTGTATTGCCTCTGGGTCAAATTCCCAAACTTCCTCCCAAAACAACATTGTGAGAATACTTTCACCAAACACACTACAGCTGTTCAAGGTGGAGGCTCACCAGCACCTTCTCAAGTGAAATTAAGGATGCATAATAAATGCTCGCTTTGCCAATAACACCCACATCCCATGCATGAATAATAGAAAACAATTGGTTGCAGTGTAAAAAAATTATTGATGCCAATTGTTAAAATTACAAATAATCAGTTTACAAACATCACAATTACTGTAAACCAACTATACACATAGAACAGAGAACACCATTCAACTCTTTGAGACTATTCTGCCATTCAATTAGATCAAAGCTCGTTAATATTTTAACTCCATCTACCCACCTTGGTTCTATAACCCTCAATGGCCTTACTTAATAAAAATCTATCAAGCTCCATTTTGAAATTTTCAGTTAACCCCCCAGTTTTTCAGGGTTGTTCATATACCATCAAGATCTGAAGGTAAAGAATGAGTTCAAGTACTTGCATTCATATAGCATATTATCATGTTGTCAGGACAGGATGAAATGCAGTTATTGCTTTTACAGCATCAAATTTCACACAGACAATAGTCCACAAACAGAAAATGTGACATGTTTGTTCCTGGTGGTGCTAACTAAAGGAGAAATAGTAGCCAGGGGACTAGAAGAACTCTTTGAATCGTACCATAAGATCTCTTTTTTATTATTCATTCACGGGATGTTGACGTCGCTGGCTAGGCCAGCATTTATTGCCCATCCCTAATTGCCCTTGAGAAGCTGGTGGTGAATTGCTGCAGCCAGTGTGGTGTAGGTACACCCACAGTGCTGTTAGGGAGGGAGTTCCAGGATTTTGACCCAGTGACAGTGAAGGAACGGTGGTATATTCCCAAGTCAGGATAGTGAGTGGCTTGGAGGGGAACTTCCAGGTGGTGGTGTTCCCATGTATCTGCTGCCTTTGCCCTTCTAGATGGTAGTGGTTGTAGGTTTGGAAGGCGCTGTCTAAGGAGCCTTGGTAAGTTCCTGCAGTGCATCTTGAAGATGGCACACCGCTGCTACCGTGCATCAGTGGCAAAGAGAGTGAATGTTTGTGGATTGGGTGCTAATCAAGCAGGCTGCTTTGTCCTGGATGGACATCTACTAAATCACTAGAATAGGCAAATGGAGCCTCACTTGAAAGACAGTAATTCCAACGATGCAGCACTCCCTCTGTCCACCACTGAAGAATCAACCGAAAATATTAAATCCTGCAGTAAAGCTTGAATCCTCAATCTTCTAAATCAGCAGTGAAAGTGGCCAAGTTGACAATTAAATATTGAATGCTAAACCATCCATCCCTGCTACACAAAGCAAATAATAGATGAGGATCTTTAACTAAACTGGGATGATTATAATAATAAATAAGCACATACCAAAACCAATGAATAATTTCACTGTTATGACAGATTGTACCTCAGTTTTGATTTTAAAGCTAATTCTTTGATTGCATTTGGTGCGGGATTCAAGTGATGGGTTTTATCCTTTGCACTACAAGATTATTAAACCTGATTTAAACATTAAAATAAAAGCAAAATAATTGCAGATGCTGGAAATCTGAAATAACGGGAGGTGCTGAAAATACTCAGCCTGTTAGACAGCATCTATGCAAGAGGGAAACAGGGTTAATGTTTCAAATTAAATATGACTCTTCTTCAGAACACACTCTTCCAAGTCATATTCAACTCAAAACATTGGGTGGAATTGTCCCACTTAGTTGCACTAATTGTGGCAATGGCGGGAAAAGGGTGCTTCACCCGCTGGCCGTAATGGCAACTTTTCACACCGTTTCGCCCCAATCCCAACTCATTAATCATATGTTTCTGGGAAACATGCCCTTTCTATGGCGGGCGGATTCCGATTCACCTACCACGCTGTCATCTTACCGCTTCTTCACACTGGGCGTCACATGTAAAGTGCAGCTGCATGCACACTTCTCAGTGCTTCCAGCCCAGGGCTGCTGCAAAGAAGACATGGCCCTGAAAGACAAGACGACTGCAGCCGCCCCCCGGTTTAGTGACGCGTCCCCCGAGCGCCGTTTGGACACTATGGAGGCCCGCCGCGGTGTCCTCTACCCCTGCTCTGGCCACCTGAGGGGCAGCAAAATTACCACTCCGTCTTGGTAGGTGATGGCAGTGGTGATCAGTGATAAAGCTGCACAGAAGAGCTTGGCCATCCAATGCAGATAGAGGATGAATAATCACATTCGTGCCGCCAGGATATAGCAACCATCTCATCATTATAAACTCACCCATTCAAGCCCATCACATTTTCACTGGCATCTCACTCACTGCCAGCTCAAGGGACATCATCACTCACTCTTTCACACTCACATTTCCATCTTGCCTCACCTGCTCTGGAGGCTGCCTCCTCAGCCCTCACTATCTTGAGGCCATTTGTACAGATCAACATGTGCTCCCACATATACGCTGGGAAATCCTCCTTCCCCAATACAGCTATCATCCAGCAGCCCCTTCTCTTGCCTGAGGCAACTTCTCCCCCTTCCCCAAGCAAGCCCTAGCCCTGCAGCCTTTGAAAAGCCACCCCAACCTTACAGCTGACCTGGTAGGTAGACACCTGCCCAGGAGCCCCCCTAAAAGTGATGTGGTGCCACCTGTGAAGCCTGGCATTGACAACTGCTAGTGCTGTCCAGAGCAAGGTAGACAAACAAACCTCGAAGCCCTGAGCAAAGTGCAACTCGTCAGGTGCATGTCACTTATGTAAAGTTGCGAAACTTGTCTGTGTGCAATCATGCTGAAGTGTTCGGATGATTCAGTGTCGGGGGATGATTCCGGCGAGCTGGGATTAAAATGATACGCAGATGTATTACAATAAGGTTCTCAACATCTGACGGCAGGAAACGCAGCCCGCCATTGATGGGCAGAGTGGACAATTGCAAACTGGTTTCATGACGTCCTGAAACCAATTTTTGTTCCTCTCACCATATTGTCTGCTCATGCCACCAAACACGCCCAACCCCAGTGGGCACAGAAAATTCCGCCCATTAACTCACTTTCTCTCCCTACAGATGCTGCCAGATCTGCTGAGCATTTCTAGCACTTTCTGATTCAAGCAATGCTCACTCTCAATGGAAGGTGTGCCCTTTACTTATCCCACCAGGTCCACTAATATTCTATTAACTCCTACCCATAAATGCCAATTCTCTCCTTGTTGGCCATGTTAACAATTGAGGAGAGCCATTCACTCAGCTATAACAAGAGGGGAAACAAAAAGGATTTCTCTTGTTCAATGAAAATACTTTTGCGGGGGTTTTGTACTTAACTTAGTTCTCAGACAAGTGGCAAATCATGACATTTAAGCACCAACAGCTTGAAAGAAAGAAATAAACAGATGAGGCCTTTAAAGTTGGTTATTTAATGAGAGGGTACATATTCTTTAGAATTTTGCAGAGTGAACTGTTAAAGGGTTGAATAGCTGCAATGAGGTGAGCTCTCCCAATGGCAGGAGGAAGAGGAAAGCTTCTTCAACTGAGGAAGCAATGGTGGAAGTGGCTGAGGGAGTGAATAGCAGCAGGAAAGTGGCCCCTCCATCCTGGAGACAGGGGCCAGGAAGATCCAAGGTCCCAGGTCAGATGCCAAGCGGCACACTCTGACCTGCATATGTTCACCTGTTCAGCACGCCTCAACACACCTTGCAACTCCATGAATTCCTCTTTCTGCGGGGACCTCACACTACCATCTGGGTTGCGTACACTTACCGTCACCCACTTACAACCAGGCCACACCCTTCCTGCCTGCCCTTTAATCACTTCAGTGGAAAAATCAGGCTGACCACTCCTGCCTGGCTGCCCACACGTTTTATGGCCCGAGCAGCCTATCATCAGGGTCAATTGGCTTGATAATAAGCCTAATTGACCCCTGATTATTAATTTAAATATAGCAGGAGGGCTACTGATTTCGGTGCCCGCCTGTATTATGGGGGATGAGCTCATGGGTGGGTGGGAAGGTGATGGGGTGGGAGTCTGCCCAATTTTACATGTCACCACCGCCCCCACCCTCTCCCCCCCAACCCCCATGGGAAACATGCCCACTATGGGTACATAAAACCCAGCCCAAGGCTCCCAATGCTGACCCCTGGATAACTGCACAGTCCAAAAAACAGATGGGTAAATGGCCAAAATCTTTGTCAAAGAGGTAGGCTTTTAAGGAGCATCTTACAGGAGGAATGGGAGGCTTATGAAGGGAATTCTAGACTTTAATGGCTAGATAGTTGAAGGTGCAGCCACCAATGGTGGAGCATTTTAATTGGAAATGCTCAAGGGACCAAAATTCGAGGGTTGCAGGTCTCACAAACATGACTATCAGCATGTAATGAAAAATTCATGGAAAATAATTGTGATTTATTTAATTAAAAATAAATATACTTGAGGCATTTGAGGTATATCTCAATAGTAGAAATATTGACAGACATTATAAATCTGGCAATATTCCAATAGTCTATATCTGAGACTAGTGGAGAATAATTAAGTGAGACACCGATTAATAGTATTCCAATCTTCTCTTACTCACTAGATTTCCATTATTTCAAAAACTTCAATCTCCTTAGCATAGTCAGCAAAATCCTACAGCTGTTGATGTTGGTCACTATTGAAAGACCAACATGGTCTTAATAAAATTTCCTCTTAATAAAAGGTCCCAGTAATTCATTTCCAGCAAACTGACAGTGATGAAGATGAAACATAATCCCCCTTCTGACCCTGACTTAAACACTTGACAGTAATGCCTGACTAATTACATGTGCCATTTACTAGCTCCTATGACGATGCCTGAAATTTTGGCTAAGATACTTCAAAAGTGATGCTATGCTAAAGATGAGCCCTTCTATTCATCAGCAGAATTCTGAACACACTGCACTAATTTATGCTACCCATGTAAAGCGGTCAGGGCTGAGGTGTACTGTATTTGTGGAAGCAGAGAGAGGTCACCGCATGTCATGCTAATAGTCAGCTTGGGCTGGTAAGTGGCAAGTAACATTCATGTCACCCAAGTGCCAGGCAATGACGATCTCCTTCCAGAGAGAGTCTAACCATCTTCTCTTGACATTCAAAAGCATTATCATTGCCAAATCCTCCACTATCAACATGCTGGGGATCACCATTGACCAGAAATTTAACTGGACTAGCCACATAAACACTATGGTTACAAGTGCAGTTTTGAGGTCGGGAATTCTGCAGTTAATGGCTCATTCCTGACTCCTCAAATCATTTGCATCATCGATAAGGCACAGGTCAGGAATACAGCAGCTCCAACAACACTCAAGATGCTTGTCACCTAAAGCAGATCACTTAATTGGCATCCCATCTAGCACCTTAAACATTCACTCCCATCATCACTAGCACACCATGCCAACAGTGTGTACCACCTACAAGATGCACTGCAACAGCTCACCTAGGCTTCTTTGGCAAACCCATGATCTCTATCGCCTAGAGAATTCCCTTCCCAACCACAATGTTGGTGTATTAATACCACATGGACTGCAGTGGTATAAGAGATAAATAAGGAAAAGGTAGAGCCTATCAGATATGTATATGGTAGCTTGTGGGTTGATGCAGAAGATGTGAGCAGGGTTCTCAAGTGTACTTTGTCTCTGACTTTACTAAGGAGAGGGATGATGCAGAAATTCTAGTTAAAGAGGAGTGTGAAATATTAGACACAATAAGCATAGTGGGAGAGGAAGTACTGGAGGGACTGGCATCCTTGAAGGCAGATAAATCACCAGGGCCAGATGGATTGTATTCCAGGCTGTTGAAGGAACCAGGAAGGAAATAGTGGATAATCTGAGGATCATTTTCCAATCCTTATTAGATATGGGCTAGGTCCCAGAGGAGTGAAGGTCTGAGAACGTTGTACCATTATTTAAAAAGCGTGTGAGGGATACATCAGAAATTATAGGCCAGTCAGTCTGAGTTCAGTGGTGGACAAATTATTGGAAACAATTCTGAGGGAAAGATAAACTGTCACTTAGAAAGGCATGGACTGATCAGGATAGTCATAAGAACATAATAGGAGGAGGAGTAGGCCATTCAGCCCCTTATGCCTCCCCCACCTTTCAATAAGATCATGCCTGAAGTGCCCCGGACCTCAACTCCTCTTCTGTGCCAGCTCCTCATAACCCTCAACGCTCCGATATTTCAAAAATCAATCTACCTCCTCTTAAAATACTTTCAGTGATCTAGACTCCACAACTCTCTGAGGTAGAGAATTCCAGATATTCACTACGCTCTGAGAGAAGGAATTCCTTTGCATCTCAATTTTAAATAAGTGTCCGCTTATTCTGTAACTATGTCGACTAGTTCATGATTCCCCCATTAGTGGAAACATCTTCTCAACACCTACCCTGTCAAGCCCCTTTGAATCTTGTACATTTCAGTAAGATCACCCCTCATTCTTCTAAACTCTAATGAATAAAGGCCTAATCTGTTTAGCTGTTATTGATAAGTTGACCCATTCATCCCAGGAATCAACCTAGTAAATCCCTTTTGAACTGCCTACAATGCCAATATATCCTTTCCTAAACACGAGGGCCAAAACTGTACACAGTACTCCAGGTGTGGTCTCACCAACACCCTGTGCAGTTGTAACAAGACTTCCCTATTTTAAACTCCGACCCCCTAGCAATACTGGCCAAAATTCCATTTGCCTTCTTAATTACTTGTTGCACCGGCATGCTAACTTTGTGTTTCATGCACAAGAACACCCAGATCCCTCTGTGCTGCATTTTTTTGGAGTTTCTTTCCATTTAAGTAATAGTCTGCCTTTTGATTCTTCCTGCCAAAGTGCATGACCTCGTATTTTCCTACATTAATTCTATGCCAAGTTTTTGCCCACTCACTCAACCTGTATATATCCCCTTGCAGATTCCTTATGTCCTCATCACAACATGCCCTCCCACTTATTTTTGTATCATCAGCAAATTTAGATACATTATGCTCTGCCCCCTCCTCCAAGTCATTAATATAAATAGATAATAATTGAGGCCCTAGGACTGATACTTTTGGCACTCCACTATTTACGTCTTTCCAATCTGAAAAAGACCCATTAATCCCGACTTTTTGTCTTCTGTGTATTAACCAATCCTCAATCCATGCTAATACATCATCCCCAATGCCGTGAGCTTCTATCTTGTGCAATAACCTTTTATATGTCACCTTATCGAATGCCTTATGGAAATCCAAATGCACTACACCTACCTGTTCCCTTTTATCAATTCTGCTGATCAAAGAGCTCTAGCAAATTTGTTGAGCATGATTTCCCTCTCACAAAACCATGTTGGCTCTATTTAATTATGTTAAGCTTTTCTGAATGTTCTGCTATTTCTTCCTTAATAATGGACCCTAGCATTTTCTGAATGAAAGATGTTATGCTGACTGGCCTGCAGTTTAATGCTTTTTGTCTCCTTCCCTTCTTGACCACATCTGTCACATTCGCGGTTTTTCAATCTGCTGGGACCTTCCTGGAATCCAGTGAGCTCCGGAATATTTCGACTAATGCCTCCACTATCTCTGCAGCCACTTCCTTTAAAACCCTTGGATGGAGGCCATTAGGTCCTGGCAACTTGTCTGCCTTTAGTCCCATTAGTTCTTCAAATACTTTGCTCCTCGCAATAGAGACTTACAAAATCTTTCTTCCCATTAGTTCCTTGCTTATCTGATATCTTTGGGATTTATAGTGTCCTTCACCATGAAGACCAATGCAGGGTGTTGGTTTAAAGTATCTGCCATTTCCCTGCTCCCCATTATCTATTCTCCAGTCGCATCCTCCAAGGGTCCCATGCTCACTTTAGCCACTCTCTTTCTTGCTTGTTTTTATATTTGTTGCCAATTTACTTTCAGGAGCAATTTTCTCCCTCTTTATTAGCTTCTTAGGTTCCTAAAATATTCTCAATCCTCTGGCCTCCCACTAGTTTTTGCCATTTTGTATGCATTAGTTTTTGATTGGATACTCTCCTTGACCACCTTTTTTAACCATGGGTGGTTCATCCTTCTCATCGAGTCCCTCCTTTTGACTGGATAAATTTTTGCTGAGCGTTATGAAATATCTGCTTAAATGTCTGCCATTGCTCATACACTGACCTTCCCCATAGTCTTTTTAGTCAGCATGGTTCTGTTAGCAGAAGATCGTGTCTTCTGAACGTAATAGAATTTCTTGAGGCAGTAACAAGGAGGATTGATGAAGGAAGTGCAGTGGATGTTGTCTACATGGATTTCAGTAAGGCATTTGACAATGTCCCACATGGCAAACTGGTGAGGAAAAAGAGATCTCATCAGATACAGGAAAAGGTGGTAGTTTGGATCCAAAATTGGCTCAGTGACAGGAAACAAAGACTAATGGTCGATGGATGCTTTTATGAATGGGAAACAGTTTCCAGAGGTATTCCACATGGTTCAGTATTAGGGCACTTGCTGTTTGTTGTATATATTAATGATTTAGACTTAAATGTGGGAGGCATGATTGGGAAATTTGCATATGGGTGCAGTGTCACAAACGGCGTTGGCATGGATCAGTGTGGAGAAGTGTTAAGGACTGGCTGTCATAACCACGTTGGGAGGTCACAGACAGATGGAGGCCCCCCATCGCCTGATATTGACCATATTTGAGCTCCAAGGATGGAGAACCACCACCCACCTTGTTCAGCCTGTCGTGGAGGGATTGGGGTGTCAGACGAAGCCTGACACAAAAATTGGTAGTGTAGTTGATAGTGAAGAGGATAGCTGTCAACTCCAGAATGATATCAATGGTTTGACTGAGTGGGCGGAGAAGTGGCGAATGGAATTCAATCCTGAAAATTGTGAGGTAATCCATTTGGGGAAGGCAAACAAAACAAGGGAATATTCAATAAGTGGGAAGTTTTTGAGACGGGTTGAGGAAGTGAGAGACCTTGGAGTGCATGTCAACAGGTCCTTGAAGGTGGCAGGACATGGTGGATATGATGCTCAAGAAAGCTTATGGAACACTTTAATGGGTGAGGTATTGAATACAAAAGCAGGGGTGTAATGATGGAACTGTGTAAAATACTGGTTAGGCCATAATTTATGTACAGTTCTGGTCACCACATCACAGGAATGGCATAATTGATTTGGAAAGAATACAGAGGAGATTTACAAGAATGTTGCCAGGGCTTGAAAATTGCAGCTATGTGAGAGATTGGATAGGCTAGGGTTGTTTTCCTTACAACAGAGGGGGCTAAGAGGTGATCTAATTGAGGTGTACAAGATCATGAGGGGCCAGGTAGACAGGGAAGACTTGTTTCCCCTAACTGAGGGGTCAATTACCAGGGGGCATAGATTTAAGGTGATTGGTAGAAGGATTAGAGAGGACATGAGGAAAACATTTTTCACCCAGAGGGTGGTGGATGTCTGGAATTCACTGCCTAAGTTGGTGGTTGAGGCTGAAATGCTCAACTCATTTAAAAGGTACCTGGGCCTGCACCTCAAGTGCTGTAACTTGCAAAGCCGCACACCAGGTGCTAGAAAGTGGGATTAAAATGAGCAGCTAGTTTCTTTTTTCTCTTTTTTGCTGGCACAGACACCAGGGCCTGAATGGCCTCTTTCTGCACTGTAACTTTTCTATGGCCTGAATTTTACCTTTGGTGGGCACACACAACCGAAGGGCCTGGGAGTGGTCAGGAAACAGGCCCCCGACAGCAATCGGCCCATGACTGCGATTTCATGCTGGCTGGCCAATTACTGGCCTGCCCAGCATGAAACACATCGTCCCAATGGTCGGGAAGGGCCGGACGGGAGCGGAGCCTATCAGGCACCGGGTCAAATGGTGACCAGGCGGGCAGTTTAAAGACTGCAGAGGCAGCTCCTTGAAGGCTGCCAGGGAAGAATCATATTCTGCATGCTGGAGACTGAAGCTACGGCCTCAACAGCAGCTGGAGATGCCAGATGGGAGGGCAGGTCGGGTGGGCACTCGGCTCTCCGTTTTTGGGTTGAGTGTCTCGCGGTGCTCTTGGAGAGGTGGCTGCCAGGAGGGACACCCTTATTTCCAGAGATGGAAGGAGGAGGCCACCACACCAGACAAAAAAAATTTGGGGGTAGGTGGCAGCCAAGATCAGCAGCCACAATGTTGTGCAGTGCATATGGGTGCAGTGTCACAAATGGTTCAACGACCTGGTCCACTCAGGAAGGGTGAGTACTGTGTTGGCATGGTCAGTGTGGAGAAGTGTTAAGGGCTGGCTGTCATAGCCACGTTGGAAGGTCACAGACAGGTGGAGGCCCCCCTTCGCCTAATATTGACCATATTTGAGCTCCAAGGATGCCCTGGAGCTGAAGAGCCACCACCCACCTTGTTCAACCGGTCGTGGAGGGGTTGGGGTGTCAGACGAAGGTAAGACCACAGTGCACAGAGATGAGAGTTTCAGATGGTGCAAATATTCTTGTGTAGTCTCTTAATGGTGGGAGCTTCAAAATTGGAGTACCCATTGATCATTGAAAGATGATGGCACCATGATGCAGATCTCCATTGTCTCACCAGGGTGCCTGGCATGCACAGTGACAGTGTGATGTCTTAAACTAATGACATGTCATTGTCCTCCCTTAGATTCGCCAGCATGCACTCAATCGTAGCACCTCGAAGAGCCACCCCTGATGCCAGAGGACCATTGGGCTTCAGAAGCACCTGTGTCACACCCGCTCTCTGAACCAGGCACCAGCTCAGATACCAGCACCTCGATGGATGTTAGGTCCTTGGCTAGAATGTCAGTGCGTAGCGGTGAGGGCACTTCATACTCGCTTGAGGTGTAATGGAGGCAGAGACTGACCAGGACGCCGGCATTCGGTGGACTACTGGAAACCAGAACGATGCTGTGTCAAAGGCAGATGGTGAGCCTCTGGAGTCGTCCAATAGGTGGCAGATGCTGGATGTCCAGCGGAATGTGCAGGAGGGCCTGGCGGAGATCCATGAAGGTGTGAGTGCCAAGGTCTCTGTTCTGGAGGAGTCCATGCGAAGCATGAGCTCTGCACTGACCCCTCATGGGCAAGCGCACTGCCTCCTCCATTGAGAGAGTGGCGACTCTCATGGAGAGGCAGCTCCAGGGACTGAATCAGGGGCTCCTGGGGCTGCGCTCGGACCTGCAAGCCCTCACATCAGCACTGAGCTCAGGTGGTCAATGCCGGTGTGGGAGATGGATGAGATGCCCACTATCCTAGCTAGGTGCCCGTCTATCAATGGCAAACAGGGAGGTCCAGAGTGACCTGATGTTGGTGCTCTAGCTGCTTGTCGTCTCTGCGGCCTCCCCTCAGGGCGCTCTGGATGACGGTAGCAGTTGCTCCACTCCTCTGCCAGTGACCATGGCATCTAATGAGGCTGCAATAGCTGGGGAGATGCCAGCCTTGGCACTGGCCGTTTCCTCCCAGGCGGAGCTAGCACAGACTCCACTAACCAGAGGACAACTGCCAAGGTCATCAAGGCTAACAAGACACCAGAGTCCGCAGGCTGCCTCCAATGCCACTGCCAACTTGGGTGCTTGATTGGGGGGGGGGGGGGGGTGACGCGGCATGGGGGTAGTGAACAGCACTCGTAAATGCAAGCTTAAGGCAGCATGAGCACAAGAGGTAAAAACAAAAAAACTGCGGATGCTGGAAATCCAAAACAAAAACAGAATTACCTGGAAAAACTCAGCAGGTCTGGCAGCATCGGCGGAGAAGAAAAGAGTTGACGTTTCGAGTCCTCATGACCCTTCGACAGAACTTGAGTTCGAGTCCAGGAAAGAGCTGAAATATAAGCTGGTTTAAGGTGTGTGTGTGGGGGGCGGAGAGATAGAGAGACAGGGAGGTGGAGGGGGTTGGTGTGGTTGTAGCGACAAACAAGCAGTGATAGAAGCAGATCATCAAAAGATGTCAACAACAATAGTACAATAGAACACATAGGTGTTAAAGATAAAGTTGGTGATATTATCTAAACGAATGTGCTAATTAAGAATGGATGGTAGGGCACTCAAGGTATAGCTCTAGTGGGTTTTTTTTTTATTTTATATAATGGAAATAGGTGGGAAAAGGAAAATCTTTATAATTTATTGGGAAAAAAAAAAAGAGAAGGGGGAAACAGAAAGGGGGTGGGGATGGGGGAGGGGACTCACGACCTAAAGTTGTTGAATTCAATATTCAGTCCGGAAGGCTGTAAAGTCCCTAGTCGGAAGATGAGGTGTTGTTCCTCCAGTTTGCGTTGGGCTTCACTGGAACAATGCAGCAAGCCAAGGACAGACATGTGGGCAAGAGAGCAGGGTGGAGTGTTAAAATGGCAAGCGACAGGGAGGTTTGGGTCATTCTTGCGGACAGACCGCAGGTGTTCTGCAAAGCGGTCGCCCAGTTTACGTTTGGTCTCTCCAATGTAGAGGAGACCACATTGGGAGCAACGAATGCAGTAGACTAAGTTGGGGGAAATGCAAGTGAAATGCTGCTTCACTTGAAAGGAGTGTTTGGGTCCTTGGACGGTGAGGAGAGAGGAAGTGAAGGGGCAGGTGTTGCATCTTTTGCGTGGGCAAGGGGTTGTGCCATAGGAGGGGGTTGAGGAGTAGGGGGTGATGGAGGAGTGGACCAGGGTGTCCCGGAGGGAGCGATCCCTACGGAATGCCGATAAGGGGGGTGAAGGGAAGATGTGTTTGGTAGTGGCATCATGCTGGAGTTGGCGGAAATGGCGGAGGATGATCCTTTGAATGCGGAGGCTGGTGGGGTGATAAGTGAGGACAAGGGGGACCCTATCATGTTTCTGGGAGGGAGGAGAAGGAGTGAGGGCGGATGCGCGGGAGATGGGCCGGACACGGTTGAGGGCCCTGTCAACGACCGTGGGTGGAAAACCTCGGTTAAGGAAGAAGGAGGACATGTCAGAGGAACTGTTTTTGAATGTAGCATCATCGGAACAGATGCGACGGAGGCGAAGGAACTGAGAGAATGGGATGGAGTCCTTACAGGAAGTGGGGTGTGAGGAGCTGTAGTCGAGATAGCTGTGGGTGTCGGTGGGTTTGTAATGGATATTGGTGGACAGTCTATCACCAGAGATTGAGACAGAGAGGTCAAGGAAGGGAAGGGAAGTGTCAGAGATGGACCACGTGAAAATGATGGAGGGGTGGAGATTGGAAGCAAAATTAATAAATTTTTCCAAGTCCTGACGAGAGCATGAAGCAGCACCGAAATAATCATCGATGTACCGGAGAAAGAGTTGTGGAAGGGGGCCGGAGTAGGACTGCAACAAGGAATGTTCCACATACCCCATAAAGAGACAGGCATAGCTGGGGCCCATGCGGGTACCCATAGCCACACCTTTTATTTGGAGGAAGTGAGAGGAGTTGAAGGAGAAATTGTTCAGCGTGAGAACAAGTTCAGCCAGACGGAGGAGAGTAGTGGTGGATGGGGATTGTTCGGGCCTCTGTTCGAGGAAGAAGCTAAGGGCCCTCAGACCATCCTGGTGGGGGATGGAGGTGTAGAGGGATTGGACGTCCATGGTGAAGAGGAAGCGGTAGGGGCCAGGGAACTGGAAATTGTTGATGTGACGTAAGGTGTCAGAGGAATCACGGATGTAGGTGGGAAGGGACTGGACAAGGGGAGAGAGAAGGGAGTCAAGATAACGAGAAATGAGTTCTGTGGGGCAGGAGCAAGCTGAGACGATCGGTCTACCGGGGCAGTTCTGTTTGTGGATTTTGGGTAGGAGATAGAAGCGGGCCGTCCGAGGTTGGGCAACTATCAGGTTGGAAGCTGTGGGAGGGAGATCCCCAGAGGAGATGAGGTCAGTGACAGTCCTGGAAACAATGGCTTGATGTTCAGTGGTTGGGTCATGGTCCAGGGAGAGGTAGGAGGAAGTGTCTGCGAGTTGACGCTCAGCCTCCGCGTGGTAGAGGTCAGTGCGCCAGACAACAACAGCACCACCCTTGTCAGCGGGTTTGATGACAATGTCAGGGTTGGACCTGAGAGAATGGAGTGCAGTAAGTTCAGAGAGAGACAGGTTAGAATGGGTGAGAGGAGCAGAGAAATTGAGACGACTAATGTCGCGCCGACAGTTCTCAATGAAAAGATCGAGAGAAGGTAAGAATCCAGAGGGAGGGGTCCAGGTGGAGGGAGAATATTGAAGATGGGTAAAAGGATCCGTTGAACTGGGAGAGGACTCCTGCCCAAAGAAGTGAGCCCGGAGACGAAGACGGCGGAAGAAGAGTTCAGTATCATGCCGAGCCCGAAATTCATTGAGGTGAGGGCGTAAGGGTATGAAACTAAGTCCTTTGCTGAGCACTGAACGTTCAGCATCGGAGAGGGGAAGGTCAGGGGGTATAGTGAATACACGGCTGGGGTTGGGATTGGAAGATGGGGTGGGGACGGAGGGACAGGCAGGGGTGGAGGGTCCTAGATGGGTGTTGGTGTCGATGAGTTGTTGGAGCTTGCGTTCCTTAGCACTTGAGAGAAAGAGAAAAAGTTTCTTGTTGAGGCGTCGGATGAGCCGAAGGATAAAATGAAACTGGGGGCACGCGCAGCTTTGAAAAAGGGTACGGCGGTGCTGCTGGAGGGAGAGGTCGAGTGTGTTCATATGGCGGCGCATGGCACTGAGAGTGGATTTCAGAATGTGACGGGAACAGCAGTCCGAGAAACGTTTTATGTCCCGGAGATACCTATAATCCTGGGTGGGTTCGAAACATGAGGGGTGGAATTTCAGTTGAAATCCATGTGGGGTAAGTCGGAGACGGAGACAGTCACTGAGAAAGGAGATATGGCTGTGAAAGCGGGTTTTAGTAAACACCTTGTCAAACACTAGGAGAGAAATGGAAAGCAATGAAGGTGAACAAGGCAACAGAGAAATCCGGAAATCTTGTCGCAGAGAGGAACAGAACTTCTTCAAGGAGGTAGGCATTTCTTGAAGAGCAGTGGCAGTCAATTAAACACAGAGATAAAAACAAAAAAACTGCGGATGCTGGAAATCCAAAACAAAAACAGAATTACCTGGAAAAACTCAGCAGGTCTGGCAGCATCGGCGGAGAAGAAAAGAGTTGACGTTTCGAGTCCTCATGACCCTTCGACAGAACTTGAGTTCGAGTCCAGGAAAGAGCTGAAATATAAGCTGGTTTAAGGTGTGTGTGTGGGGGGCGGAGAGATAGAGAGACAGGGAGGTGGAGGGGGTTGGTGTGGTTGTAGCGACAAACAAGCAGTGATAGAAGCAGATCATCAAAAGATGTCAACAACAATAGTACAATAGAACACATAGGTGTTAAAGATAAAGTTGGTGATATTATCTAAACGAATGTGCTAATTAAGAATGGATGGTAGGGCACTCAAGGTATAGCTCTAGTGGGTTTTTTTTTATTTTATATAATGGAAATAGGTGGGAAAAGGAAAATCTTTATAATTTATTGGGAAAAAAAAAGAGAAGGGGGAAACAGAAAGGGGGTGGGGATGGGGGAGGGGACTCACGACCTAAAGTTGTTGAATTCAATATTCAGTCCAGAAGGCTGTAAAGTCCCTAGTCGGAAGATGAGGTGTTGTTCCTCCAGTTTGCGTTGGGCTTCACTGGAACAATGCAGCAAGCCAAGGACAGACATGTGGGCAAGAGAGCAGGGTGGAGTGTTAAAATGGCAAGCGACAGGGAGGTTTGGGTCATTCTTGCGGACAGACCGCAGGTGTTCTGCAAAGCGGTCGCCCAGTTTACGTTTGGTCTCTCCAATGTAGAGGAGACCACATTGGGAGCAACGAATGCAGTAGACTAAGTTGGGGGAAATGCAAGTGAAATGCTGCTTCACTTGAAAGGAGTGTTTGGGTCCTTGGACGGTGAGGAGAGAGGAAGTGAAGGGGCAGGTGTTGCATCTTTTGCGTGGGCAAGGGGTTGTGCCATAGGAGGGGGTTGAGGAGTAGGGGGTGATGGAGGAGTGGACCAGGGTGTCCCGGAGGGAGCGATCCCTACGGAATGCCGATAAGGGGGGTGAAGGGAAGATGTGTTTGGTAGTGGCATCATGCTGGAGTTGGCGGAAATGGCGGAGGATGATCCTTTGAATGCGGAGGCTGGTGGGGTGATAAGTGAGGACAAGGGGGACCCTATCATGTTTCTGGGAGGGAGGAGAAGGAGTGAGGGCGGATGCGCGGGAGATGGGCCGGACACGGTTGAGGGCCCTGTCAGCACAAGAGGGACTGTTCACGGGTGACCTTCTGTTCTGTAATGTTTTGTTTATATGTTTACCAGGGATGGTAATTTTAATTTGTTTTGAGTGTGAAAAATACATAAATATTGCTTTTGTCGTAACAGCCTGAGTATGCTTCACCTCTTTTATGGTATAGGGTACGCCAGTATGTAATGCTGGATGTGAGTGGCTCTAAACTTTATTGTACAGACACTGAGTGGACTTTGGGTTCAAAGGAAAGGGTCATTTCAGACATCCCGGATGGAGGCGGCAGCCCTGGCATGAGGCGAAAGCAGATCTTTGGCAGCCTAGCTGAAGGAGCTTTGGATCAAGGTGCCCCTGCCTCCCTAAAGAATATAGAGGTCTGCCTCCACGCCCTCAGCATTTTCCTCACTGTGCTCCTCTTCTGACTCACCACTGGATTCCTCCTCTGTGGCCTGTGGAATTGCATCAAGATCCTTTTCCTCCAGTGGATCCCCCCTTGCCAGTGCCAGATTGTGGTGATACCTATCGGTGATACCTGCTCTGGTGGGTATTATAGTGCTCCCCATAAACGGTCCAGGCATCGGAAAGGCGTCTTGAGATGACCCAGGGTCCCCTCTATCACTGCTGTTGTGGAGGCATGACTCCTATTATAATGCTGCTCTTCCTCTGTTCTTGGGTGGCAGAGAGGCATCTTGAACCACCTTTTCAAGAGATAGCCCTGGTCACCGAGCAGCCATCCATCCAGCCGGGCTGGAGTACTGAAGAGCTTTGGCATCTGGGAGTGTCTGAGGACATAAGCATCATGGGAGCTGCCAGGATATCTTGCACAGGCTTGCAGAATCTGCATCCTGTGGTCACACTCTATCTAGACATTCATAGAATGGAATCCCTTCCTGTTGACAAAGGCACCCGGATGACCCGCTGACACCTTGATGGCCACATGTGTGCAGTCAATTACACCCTGGCTGTGGGGAAACCCAGCAATCATTGCAAACCCTCTGGCTCATTCAGCCTGGCTGGCCTCGTCCATACGGAAATGAAGAAATGTGATTACTCATCTGAACAGAGCTTCTATCATCAGCTTCACACAACTGTAGACAGCTGATTGGGAGACTCCACACAGATCCCCCACTGAGCCCTGGAAAGAGCTGGAGGCATAGATGTTGAGGGCCACTGTGACCTTCAGAGCCATTGGCGTGGGGTGTCCACCCATACAGTTGCAGGTGATCTCAGGCCCAATCATTTGACAAATGGAGGTCACCGTCTCCCTGGAGAGACGGAGCCTCCATAGGCATTGCACCTTGGACATATTGAGGTAGCTGCATTTCTGCCTGTAAGTCTTGGCAGCAGAATGGTGGCGTCTTTTGTGGCCCCTTACGCCTTGGACTACTTGCTGGCTCTGTGCCCCTTGTGCCTGTGCCTCTCCTCCCACAGGTCATTCCCCTGGAAGCTGCATTGGGACACCTGGCTTCCTTTCCCTTCTGCCCCTCTCTTCCTTCTCAGAGTAGGTGCCTCCAGCAGAGACGACAATCCCCATTATCAGGGTTTTACAAAGAGTGGGCTGCCCGTTTTGTCCGTGCGACGAGTGCAAAATTGTGCAGGCAGTGTAAAATCAGGATCAACTGGCTTTTTAATGTCCCTTTGTGGCCTTTTATAATTAATGGCGGGTGCAGCTCCAACTTCCGCGCACACCCGGCGGCCTCAAGATGGTGCCGGATGATGTCGGGACACTCGCCCAACATCATCTTGTGCGACTTAACACCCGATCGGGTCGGGCACGCACCCATCCATAAGGCGTAAAATTCTACCCTATGGTTCTAAGGAAGGAGCTCACCATCAGCTTCTCAAGGACAATCAGTGATCGGCAATAAATGCTGAGATTACCAAGGATACCCATATCCTATGAAAGATTAAAACCAAAGTTCTGTAAACTAACAATCAGTTGCCAGTGTCCAGTTGCCAGCTCTGTAAAAGATCCCATTGCACTATTCCAACAAGAACAAGGACTGGTCCAATTGTTTAAGGCAAGACCATCAAAAAATATACCAGCAGCAATTTTTGCTGGAGTGGGTCATCTCACCATTAGATTATTTCCTGCACCCTTCATTCAGCTTGAATATAATTTGCGCTGTAACTTGCAGGAAGTGCAAACTGATAACCATACACAAGGGCAGCAGGGCACCTTAGTGAGCTATGAGGCTAAGGGCTGAATTATCACCCCATCACTCCCTGTGCGGGTGGGGAGGGTGGATTCCCTGAGTCAGGGCCTGTGCTCTTTTGCGCATGCGCACAAAACAACACAGAAATCTGAGTCTCAGGGAGATCAGTTTAAGGTTTTAAAATTTAAATAAAGGAGAAAAAACGTTTAAAACATGTCCCCTCATGTGACATGTCAATGAATTTTTAAAATAATTTTTAATGAATTTTAAAATCTTTCATGAGAAATGCGAAGGCCGGCTGGGCTCTTCACCTGCTCGCCAACCTTAAGGTTAGATGGGCAGCTCATTTAACTGTTTTAATGAGTTTTTAACAGGCCTTAATAGGCCTTTGACAGATTGGCGGGCGCACAGCCGAGTCAACCTGAAAGTCTAAATAACGTGTGGTGACACCGGGACACCCGCCCAACGTCACCACGCGTCATTTTATGCATTGGTGAGTGGGCCCCGCCCCCGCTCGCCGACCAGAAAATTCTTCCCTAACAGTCTATCTCCTTAACCAATGAGACTTAAGGATTAAGAAAGAAATCAGATCAACAATGCTGAAAGAGGCTGAATTGGAGTTAGTGAATCCGAGTCGATGAATGAGAGTCAGTGGATTGGAGTCGGTGAATGAGAGTCGGTGAATGGGAGTCAGTGCATTGGAGTCGGTGGATTGGAGACAGTGAATGGGAGTGGGTGGATTGGAGTGGGTGGATTGGAGTGGGTGAATGGGAGTGGGTGAATGGGAGTGGGTTGATTGGAATGGGTTGATTGGAGTCGGCAGATTGGAGTGGGTGAATGGGAGTGGGTGAATGAGAGTGGGCTTGCCATTATTTTCATCGGAATATTTGGCCCAATAAGCTTATCATTCATTCAGAATTAGGTATGGAAACATGCCATTCAGCCAAATCAGTTTATGCCAGTATTTATCCTCCATGCAAGCAAACTGTCCAATTTACATTGGTCCCTTCCATTTCCTTTTGCTTCATTCACCTATCCAATTTAATATTGAATACTTACAAAGGCTGTGTCTCAACCACATACCCTGGAAGGGAATTCCCCCACTTTGCAATTCTTTGTGTATAGACATTTTCCTTCCTCTCTGTTCCAAATCTCTTACATTGAATTTTGCAACGATGGCCCCTGATTCTTGATCCCGCAATGATTGGAAACAGTCCACTTCTATACCTTAACCCATCTATTCATAATTTTAAACATCTTCATTTGCTGCTGCAATTAAATCAAAGGCCATTTTTGCCCACACAACAGTGACTATGTGACAAAGAAAGTATTTCTATAGTTTCTAAAGAGTTTTAAAATGAAGCACTAGCTAAACAATTTTTTTTATTTCTAACACCAGCATGATTCTGATAAAGCAGTATAAGGCTGTAAAATAAAAACCTCTTCCTGTCATATCTCACGTAGGTCCACAGGTCACAATGATGATGACAATTAGGAATCAAATTATGATTACATAGAAAAAAATCTGGAGTTGCGTAAAAGATGGTAATGCTCACTTTAGGGGTTCAGGTGTCAGTGAAAAATTAGCTGAGCTGTGCTCTTATGATTTATAATGCCAAATGTACCATTTGAGAACATTGCAGGCTTAAAATTAGCTCAGCATTGTCTACAGAATGTTCAGCCTTAAATCACCTACACTGAAACCCCAAAGGCAGCAGAAGGAACCATTTCACCTCCAAGTCCTTTCAACTGAGAATTCTCCCAGCTGGGCAGTAGGAACCTATACAGTCCTTTGTTAATGGCGACCCCCTGTGCCTCAACTCTTACTCAACTCAAACCTACCCAGTGATCACAGGCTCCAAGTCTCTGTTTGATCCCTAGCCTCTATCTTCCTTTAACTCAACCCTAGATTACTCTCCAAGAAAGTCTGACACAAAAACACAAGTTCCAATAGAACTTGGATAGTTCTCTGATGGCCTTTCACTGGACAAATTGCTGACTTCCATACAACTCAAGACAGTGGGCAGAACTTATCACTCCCAACAGCAGCAGCAATCATGGTGGGCACTAAATTTGGAGTGATGGAAAAATTCAGTCTCCCGCCAATTGGAAATTAGTTTGGAATTTTGTTCTCCTGACTGCAGATAATTAGAAGAGTCTGTTAAAAACAAAAAATAAAAACAAAAAAACTGCGGATGCTGGAAATCTAAAACAAAAACAGAATTACCTGGAAAAACTCAGCAGGTCTGGCAGCATCGGTGGAGAAGAAAAGAGTTGATGTTTCGAGTCCTCATGACCCTTCGACAGAACTTGAGTGAATCCAAGAAAGGGGTGAAATTGTGAGGAGGGGGAAGGTGGAAGCAGGACTGATAGCAGGGTTGGGGTGTGGTGTGTGGAACAGGAGAATGGAGGGGAAAAATGGAGATGGGACTGTGGGGAGTGTGGAGTGTGTGGACACAAGAGTGGGGTGGGGAGTGGAGGAAGGACTGGTGAAGGGGTGTGGAATGTGAGAGGGGTGGGGGGAGACAGAGGCAGGACCGGGGGTTGTGTATAACACAAGAGCAGAGGGGAGAGACAGAAGCAGCACCGTGGGAGGAAACACAAGGGCGGAGGAGGAGAGAGACGCAGGACAAGAGAGGAGGAAACATGAGAGTAGTGGAGGGAAGAGACAGAGGCAGGACTGGGTGGTCAAGGAACAGAATGGAATAGCGAAAGACTGTCCTGGGGCAAATGTTGCAAGATTATCTAAGGAAGAGTCAGAGACCGTCCTGGGGCTGGTGCCATGCTGTCAGGGGCATATTGAAGAGACTGTCCTGGGGCTGTGGGGGTGTTGTAGGGTGGCCGACTTGTGCTATTAATGGCTGGTATAGCCTTGTCCTCACCAAACAATCCTAGCGATGGTTTGTGATCTGGAACGATTGTAAAATGGTGGCCGTCTACGTGCTTAACACCAAAATTGATGGACAGGCCTTCTTTTCTGTCTGCGAGTATCCCTTTTTGGCTGTGGTGAGCATTCTTGATAGGTAATCTATTGGTCTTTCTGTACTGTCATCCATCCAATGAGAGAGCACTGCTCCCACTCCTTAGGGAGATGCATCACATGTCAGCATCAGTTCTTTCGTCTGGTCATAATGCACTAATAGATTGGACGAGTGCAACAATTGTTTCACCTTTATGAAAGCTTCCTTCAGGGGCACCTCCCAAGACCAGCGTTGGCTCCTTTTGAGTAGAGAATGCAGGGGGCCAGCAATGTAGACAAATAGTGTAAGAACCGCCCATAATAGTTGACTATTCCTAGGAATGATTTGAGATCTGAGGCGTTCTTTGGCGCAGGTGCTTCTCTTATTGCTCTCGCTTTCTCCTCAGCTGGGTGGAGGCCCTGTGAACCTACCTGGTGACCCAAATAAATTACCTCGCTCGTTTGGAACATGCACTTTTCTCTTTTTAAATGCACTCCAGCTTGCAAGAAATGTTTTAAGACTTCTTCTAAGTTTGCCAAATGCTCTTTTTCAGTGAACTCTGTCACCATTACATCGTCTAAATAGGCTACGACCTGGGCCAATCACTGCAGTAAGATTTCCATTGTTCTCTGAAAGATGGTGCATGCTGAGGAGACACTGAAAAGCAATCGTGTATATTGGTGCAACCCTTTGTACGTATTAATTGTGACAAATTCCTGGGAGGCATTATCTAACTATAGTTGTTGATAAGCATGACTCATGTGAAGCTTTGTGTACGTTGTCCCTCCTGCCAGCTTGACATACAGGTCTTCGATTTTTAGAATGGGGTGCCTGTTTAGCTTAGCTATTTTATTAACCATCAATTTGTAGTCTCCATAAATTCGGATAATTTGGTTGGGTTTATGGACTATGGGCGCTGCCCATTCTGAGAACTGCACAGGTTGTATAATGTCCAGTTTCTCTAGTCTGTTCAGTTCAGTGTCGACTTTTTTTCGCAGGGCATATGACACCGGTCTTGCCTTCATGAAGCGAGGCGTTGTTTCCAGATCCACATGAATCTTTGCCTGCAGGCCCTGCATTTTCCCAAGTTCATCTTTGAAGATGGTGGCGTACTATCAAAGTAGCTCTGGTAGCCCACTTGCTCTCAACTGGAAAATTTCAGCCCATTCTAACTTAATCTCCTTTAACCAATTTCGCCCCAGGAGGCTTGGCCCTTCACATGCTACCACTATCAAGGGTAGCTTTGCCAATTGGCTTCCATAATGGACAGTTATCTTGCTTATGCCTTTTACTTGAATGTCTTCACCCATATATGTTTTTAGCTTGGCAGCTGTTTCTTCTAAACTTAATTGACATTCACCATTATTCAGATATCCGTAGGTATGTTCCCCAATTACTGTAGTGGAAGCTCCTGTGTCCACTTCTATTCTAACAGGTTTGCCATTTACTTTCAGTGACAGATATTGGTTCTGTGCTTCTAACTTTCAGATTAAACAATGAGTAAATGTCTGAATTTGTTGTTTCAGGCTTTTCTATATTGTAGATTTTTTGGGGCTTCTTCTTTTGTTTACAAGCCTGCTTGAACCTTTCCTTGCACTGCCTCATCATATGTCCAATTCTGTGACAATAGTAACGTTCGGTTTTTTTAAACTGCCAATTGCTAAAAGACTGATCGTTTCTGCCTCTATTAAAATTATTCTTCAATTTCGCTACTAAGTTATTTTTCTTTATTCTTCAGCTAGCGGGGGTTGTTTCCCATTTCTCGGCTGAGTCTCGCTTTTTGCGCCTCTTTCAGTTGAGGTTTCCCACCCGATGTGGAGGACGGCACCATTTTGCACACCCTGTATTGCTTTTGAATCTTTAACTGCACTTTCCATGGCCAGCGCTATCTCTAGTGCCTGCTTGAACTTCAGATTCACTTCGGACACTAATCTTTTCTGAATATTGTACTCTTTCACACCACACATGCAATGATCTCTCAGCATGTCGTTCAGAGCCGTACCAAACTTACAGTGTTCCAGTAGCTGCTTCAAATTTGCCAAGTAACATGCAATTGTCCCACCCGGGGCTCTATTTTGTGAATTAAACCTGAACATCTGCATCGTGACTGAGGGCTTTGGTTGAAAGTGACCCTTCACGAGGTCCTACAATTCATCAAAATACTGGGTACTGTCAAACTTTGAATCAGACTGTAGGTCTTGATCCCACAAGTACTCAAGAGGATTGCTCACCTCTTCTCTTCCCCCATAATCTCATTTGTTTGAAAAAAGGTGAGGTGTTCTGTGTTTTGAGGCCAATCATCTATGGCTGGTTCAAAAGGGTCAATTCCCCCAAATTGTGGCATTTTGAGAGGTGGCACCTAGTTCAATTCTAACAGAGCTTGCTACTTACAATCACTGTGCGATGTACAGTGCTAATTTCTTTTTAACTTGATTTCTCCTGTTCAATCCTGTTTTATCCTCATTGCCAGTTTGTTATAGGGCAGCCGAGTTGTACTATTAAAGATAGAACTGCAGACACTTCTTGGGTGGAAACATTAAGTTTACTTACAATAGACTCAGCAGCAACTACAAGTGTGTTTTCAACTTCAACTCGATCTCTACACAGACTGCTGAGGTAGCCCAGCTACTCCTATTGGTTACTACAGATCACGAGATCCCCCTTAACAAGTATTATTCTTAAAGGTGCATTTCACACTGAATAAAATGATAATTACTACAGCGGGCTATATTAGAGGGTTCTGTATGGTACGCATGTCTTTGTCCTGATCTTGGGTGGATGAAGGCACAGTATGGTATGCAGGCCATAATCAATCACCTAAGGAATTTGGTCCTGGGGTTAGACTCATGGTATTGTGATGCAGAGCACATGGTGACATTTAGGGGAGGCATCTGGATCCAGTAAGTTGGTAGCTGACAAGTCATGGCGGGGGAGGGGGGGGTCGGGATGGGGGTTGTGGCATTGCATGGCCTCAAGGGGGCCCCCGAAAAGTAAGGGCATATGTGGCCTCGAAAAGGGGAGGGGTCAGGCCAACAAACTGCATGGGGACTTGAACATTAAAGGGTTTGAGGGGGAGAACAGGAATATCCGCATGGACAATGATGGGGTCAATTGTAACAGGGGGATGCTGGACAGTGACAGGCAGAATGAGAAATCGGAGATGGTGAGTATGGAAGAGGATGGGAGGAACTTGGTAGGTGATATTGGGAGTTTGGAAGCTGGCGTCACGGGTGGAAGTCAGCAGCACCAATCCTACCTAAGAATGATGGAGTTCCAAAAAGACGCTAGTAAAAAAACAATCAGGGAGGGGTCTCTGGCATGCAGGGGGAGCTCAGCAAAACAACTTTTGGTTGATTGAAGGGGCACCCTATAAATGAACTGCTCAAACCCTGGAGAGCATGGCTCAACTGAGGGCTGAACTCAAGGGTCTAATGCACAATGAACAAGCTTGGCTCTCTTACTAATGACACACATTCAGGCAAGAATCCATTAAGTTTAGATGCTATGGTGCAAATGGTCTTAATTGGCATCAGATCATTACAGAGGCATATCAGAATGGATGTAAAGGCAAACAATCAAGGGCCATGTCTGCTGCGCAGGGGCAGCATGGACCTTACAAGCCTCTGTGTTCCCAGAGCACTGTTCATGGCATTCAAGGCACCCTGCTTGCCGTCATGACATAAGTGCAAGGATTGGGTATCAATAGTTATTCTCAAGGCCACTGAAGGGCAACTACCAGAAGCCTGACTGTGGGTTACAGAACATGGGTCTTTTGACCCGAAGACCCTCATTGTGAATATGCAGTCATGCCTGTGGGGAATGCTCAGCCACCTGTCGTCCACCAGGATGATCTCATCCTGCAAGGGGTGGCCTTTGTATGCCATATACAGGCTGAGAGAAAGTCAATGGCTAAAGATGCATTCTTGCCTTGAATATGGAAAGAGGCCATTCAACTGGAACTACCATTGATTGCTCAATTGTATCCATTCACGGATACAAGCAGGAGTGGAGAATGCAGGCTGCAGGCAATGTTGCCTTCTTGAGGAGAAAAAGGGCCGTCACCAATTGGCACAGCTCAGGGAAGACCATTGCCTGAGAAACAAGAGCCAGTAGGGCCTCAGGAAATCCCAAATGTTGATGAGGAACGGCCAAACTCACAAAAATGTTTGGTGTGACCAAGGGTCTACAGAAGACTGAGCTCATACATGGATTTAAGTGAATGATAGTGCTGCAGGGACCTTCACTTGTCTAAGGATGTGGTAGCTCATATTTTCAACATTCACTGTGAGGAACTCAAGCCATACAGATTTGGAGGACATCCAATGCCAATTGCTCTAAAGGTTGTTGCCACACTGAACTTTTTTGCAAGCGGATCCTTCCAGAGCTCCACTGGGGACCTTTGCAGAATCTCACAATTGGCACCACACAAATGCATAAGGGATGTAATAGATGCCCTTTTCAGTAAAACTCACCATTATGTGCTGTTCTATATGGATGAAGCAAGCCAGGCAGGCAGCCAGAGTTGTGGGATTCGCTGTGATCTCAGGCTTCCTGCAAGTGCAGGGCATCAAAGATTGCACACATGTGGCCTTGAGAGCTCCCTGGCAGCAGCCGTGAAATTTAATAATAGAAAAAGATTTCAGTCTCTGAAAGTTCAGCTAATTTGTGATCACGGAAAGCAGGTCCAGCATGTTTGTCCTAGGTACCCAGGTAGCTCACACAGCCCTTACATTTTGAGTCACTCGAAGGCATTGGAGATATTTGAAGGACCTCGGCACTTAGCAGATTTGTTCCTCAGTGATATGGGGCACCCCCAGAAGACATGGCTATTGATGCCCATTTCTCAGCCACAGAGTGCATCTAAGGAGAGAAACAATGCTGCACATTCCACCATAAAGTCATTAATAGCGCAAACTATTGGTCTTTTAAAGTTGTGTTTAAAGTTTGCTTGAACTAGTAAGGCGGGGCTCTCCAATGCTCACCACAGAGAGTGTCTCGCATCATTGCTCTTCGCTGCACTCTGCACAACCTAGTGCTGCAAAGGGGAGAAGGTGTTGCCAGAGGGGACCATTGAGGAGCTAGATGTCTCCTCTGATGAGGAGGGCTTGGAAGGGAATGAATTTGAACAGGGTGACAATTCAGATGAACCACGTGAGGATGCCATTGCTTGGGCATAACACAGCAGACATACCGGTGACAAGCTCATAGCTACAGGATTTCAAAGGGAGTAAGGTGAAGACAAGTTTTCACGATCAAAGTTCTGTTAAAACTTCAATGCAGGGAACACAACACCTCCACTTTCAGTGTCAATATATCATGAAAGGTCATCAGTCTCACAATGATCACAGAGGCAACATTACTCACCTTCATCCCTAATGATGGGGCCATCCATGGAAGGCCTAGGGATCATGTGGCCACTGTGGAATGTGATCAGCACTCCATTAGCACGTCTCCTTCAAAAATTACATATAGTGCAGTCCTTTCAACCACTGCACCAAGTCAGTGGGCATGGCAGCCTTCAAGCAGTGGAAATGCCATTGCACTCATGGGTGCACTCATGCCAGTATGACAGCAGCTTAGTAAGGTGGTGCTGACAGGAAAAACATTCGTCAATGGTTAGCGCTTGACTGCCCAAGAGGGAGCTATATCCAGACAGTATCATCTCTCCAAACACCAGCTCTCATGGATGAATAATGCAGAGGCCTCATCTTGCTAATGAGCCCCAATATGCCATATGGCATCAGGATATAGTGATCTGTTACTCTACATCATGCATTTAAAGCTGCGAGTTATATTCACATTGTCCTCACACAGAGTGGCTCAGCAGGGCCATCATTTGATGATTTACAAACACTCATGACTCTGCATTTGTTGGAAGCCTGCCAAGTCTACATCCTGCATTGCCTTGGCCTTTGGGAGAGAGGTGGCCCTGTCAGTATTGACACAGCAATCAATAACAACTTCTCCCCTTCGCAGGTCCTGCTGAGGGCTCGTTAGATGTGCCGAAGCATCGCTTTCATAGCATTAAAGTCCTCAACATTGTCCAGCTCACAAAGGCCAATCCTTTCTATGAACCCTAAGTCAATGAACGCACAGTCACATAATGAATTCCATATCGATTTGCATACAGTACCTTTCCAGAAGTATTCCATAAAGTATTGCTAGGCAGCCATTCAGGAGCAAAGGTAAATAGATAGTTTCATCAGGATGAGCACACACCTCAGGTGTCACACACACACACCCTCTGACAGATATTTCAAATGTCACAGTGTGGAAATAACTTCCATCGTTCCGCAGCATGCATGGGGATAGTAGGAACTAAGAAAGGAATAATGTTCAGCCTTAAACATGAAGACAAAGACATGCTGCCTGGAGGCATGAAAGGCTGTGGTGCTCAACGATGAATACTATTTTTCCCAAAAACTCACTGTCATAAAATAAATGCCATTGCAAAGTATACTTGGGAGAAAAGACTTTTAACGTTGGTCACAACAAATACTTGTTACATCCACAAACTACAGACATCAGTGTGACAGCATCAGGATAATCACTAACCTGGATGAGTGTGGTAATTGAAGGTATAGCCTCTCCTACTGCCTATCAGGGGTCACAAGATTGTTCTTGGAAGCTCCAACCAATGAGCCCTAAACCCTGATAATCCAGAGTTGGGGGGGGTGGAGTTTTCTTGTCGAGGGCCTGGTTCAAGTATGTAGCATCTGAAAAGATCTCTGTAATAAAATGATCTGTTTCTAGTTGAAACCTGTCCAGTATACCAAGTCATTACATTTGACGATGAGGGTAAAGTACGTCCAACACTGTACCTCACCTTGTTAATGTGAGTATATAAGATCTTAAGAATAAAGAAAAGACTCACCAGTCATGTCACTCTTCGGCAGAATCAATCCTTATGATGCGACTATGGAAGACTGGAGCCAATATGTAGAGTGCCTTGGTTTTTATTTTGTAGCAAATGAAATTACCACGGAGGAGAAGCGGAAAGCAATCCTTACGAGTGTATGTGGTAGCAAGATATACAATCTCATCTGCAGCCTGACAGCCCTGAACACGCCCAATTCTAAGTCCTTTAATGAATTAGTGGACCTTGTGAAAATGCATTTTCAGCCAAAGCCATGCATAATTATGCAGAGGTTTAAGTTTAACTCCAGGGTAAGGGCACAGGGAGAGTCCATCGCAACCTATGTGGCAAAGTTGAAGCTGTTGACTAAACACTGCAACTTCGGAGACACCTCAATGATATGTTGTGGGACCGATTAGTTTGTGGAGTTCATGGCAACACCATTCAGCGCTTTTTACTCACAGAAGTCAACATCAATTTGAAGCGCAACCTGGAAATAGCACTCGCCATGGAAAGTGCTGCGAGAGACTCGCAGGCTTTACAACATGTACAACATGGTGCTGTTCTTTATGTGGGGCGAGAACCTACTGCCAGGCACGGCGGGAAAACCACAAAGTGAGAGTCAATCTCCACTGTTAGAAAAATGAAAAGGTCGAGTAGAAACACTTCAGCAGGGACTCCAAGGCTAACCTGTTATAGATGTCGGGGTGACATATCGGACACCTGCAGATTTAAGGAGGCATAATTGCTGCCATAACAAAAGTCACGTTACAAAGCAATGCAGGGCAAAATTGAAACAGCCCTACACAGCAAACCAATATGATTGAATTGAATAGTACAACAGAATCTGAAGCTGCCGATACTGACATCTGTTCTTTGTACAACATCACAGTACTCCAGGTGCAGTCTCACCAATGCCTTATACAGTTGCAACAACACTTTAAGGCCAGACCTGTGCCTTATGCCAGTAAAAGCCAAACCTAATCTGTGTTAATGGGAAGCCACTAATAATGTAGATATGGGAGCCTCAACCATAGTGATGGGAGAGCACACATTTAAATACCTAAATGAAGGTATTCAGCCACTGAACCTGGAATGAACAACCGCTTAAATTGAAGACATACACTGGAGAATCCATACAGGTAAAGGGCATCGCCACAGTACCTGTGTCCTATAGGCAACAGACAGCCCAGCTTCCAGAGATCATAGTGACAGGTGAAGGACCTACTTTTCTGGGCCGAGACTGGTTACAAAAAAATCAAGCTCAAATGTGGACTGAGATATTTCACTTGAGAACAGGAGATGTTCCTGAACTGCTAAGGAAATATGACAGTATATTTTGTGACAAATTAGGGGAGTTAAAAGGCTTGCAAGCAAAAATATATGTGGATTCTCAGACGACACCCTGTTTCTTTAAGTACTTAAAAACGTAAGAACTAGGAGCAATTCAATAGTAGGCAATTCAACCCCTCGAGCCTGCCCCACCATTCATTATGATCATGGCCGATCTCATTTCGGCCTCAACTCCAATTTCCCGCCCTCTCCCAATAACCTTTCAACCCATTACTAAATAAAAATCTGTCTATCTTCTCTTTAAATTTATTCAGTGTCCCGGCATCCACTACACTCTGAGGTAGTGAATTCCACAGATTCATGACCCTTTGAGAAAAGTAATTCCTCCTCATCTCTGATTTAAATCTACCACCCCTTAGCCTAAAACTATGGTCTCTCGTTCTAGAATGCCCCACAAGGGGAAACATCTGTTCCACGTCTACTTTGTCTATCTTCTTTAGCATCTTATATACCTCAATTAGGTCTCCTCTCATCCTTCTAAACTCTAGCGAGTATAGGCCTAAACTGCTCAATCTTCCCTCATAAGACAAGCCCCACATCTCTGGAATCAATCTAGTGAACCTGCTCCAGTGCAACTACATCCTTCCTTAAGTAAGGGGACCAAAACTGTGCACAGTACTCCAGGTGCGGTCTCACCAATGCCATGTACAGTTGCAACAACACTTTAAGGCCAGACCTGTGCCTTATGCCTTAAAGGAGAACATGGATGCAGAATTGTGCCAATTAGAAAAGCTGGGCATCATCCAACCCGTCCAATTCTTGAAATGGGAAAAGCCCATGTTCTCACTGGTGAAGCCTGACCAAATTATACACATTTGTGGGGACTATAAATTGACCGTGAACAAGGTAGCCAAACTAGATAAATATCCTATCCTGAAGATAGATGACATATATGCAAAGCTAGTTGGAGGCAAATCGTATACAAATTGGACATGAGCAATGCATACCAGCAGCTAGAGCTGGATAGCTTGAGGGTATGTAACCATCAACATGCACAAGGGTCTGTGTCAATATACTTGCCTAGCCTTTGGAGTATTGTCCGCATGTGCAATCTTCCAAAGGACAATGGAGGGTCTTTTGCAAGGACTTCCCTGAGTGATAGTATACCTAGGTGATGTTCTGATCACAGGGTCATCTGAAACCAAACACTTGGCCAACTTGGAAGAGGTGCTAAGAAGATTCTTGGAACCTGGTGTATGATTAAAGAAAGAGAAATGTACATTCCAAGCACTTGAAGTAACCTACCTGGGGTCAGAGGGTGGATGCCATGGATTTGCATCCGGTAGAAGAAAAAGTTAGGAAGCGGCCTCTCTGTCCAGTGTAACAGAACTCAAGTCTTTTCTGGGCATGATCAACTATTATAGTCGCTTATTGCCAAACTTTTCAACAGTGTTAGCACCATTACACTTGTTGTTAAAAAAGAATCAACGTTGGTCATGGAATTCACAACAAGAAGCAGCCTCTGTGAAAGTTAAGAAGCTATTACATTCATCATGTTTATCGGTACATTATGACCCATCGAAAGAATTAGTATTAACATATGATATGCCTCCTTATTATGTGGAAGCTGTGTTATCACATAGGATAGAAGATGAATCAAAAAGGCCAATTGGCTATGTCTCAAGAACTCTTTCCACAGCCGAAAGGGGTTATTCCCTTTCCGAGATAAGGAAGGTTTATCAATGATATTCAGAGTGAAGAAATTCCACCAGTATCTGCATTGTGTTGGGTCATAAACCATTAATGGGTTTATTCAGTGAGGATAAAGCCATTCCGTCAATAGCATCAGCAAGAATTCAACGTTGGACTCTCATATTATCTGCATTTGAGTATACATTTATATACCGTCCTGGCGTGATATTGCCAATGCGGATGCACTCAGTCGTCTCCCATTACCAGGTAGCATTGTACATGCTCCAGTGCCACAAGAAGCTATGCTTGTACTGAATTTCTTGGATTCTTCGCCTGTGTGTGAAGCAAATTAGAAATTGGACGAACAGAGATCCAATTTTTTCGCAAGTCAGGGACCTTGTATTCCATGCCCGAAAAACAGAGCTAAGCTGTCAAGGTGGTGTCTTATGGGGATCAAGAGTTGTTATCCCTTCGCAAGGAAGAGAGCCACTCTTGACAGAGCTTCACAGTGCGCATCCAGGCATACTGAAGATGAAAATGCTTGCGCGAAGCTATGTCTGGTGGCCAGGCATTGACAGTGACATTGAAAGCATGGACAAACACTGTCTCCAGTGTCAGCAACAACAGAAGTTGCCTGTTTCAGCTCCACCACATCCGTGGGAGTGGCTTAGTCAACCCTGGTTAGACTACATATTGATTATATAGGACCATCCTTTGGCACCACATTTTTATTGATCATAGACGCGCATTCTAAATGGATGGATATTATGAAGTCAGGTCACCGACATGTGGCACAACTATCAAAAAGCTGTGTCAATGTTTTGGTATATATGGCTTACCAGATAACAATGCTACAATCTTTACCAGTACAGAGTTTCAGAGATTCATGAGTTTAAATGGAATCAGACATATTAAAACAGCGCCATATCATCCTTCATCAAATGATTTAGCTGAAAGAACAGTACAAACTTCCAAATTTGGAATGACGAGATTATCAGAAGGTACTAGAGAAACGCGATTTTCCCGCTTTCTTCTCAATTATCATATGACACCTCATTTAACTACGGGTTCAACACCATCTGAATTATTGATGAAATGCCGCCTATGTACACAGTTAAATCTGGTGTTTCCAAACTGAGAGGGAAAGATAGAGAAGAATCACAAGATTCATAGCAAAGTTCGAAGATTCACTGTCAGAGATACAGTTTTCATGTAGAATTTTGAAAGTGGACCTTGCTGGGCTCCTGGTACAATTGTCTCAGAAACTGGTCCCTTGTCCTTCCAGGTGGAAGTGGAAGGCCGAACTATTCAAAAACATGTGGGTCATCTTGGGAATAGAGAGACATTCCAACAACCAGCTATTCCGCCTGTGATTAATTTCGAACCGTTAATCCCTGAGGTAACAAATCAACCAAGAATAGACACGCATGATGTCTCTGTAGATATGATAAACCCAGAACTGCCAGTTTCTAATGATATATCTGGTGCTGCAGTTCCTGATCATGTTGATCCAATGGAAGAACCTCAAGTGGTAGAGCTGTGCCGCTGTAACCAAATAAGGAAACCACTTCAGAGTGTAATCTTTAATCACCTGAGTATATATGTATATGTTGCAGGATATTTAAACGTTCTCTGTAAAAACTGTAAAAAAAAACTAAAGAGGGAGGAAATGTAGTAACTGAAGGAAAGCTTCTTCTACTACCTAACAGAGGTCACTTGATTGCTCTAGGAGACTCCAGCCAAAGTGCCCTAAGCGCAGGTAATCCAAGGGGAGGGAGGGTGAGGCTTTCTTGTCGAGGACCTGGTTCAAGCATGTAGCATCTGAAAAGCTCTCTGTTATAAAATTATCTGTTTCTAGTTGAAATTTATCCAGTAAATCAAGTCATTATGATGAGCAATCCCCTGAGGCCAAATAATGTCTGCCTGAGATGCAAGGGTCATATGTGTTTTGTCCAGCCATTATTCTCATATATGAAATGCCTTTGTTCATGTCATAGAGGTGGAACTAAAGGCAATTCACTGTGATGTGATTGAGTGAGAGTTAATGGAACTGAGGAATCATTTGGGAGATAATTGGGTGGAGGGCTCATTTTGAATGAATGCGGGACCTTGCATCACATCGATTAGCCATTGAATACCTGAGACTTGGAAAGGGATAAATGCGAACTATATTTACAATAGTGCAGATTATATACAATGAATAAATACTCATGCCACCATTGTGCATTCAAAACTTCTTAATTTTTCTAACCCTTTTGCTACATCTAGATGCAACCCTGACATCCGCTGCAGGGGTGGAGGCAGCCTGCTGACTGTTATGCCCTGTTATCTGAGGTGACTTTGGCAGGTATCCTCTGGTGGCCCGAGGCCTGGATGGCCCCAGCCTGCTAAGGGTCTCCTTCTGAGCGGCAGATGCACCTGCTATGGCCTGACCTGCTGGAGTTGAAGGGGGTCACAGGAAGAGGATATTTGGAGTGACATGACAACTTTGGAATGTCCTGGGTGGATGTCCCCCGGGAGTCTGGCTGGTGCTGTTCCTCCCCTTGCATTCCCAAGTTCCTCCCCCTTGAGGAGAAGGAGCTGCTGGAGGGAGAATGAGGTGCCCCATCCCCCTCTCGCCTAGCCATTGCTGGAATGCATCCATGGTGAGACCAATGGTGTGCAGGTCTGAGCACAAATCCGGCAGAAACTGCTGAACCTGGGTCTCTAAGGCAGCTGCCACCCTTCCCAAGGAGACTTCGAGGTGCTCACATGCCAGAGCCACGACATAAGACAAAACGTGGACGGAATCCTCCATCCTTCGTTCCAGTCTGGTGATGGTCTCTAATCATTCTGTCCGATGTTCCCCTGCCTGTCTTTCCACCTGCAACATTTCTCTCAGCGCCAATTACAGAGGCTCATCATCAGACGCACCAGGGGCTGGTCTTCAGCAGTCCCCCGATTGCCAGAGACCTCGGCTGCCACTACCTCCGCCTCCTGTGGACATGTGTCGGCGAGATCACATACACCAGATTGTGACCGTGAGCCTACTTGAATTTGGACTCACTGAGGCTGCGTATCTGCACTGGTGGAGGTTGCAGGTGAATGCAGTGATGGGTCTTCATCTGATGGCTCCCCGGCCTCATCATCTGAGTTGGCCTGGGGGATGAGGTGCTCTTCCTCTGCCTTTTCTTGCTGGGAGCTGGAAGAGGCAGAGGAGGTAATTAGTGATTGACCAGGCAGGCTCCAACATTATGGGTCACTCACAGTCATTGTCCAAATGTAGCCAATGTATACTGGATGCACTCGCACTGAATTATTGATCTTTCTTCCAGGCAGGAATAATCTCAATCCTCTCCAGCAAGCTCTGCCACATGATCCTCGTGGGAAGAGAGTGTCCCCATCTCAGGTGTCCTATCTCTGGTCTTCGGTCTCTCCGTTCTGTTGTGGACGATCTTGTCCTGCATAAATCGGATGGATTGACTGTGAGCACTATGGCTGAAAGAGCAGTTCAGAAGCATGTATGCCTTTTTTTCGTTTTCCACGGGCGCTGACCTCCCTGGCAGCCTCCTCCCAGGCCAGCCTGGTCAGGTGGGTGAACCACCTGCTCCCATCCCGAGGAAAGAGGACCTCCCACCTTTCCTGGACGGCCTTGAGGAGAATCTCCAAGGAGGCCTCATTGAACTGTGCAGTGGAGTGTTTTGTTCTTTTGGGCACCCTGGTGAGGACCTGACAACATACCTGGACTGCAGCTGGTGAATGTCTGTGCAGGTGCCATTTATTTTGGTGCCAGGACCTTTAGCCCCATGAAGAAACGTCGGGGAGGACAAATCCCTGCCCAGCCCGCCATGAGATTCAACAAACTCCTCATTGATGCATAATTAATGAGCCAAAAAGCAGAAAATCACACAGGTTAATCCGACATGCCATCTAGTGGGAATCACGCTGATTTTCATGCCTGCCATCACACTTCATATCCAGAATGGAGAATTTCACCCTGGGTTTTGTTCCAGAATTTGCCGTTTTTATTTGAGATTGCTGGCGATTACGTTTTCTCTATCTCAACTCTTTTTCCTGAACAGTTTTATCAATAATAAATAAAATGCTGAATGACAACCAATGCACAATTTTGTTATTTTATCCCCATTTTTTGGTTGTAAATGGTAGAGTCTAACATTAATTTCCTTTGCTGGCAGGTCTTTAAGAATGTAATTAAAATTAAAAGGACAGGTATTTAAAGTTTAACTAGTCTCCTAGATATCAATGGATTCTTTGAGATTAGGAATGGGTCTATCTGATTTGCTAATTATTCAGTTCAAATGTACACTATACAATAAATCAGATCTAACATTGAGTTCAACAATTCAACATATCATAACCATTCCTCCTATTTTTTTTCAGACAGCAGCTGCAGTTAATGGTTTTGTTATTCCCAATTATGCCTCCTCTCGTTTCATCTTTCATTTCTTCATTTGCCCCATTACCAACACCTTTTGCTTTACACTATGAAAGCTCAGGCCTTAACTGTTAACACTGTTTCCCTCTGCACAGATGCTGCCAGACCTGCTGAGGATTTCGAGCATTTTTTGTTTTTATTTCAGATTTCCAGCAGCTGCAGGATTTTAATTTTATATTACCATCAGATGAAATCTGGGAAAAACGTCTTCACACAAAGAGTTGTGAGAACATGGAACACACAGCACCAGGAATCAGTGATGCAAAATTAATTGAGATGTTAAAGGAAGGAGGACACTTCCTTGGGAAATAAGAGATATGGAAAGTAACAGGAAACTTAGATTAAAGCGATAGAGTTGCCACAGTAACAAAATGGTACAGTAGCTCAATGGGCTGAATGGCCTACTCCTTTCTCTATGTAGTAAAGAGAAAAGAAAGAGTTCACCAATGTAAGATGATGACCGAAGGTGCAATAAAGGACAGTTCTGGAGATCTTCAACAGTCAGAAAACAACTCAATCAAACTAATCCACACATGCAATGAAAGCAAAGTTTAAGCTCCCAAACAAATAAATCATGGGACTAAATAATGCACATGTAAGTCAATGTGTAAAGATAGCATAGGACGTAGGACCTAAGAACATAGAAATTAGATGCAGGGCCATTCAGTCTCTTGAGCCTGAAAATTTACTGATAATCTGGTGAAGCAGAGCATTTTTAGTACAAAAAATAATAAATTGGTTTTTATATTATCCAAATCCACCAGTATCTTAGCTCATTTGCTGCTCAAATCCTCATCCATATTTTTGTTACATAGACACTCGGCTGTTCCGGTGCTTTCCTAGCCGACCTATCACCTTGTACACTCAGTAAACTTGGCCTCTGCTCCCCATGCCCTAACTCAGACCAAGCCCTGTTCACTCATCACCCCATGTGCTACATTGGTTCTGGCAGCATCCCAATTTTAAAACCCTCTTCTTGGACAGAATCATCCCCTCCCGCCATTGGTTGAATTTGTGGCGGGCTGGGCGGAAGATGAGGTGAGATGTAAAAAAACAGTTTCCCGACATCGGGAAATGAGATCAGGACATTCATCTCCAGATTATCATGGCAGATTGATAGTGGGTTGACTTTCCCACTGAAGCTCGATGAGAACCCATTTTGCATCTCATGCATGCTCATTTAAAACCCAACAGGCCAGAATCGTGCGCTCTTGTTAAATCTTCCACTCTGCCAGTGGGAATGTATGTTGTTCAGTTACCTGATTTCACAAATGTGGTCTGCACACGGCGAGGGACCTCCAAGACTTAGCGGCCAGTCAACGCTGCATCCACCACTGGAGAGTACCACGGGAGATGGTGTGCATAGAAGGCAGGAAGAGGGGTGATGAGTGGAAGAAAAGAAGGGGTGGGGGCTGGGTGGAGTGATGGAGGAAAGATGGCATGAAGGGGAAGATGAGGAAGGAAGGAATGAGGGGGAATGGGGGAAGGAGGGCATGAAGGTGAAAGTGGAGGATTGAACGGGGAAGAGGGTTTGGGGGCAAAGTGCTTCAGAGGAAGGGGTCAGTTGAGTCAATGTTGGAATCCTGAATGGAGAACTTAGGGTGATGGTCACTGGGAGAGAGGAAAGGGTGGAACATTTGAGGCAATTTCCAACATGCTTTACCCTCCTCCTGCTACCCATCAACTTCTCCTATCACCATCGACCCCTCCAGTATCACCTCCACTCTCCCTTCAGTAACCTTGAAGGGGGGAGGGGTGGGGAGGGGAAGGGTGGAGGGGAAGCGTTAGGGTGGTAAGGTCAGATTTCGTGTTGTGGCAGGTGCAGTTTTTATCCAGGGAGTCATCGAGGGGGACAAAAATGGTGGCATGGATTGCGAGAGTGGAGAGGGTCAGGGTGGCCAGTGGCATGATCACTGGGGTGGGCTCCGCGGGAAAGCAAGGTATGTCCAGGTTGACATTGATAGGGTCCAGGGGAGGTTCAAGGTTACTGAAGGGAGAGTGGAGGTGATACTGGTGGTGTCGATGGTGATAGGGGAAGTTGGTGGGTAGCAGGAGGAGGGTAAAATATGTTGGAAATTGCCTCAAATGTTACACGCACCATCCTGAAAGACAGGCAGCTCACCACGAAGGCAATGCCCTCAATGTCTAACTGCAAAACATTAAAGGGAGAGGAGGGCCTTCTCAGATGGTTGGGGCTGGAGGTCAGCAAACTGGCACAACAAAACGGAAAACTTTTCCCAAAGGGAAATCATGAGGAGACTGCATGAGGACTTTGTGTTTTTGAAATGCACACTGGTCAAGTCCATGTGGTAGCAGGTCTGACCCAGAGGCTTCTCATTATAACAACTTCCTAGCAAGGTGTAGAGCTACCCTTCACTCTGATCCATTTGCCATCAGCTCCAGGGAGGGAGGGAAGTGAATGCCTACAAGGGGCATGCAGGTGAATTGCAGCTAACTTGAGACTGCAAACCATTATCCTCACAGGGGAATAGACCTGCCTAACAAGGGCTCTTGTGGTTAGTCTTTCAATTATGACAAGGCAAAAGGCTCTCCCTAGAGTCTTGCAGGCAGTGGAGGCAAGTGGAGTAGTGTAAGTGGGAGGCTTCTCATACATGGCTCTCATCACCTTTGTCAAAGAGTGACGTCTCCATGCACAGGTCCGCCAGGATGTCCTTCACCTGGAAGGGATGGAGTGCGCGTGACCATTACAACAACTAGCAACAAGATTGAATCCAGGAGATTTCCAATCAGTGCAAGTGAACACATATTTACAAGTTCCCAAACCACATACAATGATTGTACATCTGTACCGCCAGTAATCATTCAAAAATTCTTAACTTTTCTAAGTCCACCACTTCATCTGTGTGCATTCCCGATATTTGCAGCAGAGGTGGGGGCAGCCTGCTGACTACGATGCCCTCTTGTCTGTGATGACTTTGGGGGTTTCCTCTGGAGGTCCGAGGCCTAGAGTACCCCGGCCTTCTTTGGATCTCCTGCTCAGAGCAGGTGCACCCTCCGGGGCCTGAGCAGCTGGAGCTGATGGGATTACAGGCAGAGGGGATTGGAAACATCTGGAAACCCTTGGGGTGTCTGGGGTCGATGTCCCCAGGGTATTTGCCTGACACTCCTCCTCCCTTTTGGTGTCCAATGGCCCCTCCCTGACTCGTTGTGGAGAAGGGGTACCTGAAGGGAGGTTAGAACCATAGAAAGGTTACAGCATAGGAGGGCATTCGGCCTATCCTGTCCATGCCAGCCTGATGACACCCTGGTGCCCTTTCTAATCCCACCTTCCTGCACTCGGCCCATAGCCCTGCAGCTTACAGCATTTTAGGTGCAGATCCAGGTATTTTTTTAAAAAGTTTACAGTTTGTGCCTCTACCACCAACTTGGGCAGCGAATTCCAGACACCCACTAACCTTTGCGTAAAAAATTTCTTCCTCATGTCCCTCATACACCTTCTGCCACTTATCTTGAATCTATGTCCCCTGGTTCTAGAATCTTCCATCAAGGGAAACAATTTTATCCTGTCCATTCTATCTATTCCCCTCATAACTTTATACACCTCAATCAAGTCATCCCTCAGCCTTCTTTGTTCCAAGGAAAATAACCCCAACCTATCCAACCTCTCCTCGTAGCCACACTTTTCTAACCATGGCAACATTCTTGTAAACCCCCTCTACACTCTCTCCAGAGCTACTACATCCTTCCTGTAATGTGCTGACCAGAACTGTGCACAACACTCCAGTTGTGGCCTCACCAGTGTTTTATACAATTCCAACATTATATCCTTACTTTTATATTCTATACCTCTGCCAGTGAAGGAGAGCATTCCATATGCCTTCTTTACAACCTTGTCTACTTGAACTGCTGCCTTCAGGAACCTGTGTACTTGTATGCCAAGATCTCTCGCTTCATTTACCCCTCTTAGTATATTCCCATTTATTTTGTAATCCCTGTAACTGTTTGACCTCCCTAAATGTATGACCTCACATTTCTCTATGTTAAAATCCATCTGCCACTTTACCACCCACTCCACCAACCCATCTATATTGTTTTGGAGATTATGGCTATCCTCTACACTATCCACTACTCGGCCAATCTTTGTGTCATCTGCAAGTTTCCCAATCGTGCCCCCCACGTTCACATTCAAATCGTTAATACATAACACAAACAGCTATGGTCCCAACACCGAGCCCTGTGGAACATCAGGAGGTTGAGGTGCCCTGTCCTCCCCTTGCCTAGCCAATGCTGGAAGGCAGTCATTGCTACAGCGATGGTGTACAGGTCTGAGTGCATATCCGGCAGAAACTGCAGGACCTGGGTCTCCATGACATCTTCCATCCTCCTCATGAAACCTCCATGCGCTGACATGCCACAGCCACAACATCAGAGAGCACACAGGTGGACTCTTCCATCTCTTGTGCCACTCTGTTGACACCTCTGATGGATGTTCACATGTGTCTCGCTGAATCTCCAGCATCTCTTCTATGGCTGCTTCCAGGGGCTTGTCATCTGACACTGACTTAACAGTTGCCAGCTCTCCAGCAGGCCTCCAAGTGCCAGAGACCTTGGCTGTCACTGCCTCCACCTGTTGTGGACATGTGTCTGTGAGGTGATCACTAGAGTGTGGCCCTGAGGTTAAACATGTGTCTTTGGGCTGGTGGAGGCTGCAGGTGAAAGCTATAACTGCTCTACAGGTGTGAAGTCTTTGTTGTCTTCCTCCAAGGTCTCCTGTGGTTTCATCCTTATTTCTGGGGTGGAGGCTGGCATCACCCGCCATCCCCCCACCACGTTCCCCCCCTTCCCGCTGGCACCTAGAATGGAGAAAAGACAGAATAAATGACTTTAGGTTGGTTCAAACATTGCATGTATCAATCACCTTGATTTGACAGAATAATGCTTGATTCCTCACTAGGTTCTTGGGACAGGGCGACCTCACTGTCAGTACAGGCACAGTTTCGACCCTCGCATGCCAGCTTAGCAGCCTGCTGCTCAAATTGAGTGAGGTGTCTGAGTTCAGGCATCCCATCTCCTCTTTTCTCCCTCTCCCTCCTGTTATGGGCTCCTTCTCCTGCGTAAAGACATATGGAGGATCGTGAGCACATTTGATGAAAGATCAGGTTGTAGATTGCGAATTCTGTGGCTAATGACTGAGCTGCTGACTCCCCAAAGCCAGACCAACATGTACAAAGCATAAGTCAGGAGTGTGATGAAATACTCTCACTTGCCAGGATGAGTGCAGCTCCAACAACACTCAAGAAGTTCAACGAAATCCAGGACAAAACTGCCCGCTTGATTGGAACCCCATCCACCACCTTCAACATCCACTCTCTCCACCACCGATGCACAGGGGCAGCAATGTGTACCATGTACAAGGGGCACTGCAGCTAGTCACCAAGGCTCCTTCGACAGCACCTTCTAAATCCGCAAGCTCTCCTGGAAGGACAAGGCCAGCAGCTACACGGGAACAGTACCAATTGCAAGCTGCCCTCTACTCCACACTCCATGACTGTGCCTTCTCTGTGGCTGGGTAAAAGTCTCGCAGTGGCCTCCCTAACAGCATTCTACATGGACTGCAACGATTCAAGAAAGTGCCATCCCACCACTTTCTCAAAGGCATTTCAGGATAGGCAACACAAATGCTGGCCTTGCCAGTGATCCCCGTGTTGCATGACAGAATAAAAAATGAGTGGTGATGTGAGTTTGGAGTGAATAGAATGTTCACTTACCCGAGCAGCACAGAAGAGATCATTCACCCATTTCCTGCACTGCAGGGCTGTCCTCTTTTGGACTCCAGGGGCTCTGACCATCCTCCTTCCCAGCCACCATGCTGATGTGTGGGCCTCTTGCCTGGAGGAGATTCTCCAGGGAGGCATTGCTGAAAAGTGGGGCCTGAGCTTGCTGCCTTCTCATAGGCATTTGCTGTCTCCTAAATTCCTGGTGCGATGAATGAATGCCTGTCCAGGTGCCTTTTAAGTATGATGCACGGACATGATGGTGGGGCGCATGGCTTCCTGCCTGCCCTGCCACAAGGCTCAATGTATAATCCCTCTCATATGCAAGTGCTGGCAAGGGATCTTCGGGTCAGGAAAAGGACTTTCCTGGGGCTGGATTTTATGGCGCACCACAGTTCCCCCCACTTCTCCCCACCACCCCGGCCAGCAGCTCTGCAGTCCCAACAGTGCCACTGGCCACCATGCTGAGCAGCCCAGGTAAGTCCGGGGTCGGGTTTCAGCGAGGGGAGTGGGAAGGGGTGGGAGGGGGTGGAAGGCCCATTTCAAGCTGCCGGGGCAGGAGGGCAGTTTTAAACAATGGACGTGACATTGGGATGGTGTGTGGCCCAATGGTCCTCCCTCCCCTTGCCCAACACCAGCTTGCGCAGCTAAAGCTGCCGAGTTTCTCTCATGGTGTGGGCCTCCCCATTCTGAGTAAAATACCGTCTGCAGCGGGATGAGGCCCTTAAGTGAACATCAATTGGCTTCTTAAAGGCCCAAGGGCAGGCCTCCCATATCCCCTGTAAAATTTCAGGTTGGTTGGGGTGGGCAGGTAGTTGGCAAAAGACCACCCACTGGAGTTTACGTGACCCCCTCCGCCTTCAAACTTGCCAGCAGGAGTGTAAACTCCAGCCCTAAGTCCTCTCTCTGCTGTCCCTCATGTGTAAGACCCTCTGCAAACTGGCCTTGTATAATAAGCATAAAATCAGTTGTTGAAAACTTTGAAGGGTCCATTGCTTTGAGCCTTCACTTTGCTTGTTCAGAGGCCCGTCACAAGTACAGTCACTGATGACCCTTAGCCCTCTGTCATGCCCAGAAGAAGATATACATATATGCATAATATATATGTCTATATCATTCTGGTTACATTGTAAAACTATTATTTTTTAAATAAATTGACAAAGTCTTTACACTGACTGAAGCTTGACTAGCTATGGCTCACACAAAAGAAATTTCTAGCCTTCAATAAACAACAAGGCTTTTGTTATCTCTAAAGAGGCACTAATGCCCCCTGTGACTACAGAAATGAAATGTCAAGGAAATTCACAAAGACCCTTTACATTTCTCTGGCCAATGGAGACGATACACCTGCGAAGACAAAGGGGCCTTGAAACTGCTGTAACTCATTAATGGATACAACATTAGCCATCTCAGGAATCCAGATCAGGAATATACATCCTTTGTCCAAACAGTGGAAGAAGTGGGAGTTATGTCACATGAAACCCCCACCCCACCCCACTCACACCCCCAAGCTGCTAGAACCTGTGACATTGCCTTGTAGAGCTGAATCCAGGTGGTCTGCCATCTTCCATCTTTCAAGCAGCAGCAGAGAAAGAGTTCTGTCCAGGTTTAAATTGCCAGACCCTCATTTACACTGTTTTCTACTGGAGCATCTGAACTTCTGTACCAGTGCCTACTGCAAAACTGATTCATCTCTATGTGCTCCTCCCAATGTGGAAGTCAGTGCTAGTGGAAAAGTGGATCACCCCACATCAGCTTCAGCCAGCTAACCTCTCTGAGGGAATATACCATTGTATCTTTGATTCTGGAATCTGGTCTCACATGAAACAATTAATCTTATTTTGTCTGTGGTCTTTGCCCTATACTCCTTTCTCTCCCTTATCACGTGAATATACTGGGGGCTACATTGCGAACCCTCTTCCCACATTTTTGAGTGTGTGTAGAATAAATTGTTGTGGTGTCTTTGATGAATGGACCACAGGAGACTCAGGTACAGGTTACGATTGTTTATTCGAACACTTGCAAGGAGGGCACTATCTCAATGCAGCTTGAGACAGTACTCTGCTAAACTACAAGCATTCAACATATTCATACATTATTGGTCACGTACAAGAACGATTTCCAGATTCCAAACTTGTCAACATATAGGTTTACATTAAACGGACAAGTCTCTGGTACAAAGGTAACCCTACTTTCACCCAGGCAGAGACCTGCCTTCCTATCTAAGCTGGGACCATCTGTCCTTCCCCTATCTGTTGAAGAGCACACTTAATCTGTTATTGCCATCCTCTGACTCCAGTCTAACTCCCAGGACCTTGCTGGTGATTGCAAACCATGAGGGTGTACAAAATTCAGCATTCTCTCTGTCCCAGCCTGAACTTTAAATGTTAACTGCTTAGCAATTGTGGTTTTGCATGCTGGGATATTTTAAGTCAAGTCCCTTGACCATTACTGTATTCCTTTATTTCCCCCTAACAAAACCAACCCTCTTATTTTACCTTATCTTGAGTTTGCTATGAGGTTATTAATAAAGGATTGGATTAGCCCAAAACTGAAGGGTTGGGGAAAACACACCACCACTTATGAAGGAGGAAATCAAAACGCAAAAACATCTTTTTGTTTATGGGTGGGTGGTGAGCGGAGAAATCAGCTTTGTTTCAAATAAAACCCCCTCCTGTCCGTTACAAAAATTGGGAGCTCAAGTCCGTGATAAACCCAATTTGAATTTGACCAGAGCCCAAGTTAAGAGATGATTCGAATTTAATATAAAAGAGCCAACTGGAAGCTAAGAGGAAAATTCAGTGGCTGGAACATATTTTACAACACAAGTAATTTACCACAACAAATTCCACTTCCCTAACACTAAGAAAATGGCAATGTTTGATGCTCAGATGTTTGTTCAGCAAGGGAATTTAAATGGTGAAATTTTGGAAGTCCTTAGCACGGCTGTAGCTAGGGAGGTACAGTTAAAATTGCCCAGCAAGATCAAAAGAAATGAACTGATCCAGTCGTTGGTAGAATGTTTGGATCTCAAGTTACCAGTAGAGAAGTTAGATGTAGAGCTCAATCATGTCTCCGAATCCCCTCCCCTAGCCAGTTTCGAGCTTGGAAAGCTTAAATTGCAGCTAGAATTTCAGGAGAGAAAGAGAGAGTGAGAGAGAGAAAAGCTCAAGAGAGGGAGAAAAGGAAGTCCAGGAAAGAGAAAGGGAGAGAGAAAAAGAGAGAGCAAAGGAACAGGAAAGGGAAAGAGAGTTCCAGCTCATAAAATTGGAAATGGAGCTAGCAGCTCAAAGTGAGAGAGAGGCCAGACAACTGGAATTGGCATGGGAAAATCTCTCTCTACCCAGAGATCCCCCTAACCCAAAACCACTCTCTGAGGCCCTCAAGTATGCGAGATTCCTTCCCAAATTTTAAGAGAGTGATGTGGAGTTAGTTTTACCACATTTGAGAAAATAGCAGGACAGCTGAAATGGTCCTCAGATATCTGGGCATTTTTAATTAAAGGGCAGCTGTGTGGGAGAACCCAAGAGGTCTACTCCATGCTGCCTACAAATGTATCCCTGAATTATGAGCAGACCAAGGTGGCCATCCTAAGTGCCTGTGAGATAGTCCTGGAGGCATATCACCAACAAATCTGGAATGCTCGTAAGAAGCCCACACAAACCTACATCGAGTCCGAACACTTGAAGTAAATTGCGTTCAATCGATGGGTAAGATCCTTAAGAATCCCATGCACCTATAAGGGGTTGCGTGAACTAGTACTTTTGGAGGAACTTAACAATTGCCTATCCTCCAACCTGTGAATGCACTTAGGGGAGCAGAGAATCCTCACAGCTAGGGATGCAGCCATTCACAGCAGACAGCTAAGATCTCACCCATAGGCCCGTAAATTCAGGCAGACCCTTTCCCAAACCATACCCATGAGCATTGGAAAGATAAACAGGACAACATGGATAGGAAAGGTGCTCCACACAGAAATAAAAACACAAAAGAGTGCGCAAGAAGCCCTCCTACAACCCGAAAGGAGAATGCCCAGAGGTCAGTGTATTCTCAGTTCAACAAAATATGCCATTCCAGACCTGAATACTGGAGATTGCGAGGCAAACCAGTTGGCCTAGTAGGGCTTCACATGAGTAGTCCACCAATGGGTAGTGCAGCACAGCAGGCAGGGCCACTGGCTACAGAAGCATGCCCCTCAGAGAGAATAGCACAATGTGTGTCTGAGCCGGACAAAGTCCTAAAGAGCTTCCAGAGTTTTGTCCTTTCATGAACAGTGTCCCTCGATCCAACCGAAAATGTGAGCAAGTCCGTGGTACTCCAGGACACAGAAGCTACTCAAACCTTAATGTTGGAGGGAAACTTAAACTTAACCTTCAAGTCTTCCCTGAAGGCCAAAGCCCTGATCAGTGGAGTGGGAGGATGATCTGTGTTTGCACCCCCCATAAGGTCCACCTAGAGTGTGACCCTGTTTCAGACGCTGTTACAGTAGGAATTGTCCCTAAACTACTACCAGCAGGAATTTCCTCCTCGGGAATGATTTGGCTGGCAGCCAGGTGCTAGCCAGCAAAAGAAAAGAGGCCAAGACAAAGCAGCAGAAAACTGCAGAAGAGCAGAAAGCTGGGGAAGGTCCCGAGGTCCAAAAGGATGGAATAGCACCCACAGATCTCGAATGAGAGCTGCTCGAAGGTAGCAGGGCTGAAGCCATGCCAGTAAAATTAAAAGAGGTCCAGAAAAGGCCCCTAGAATCTGAAATAGATTACCCAAGTATCCCAGAATTAAATAGGGATCAGAGAGGTCCTACAGCAAGGAAAGAAATAGTGCAGGAGAAGCCCCATGTAGCCAAAAAGCCAGAAGGAAGGCAGATTATTAAGCTCAAAAGGGAAAAAGGGTAAGGGCTTGCCTGAAGTATGGCTAGCAGAAACCTTATTTCTGACATTAAATAGGGGCAAAGGAAGTTCCCAAATCAATGAGCAGATAGGGAGTGAGATGTGAGATACCCCCCGCGCCTGACTCCAAACAGAGGGAAGTCAGAACTCTAACACCGAACAGACTTTCCCATGCAAATGAATTTCAAATCCTCCCAAACCATCTAAACCTTCCCATATCCCAGGACTTGTGGATGCCCTGTCCCGGGTTTAAACCACAGAATGAAAATGCAGCAGGGAACTGCCATTCCCCCTGCTAGCTGTGTGCCTGGTGTTCCAGCATGGATGAGAGAGTGCCTGCATATCTCTTCACTTCTTATTCTTCTTTCCCTAAGATAACATATAAAAAAAATAGAATTAATTTTTTTCTCCGATCGCAGAGGCATGTCAAGCCCAGAAGACCTGAAGGATAATATATATAATATATATGTCTATCTCATCCTGGCTACTTTATAAAATTATTTTCTTATAAATGGACCAACTGAAGTCTGACTAGGGTTTTTTTATTATTCATTCATGGAATATGGAAGTTGCTGGCTAGCATTTATTGCCCTTGGTCAGAGGGCATTTAAGAGCCAACTACATTGCTGTGGGTCCGGAGTCACATGTAAGTCAGGCCAACAGATTTCCTTCCCTAGAAGATATTAGTGAACCAGATGGGTTTTTACAACAATCAACAATGGTTTCATGGTCATCATTAGACTTATTTAATTCAAATTCCACCACCTGCCATGGCAAGATTTGAAAACAAGTCCCTAGAGCGTTACCCAGGGTCTCTGGATTAATTGGCATGCAACAATACCAGTATGCCATCACCTCCCCTGGAAGAATCATCCTTTGTCCAAACTAAGGGGAATCAGTGGGAGTTATGTCACATAACCCCACCCTTACACCCCCCCACCCCACCATCCCCAGCCCCCCCCCCCACCACCACCCCCCACCCAAGCTGCTGGAACCTCTGATATTGCCTTGTAGAGCTGAATCCAGGTGGTCTACCATCTTCCATTAACAAAGCAGCAGCAGAAACAGAGTTTTGTCCAGGTTTAAATTGCCTGGCCCTTATTTACACTGTTTTCTACTTCTGTACCAGTGCCTACTGCAAAACTGATTCATCTCTATGTCCTTCTCCCATCATGGAAGTCAGCGCTAATGGAAAAGTGGATCACCCTGCATCAGCTTCAGCCAGCTAACCTCTCTACACCATTGGACTTTTGGTTCTGGACTCTGGACTTCATGAAGCAATAATTCTTATTTAGTCTGTTGTCTTTGCCCTGTATCTCTTTCTTTCTCTTACCCCATTTTTATTGTGTGAATGTATCGGGGGCTACATTGTGTACCCCCTTCCCGCATTTTTGAATGTGTGTAAAATAAACTAACCCTATGATTTTACCCTATCTCTAATTTGTTGTGGGATTATTAATAGAGGATTGGACCACCCCCAAAAACTGAAGGGTTGGGGTAATACTTATAAAGGGGGAAATCAAATATCAAAATACCTGTTTATGGATGGGTGATAAAAGGAGAAATCAGGGTTGTTATAAATTAAATTCCCTCCTGTCCATAACACCTCTTTTCCCTCCTGCCTGTGTGAGCAGACTGTAATGCGCAGCTACTGGAGGTGCCATAAAAGTGGTGAAATTGAGCAGACCCTCACCTTGAGGGGCCCCTCTCTACAAACGACCTTGAATAAAAGAGCTTCTTCCAATATTATCATCCTAAAGATGTGAGACCACCAAATGAACAATGCCTTGGGCACCCCTGACTTCACACTATCCCATGTACAAAGTGACCTGTGTGCCCTTGTACACCAGTCACTCAAAGTAAACATGCAGGTGCAACAAGCAGTTAAGAAGGCAAATGGTATATGTTGGTTTTGATTGCAAGAGGACTTCAATGGCCTCTATTTTTTATTTCCAAGTGTACTCTTTCTCTTCATCAGGTGATATCCAAGCAGCCTGGTTCAATGCCCCATGCCCAGTCAATGCCCAGGAGGATGGCCTGCCCTAGAGGTGGCAAGGACCTCACCCTTGCCCCTTTCTCTCACCACTGGTGAACTCCTGCAACTTATCAATCCAATGCAGTGAACCCTTTCGGTCAGTTGAAATCTTTCCCCTCACCTTCAACAAAGTTTGCCTATGTTCTGACTCACCTTCATTTCCATTCACACTTTCCCTCACTGGGTATAGTCACTAAGGGCTCCAGACTCCCAGACACTTCCCATAAAGCTCTGTTGGGTCTGAAGATGGGCCTTTTATTAGAAATATAGAAAATTGAAGCAGGAGTAGGTCATTTGGCCCCTCGAGCCTGCTCTGCCATTCAGCATGATCGTGGCTGATCCTCTACCTCAAAGCCATACTCCAGCTCTCTCCTCATACCCCTTGATGCCTTTTGAGTTTAGAAATCTATTTCCTTCTTAAATATATTCAGCGACTTTGCCTTCACAGCCCTCTGTGGTAGATAACTCCGCAAGTTCACTTCCCTCTGTGTGAAAAAGTTTCTCCTCATTTTAGTCCCAAATGGCCATATTCTGAGACTGTGACCCCTTTTTGTAGACACCCCTGCCAGAGGAAACATCATCCCTGTATCCAGTTTGCTCATCCCTGTCCGAATTGTATATGTTTCAATGAGATCTCCTCTCATTCTTCCAAACTCCAATGAATACAAGCCTTGTCGGTCCAATCTCTCCTCATATAAAATCCTGCCATCGCAGGAAACAGTCTGGTGAACCTTCACTGCACTCCCTCTATGGCAAGTATATCCTTTCTTAGGTAAGATGAAAATTGCATATAATACTCCACGTGTGGTCTCACCAAGGTCCTGTGCAGCTGCAGTAAGACATCCTTGCTCCTGTATTCAAGTCCTCATGCAATGAAGGCCAACATATTATTTGCCTTCTTAACTGCTTGTTGTATCTGTATGCTTGCTTTGTGATTGGTGTACAAGGACACCCAGGTCCCTTTGTACATCAACATTTCCCAATCAATCACCATTTAAATAATACTCTACCATTCTGTTTTTCCTACCAACGTGGATAACTTTACACTTATCCATATTATACTGTATTTTCCCACTCATTCAACTTGTCCAAATTGCCCTGAGGCCTCTTAACATCCTGCTCAACACTTACATTCCCACCTAGTTCTGTGTCATCAGTAAACTTGAAATTATTACATTTAGTTCCCTCATCCAAATCAGTGATATATATTGTAAATAGCTGGGGCCCAAGCACTGATCTCTGTGGTACCCCATTATTCACCACCTGCCTCTCCAAAAAAAGACCCATTTATTCCTACTGTTTCCTGTCTGCTAACCAATTCTCAGCCCATGCCAATATATTACCCCCAATCCCATGTGCTTTAATTTTGCACACTAACCTCTTATGTAGGAATTTATCAAAAACTTTCTGAAAATTCAAATGATCCACATCCACTGCTGGTCCTGCCTTATCTATTCTGCTAGTTACGTCCTCAAAAAACTCCAATAGGTTTGTTGAACATGATTTTCCTTTCATAAATCCATGTTGACTTTGTCTAATCCCATTGATATTTTCTAAGTGTCTTGTTATCACATCCTTTATAATAGACTCTAGCATTTTCCCTACCACTGATGTTAGGCTAACTGGTCTGTAATTCCATGTTTTTCCCCTCCCTCCATTTTTAAATAGTGGGGTTACATTTGCCACTCTCCAATCTGCCGGGACTGTTCCAGAAACTACAGAGGTTTGGAAGATGACAACCAATGTATCCACTATTTCCTTTAGTACTCTAAGATGTAGGTTATCAGCCCCTAGGGATTTGATGGCTTTCAGTCCTATTAATTTCTCCAGCACTGTTTTTTCAGTAATATTAATTTCCTTCAATTCCTCCTTCTCACTCGACCCTCTATTTCGTGGCATTTCTGGGAAGTTACCTGTGTCTTCCTCTGTGAAGACAGAACTAAAAGTAGCTGTTTAATTGCTCTGCCATTTCCTTGTTCTCTATTATAAATTCTCCTGTAAAGGACCTACATTTGTCTTCACCAATCTTTTTCTTCTGACACACTTATGGAAGATTTAATAGTCTGCTTTTATGTTCCTTGCGATTTGCTTTCATATTCTATTTTTCCCCTCTTAATCAATCTCTTGATCCTTCCTTGTTGAATTCTAATTCAATGCTCCCAATCCTCAGGCTTGCTATTTTTTCTAGCAGCTTTATATGACTCCTCTTTGGCTCTAATACTATTCCTAATTTATTTTATTAGCCATGGTTGGGCCACTTTTCCTGTTGTGTTTTTGTGCCTGAAAGGAATATATAACTGATGTAATACATATATTCATTCCTTAAATATTAGCCATTGCCTATCCACTGTCATGCCTTTTAATGAAGTCTCCCGATGTATCTTAGCCAACTCATGTCTTATACATTCATAGCTTCCTTTGTTTACATTTACGACCCTTGTTTTGGATTGGACGCAGACTGGGTGACCGCTTTGCGGAACACCTTCGGTCTGTCTGCAAGCATGACCCAGACCTCCCTGTCACTTGCCATTTCAACACACCGCTCTGCCCTCATGCCCACATGTCTGTCCTTGGCCTGCTGCAATGTACCAGTAAAGCTCAACGCAAACTTCCGACTAGGTACTTTACAGCTTTCTGAACTGAATACTGAGTTCAACAATTTTAGATAATGAACTCTCTCCTCCATCCCCACCCACTTTCCGATCCCCCTTTTTCCAATAACTTATATATATTTTTCTTTTCCCACCTATTTCCATTATTTTTAAATGTATTTCCATCCATTGTTTTATCTCTACCTTTTAGCCTATTTCGATCCCCCCCCCCACCCCACACCCACTAGGGCTATCTGTCCCTTGCTCATCCTGCTTTCTACCCTTAATGTCCCCATTAGCACATTTCTTAGATAATATCACCACCGTCGACACCTCTTTGTCCTTTTGTCTATGACATCTTTTGGCTATCTCCACCTATCACTGGCCCTCTATCCAGCTCTACCTATCCCACCACCACCTCGCCCCCCTCCCCTTAAACCAGCTTATATTTCACCTCTTTTCTATTTTTTCTTAGTTCTGATGAAGTCATTTGGACTTGAAACGTTAACTGTGTCCCTCTCCGCAGATGCTGTCAGACCTGCTGAGTTTTTCCAGGTATTTTTGTTTTTGTTCTAGATTTCCAGCATCTGCAGTATTTTGCTTTTTATCTTTGGATTGGACTACTTCACTTTGCAACCTAAGGAAGAATTCTATCATGTTATGGTCACTGTTCCCCAAAGGGTCCCTCACAACAAGGTTATTAATTAAGCCCTTCTCATTGCACAATACCAAATCTAGGATAGCCTGTTCCCTAGTTGGTCCCTTGATGTACTGATCTAAAAAACCATCTTGTACACACTCCAGGAATTCATCCTCCACAATATTATTGCTAATTTGGTTTGCCCAGTCACCCATGATTATTGTAGCATCCTTGTTACATCCAGTTCTAATTTCCTGTTAAGTACCGTCCCCTACCTTACCACTACTGTTTGGAGGCCTATTGAGAACTCCCACTAATGTTTTCCGCCCTTTGTTGCTTCTTAGCTTCACCCACACTGATTCTACATCTAGATTTTCTGATCCAATATCCTCTCTCACTATTGTATTGATTTCATCCTTAACTAACAATGCCACACCACCACCTTTTCCTTTTTGCTCATCCTTCCTAAATATCGAGTACCCTTGGATATTCAGTTCCCAGTCTCGGTCGCCCTGCAGCCATGTCTCTGTAATCACAATCATATGGTACCTGTTTACATCTATTTGCACTGTAATAAACACCTCATTTTCCGACTAGGCACTTTACAGCCTTCCGGACTGAATATTGAATTCAACAACTTTAGGTCTTGAGCTCCCTCCTCCATTCCCACCCCCTTTCTGTTTCTTCCCCCTTCCTTTTGTTTTTTCCAATAATTTATATAGATTTTTCTTTTCCCACCTATATCCATTATTTTTAAATATTTTTAAATCTTTTATGCTCCCCCCACCCCCACTAGAGCTATACCTTGAGTGCCCTACCATCCATTCTTAATTAGCACATTCGTTTAGATAATATCACCAACTTTAACACCTATGTGTTCTTTTGTTCTGTTGTCTGTGACATCTTTTGATGATCTGCTTCTATCACTGCTTGTTTGTCCCTACAACCACACCAACCCCCTCCACTTCTCTCCCCCCACCCAACCCCCACCCCCCCCCACCCCCCACATACCTTAAACCAGCTTATATTTCACCCCTTTCTTGGATTCACTCAAGTTCTGTCAAAGGGTCATGAGGACTCGAAACGTCAACTCTTTTCTTCTCCACCGATGCTGCCAGACCTGCTGAGTTTTTCCAGGTAATTCTGTTTTTATTTGCACTGTAAGTTCATCTACCTTATTCTGCATGCTCCGTGCATTCAGATATAGTGCCTTTAGACTTCTCTTTTCAACATTTTTACATATTTTTTTTGGACTATGGCTCTATTTGCTGCTAGCCCCTGTTTCCTCTGTCTTCCACTTTTAATTTTTACTTCTCTATCTTTCATTCCTATCTTTGTTTCCCTCTCTAGTGGCTCCTCACTCGGGTTCCCATACCCCTACCATGCATAATAGATGTGGGTCTGATCCAAGGCCCCTGCTTTTGAAAATGGCAGAGGACAGAATATGAGGCTGAACTTCCATTCACGCTGCTCAGTAGCCATTCTTTCTCCATCCAGCCTCCATTCTGTCCTGATTTGAGACAGGAAAATCCAGCCCATGGACTCTGCTTAATAGTCTGCTCGCGTATAAAGCAACACTTGTGAGCTCTCAACAACAAAAACATGCACAACCTTTAACATCCCTTTCACCTCCAAAGTCCTTGAACATGGTATCATCTCCTAAATCCATTCCCATCTTTTCTGGCACCCCATGTCTGAATCCCTCCAATTGCTGTGCCAAAGCAATTCTTATCAAAGTCAAAAATTACATCCTATGTCACTGTGTCAAAGGCAAACTTTCCTTCCTCATCCTTCTCGACCTTTCTGTCGCTTCTGACACTGTTGATCATGCCATCCTCTTCCAACACCTCCCCACTGTGGTCTAGCTGGGTGGGACTGCTGTCACTTGGTCCACTATCTATGCACTTGAAGTCAGAGAATCACCTACAATGGCTACTCCTCCCATTCCTGCACCATTACCTCTCGTGTCCCTCAATGGTCTATCCATGGCCCCCCTCCTATTTCTTATACGCTGCCCCTCAGCAACCACATCCAAAGGCACAGCCTTGATTTTTACATGTACACTGATGACACTGAGCTCTACCACACCACATCCCTCAATACTTCCACTATTGGTACACTATTTCAAAATTGTCGGACTGCTTATCCAAGATCCAGTACTGGGTGAGCAGAAATTTCCTCAATTAAATATTGGGAAGACTGGAATAGACTTTGGTCCCCGTTCCGAACTCCATTCATTAGTTACCGACTCTATTCCTGTCCCGGCATCAGTCTAAGATTAAGTCAAAAGCAAAATACTGCAGATGCTGGAAACCTCAAATAAAAACAGGAAATGCTGGAAATCCTCAGCAGGTCTGGTAGTATCAGTGGAGAGAGAACCAGAGTTAAGGGGCGGCATTTTCCATTTATGAGACTAAGTGTGGTGGCGGGTGGTGCCCGCCCCTCTAGCCAGGACGACGAGAGCTCGCGCCCGATTCCACGCTTGGAAGCTCATTAATTATGCACAGGTAAGGATCGGGCTGAATATCCTGACAAGTCATGAGCTGATTCATCTGGCCATCATCAGCTGGCGGGGTCATAGGTCCCAGCCCCACATTTAAACGCCAGTCCAACGCATACATCTCACTCTCTCCAGCCCACCTGTCTTCAGGACACGTGTATTTCAGCCACAAGAAGAAGGCCGAAAGACCCAAGAAGGCAACAGCACCTCGCTTCAGCTACCAGGCTCCAGGCCTTGATCAGAGGACAGCAAGTGCACAGGCATATCCTCTATCCCAGGGATGGCTCCAGGAAGCACAGAAGCCTAACGTCTCCAGCCTGGGAGGCCGTAGCAGAGCAGGTGAGCACGGCTGGCAACTGTGTCCAAAACACCATCCAGTGCAGAAAGAGGATGATTGATCCCATCCATTCTGCTAGGGTAAGTCATCTTCAACTCCTTCCAACCTCGAACTCTCATCATGGTATCATGCACTCAAAGAGCTACTCTCTTCATGGATCTCACACAACCATTAGCGGGGGACACATATCAACACTCATTCTCTCACCGAGATTTTCACATCACCCCTATCCCATCTATCATGTTGCTCACACTCCATCCTCTGGCCCTTCTTGGGAGGACTCACCACACACGGGACATAAATCTCACCCAAGCTCTGCTCCATCCCTTCTCATCACATACCTTTCTTTCTTCTTCGTACAGGCCAAGCTGGCACACAACAGGCACGAGGGAGCACAGGCCGGGGAAGGGGCGGCCAACATCATTGCCCTCACTGAGTTTGAGGAGCTGCAGCCAAATTGGCCGGGGAGGACAGGGATCACTCCTGAGGGGAAGGGGAGATCGGCCTCTCCCAGCAACCTGGAATGGATTACTGATCAATCACCTCTTCAAATCCTGACATTCACAGTGAGTAACATGCAGTCTTATATAGCTCATCTCATTAACTGAAACTCTATTTTCTATTTTCTAGGCACCGGAAGACTGAGGCCCCTAAGCCAGTTGAGCACCAGTCCCAGCCCCCAGACCACATCTGAAGAGGAAGCTCTGGAAGAACCGTCACAGCGTTCCCACGCATCCTCCACCAGGTCAGAGACACACACGTCAGTGAAGCACAGATGTATATTAGGCTCGGACTCACTTTCTGGGGAACATCTCACTGACACGTCCCTGCAGCAGTTGGAAGCAGTGACAGCGCAGGTCTCCGGCACTTGGAGGGCTGCTGGAGACCAACCACCCGCTCAGTCTGAGCCAGATGATGACCCTCTGGAAGGGGCTGCCAACTCAATGCTGGAGATGCAACAACAGGTGGCGTAACATCAGGCAGGGATTTGATAGTCACTCAGTGGATTAGAGTGAATGATGGAGGAGTCCGACCTGTTCTGTCTGATGTCATGGCTCCGACATGTGAGCACTCAAGGTCACCATGGGGAGGCTGGCGACCACCATAAAGACCTTGATCCAGCAGGTCTTGCCGGATTTGCGCTCAATCCTGCACTCCATGACCACAAACCCTGCTGAGCACCATCAAGATGTAGGCAAGACAGTAACAAGGCACCATCTCCTGCAGGAGTCAGGGTGGGGTCCTTGGGCACCCATAGGGAGGATATGCGTCATTCGGACACCTCCTCTCAGGACACTCCAAGGGTGTACAGTTGCTTACAGTCCCCTCTGCCTCTGACCCCATCCACTTCAGCTTCTCAGGCCACCGAGGGTGCTTCTGCCCTTGAGCAGGTGACCCTTATCAGGCCAGAGCTCTCCAAGCCAAGGGCCACCAGAGGATGTCTGCCAAGGGCATCACAGACATCAGGACATAGCGGTCAGCAGACTGCCTCCATCTCTGCTGCGGATGTCAAGGCTGCACGCAGGCATTGTAGTGGAGTTAGGAAAGTTAAGAAAAATTGATGTCATGTTTTGGTTATGGTCATGGGTGTGCTGTACATGTAAAGAAGTTGTGAATACATTTGATTCATAATTTGCAAGGAGGTGAAAAGTTACCAGGGGTAGGCAGGTATGTGGAGTTAAGGTTACATTCAGATCAGCCATGATCTTATTGAATGGCAGAGCAGGCTCCAGGGGCCAAGTGGCTTACTCCTGCCCCCAATTTGTATGTTCATATGGTTATGTGAATATTTTGGTCAACTGAAGGCATTGCGAATTTGTACATTTGAATCCTCTTATGCCAAGATTTAGCCATCATCCCACTCAGTGATAGTATCCCGCTGCAAGGTTAACATTCCTGTGATGTCAACCTCAGTTGGACTTGTCTCCACACCCTTGTGTGATAAGAAACACAAGAACATAAGAAATAGGAACAATAGCAGACCATTCACCCCCTTGAGCCTGCTCCACCATTTAATAAGATCATGGCTGATCTTCTTGTGTTTCGTTTTACATATTCCCATCTAACCACATAACCTTTGATTCTAAGATAAAAGCAAAAAACTGCGGATGCTGGAAATCCAAAACAAAAACAAAAATACCTGGAAAAACAGCGGAGGTGGAGGCAGCCTGCTGACTGTGACGCCCTGTCTGTGATGACTTTGGCGGGTGTCCTTTAGAAGGCCGAAACTTGGAGGGTCTGTTTTCGGGGTTCTGCTGTGTGGCAGTGGCACCCTCCTCAGCCTGTGAAGCTGGATCTGCAGAGGTCACAGGAAGAGGGGAGTCAGATGGGCCGCTCACTCCCAGAGTCACCTGGGTGGATGGGCCTGGAGTATGCATCTGCTGACTCTCCTCCCTATTGGTGCCCGAGGGCCCCTGGCTGAATTCGTGTGACAAAGGGGTAGCTGGCGTGAGATCAAACTGCCCCACACCCCTCTCGCGTACACTCTGTTCTAGGCCAACTATGGCATCGGCAATGGAGTTAAGCCCGTACATCGGTGCAGGAGTGACATCCTGGACCAAGGTCTCCATGGTGGCCGCATGCTGCCAATGTTGACCTCAGTTCGTTGGCATGCCAGTGCTATCACCTCAGTCTGAAGATGGACGGATTCCTCCATCGTGCCTTGCAATATGAGGAGGGCAGCAGACATCCCTTCCTGATGTTCTCAAGCTTGCCTTTGCAGCTTCAGCAACTGTGACATGACCGAATCCAGAGGCTTGTCATCTGACTCAGACTCAGCAATGTTCTGGCCTCCAGCAGTCCTCCGAATGCCAGGGACCTGGGAAGTCACTGCCTCTGCCTGCTGTGGATCAGAAACTGCGATGCGCTCACTAAATTGTGACCCCATGTCTATTCCAAAGCTAGGTCCCACCAAGGTACATGTCTCTGCGCTGGTGGAGGGTGTGAGTGAGCGCTATGACAGGACCTCAGGGAGCGTGCCTTCAGATTCCTCGGCAGAGGTTTCTTCAGAGCTTGATTGGAGGGTCTAGGTCATGGACTCTGTCATCTGCTTCCCAGATGTGCCTGTGAAAGCAAAGGGAGATAATTAGTTCATGGCAGTGCCCTGTGAAAGACGACACATCACTCACAGCATGGTTGTCTGATGGATGTTGCCCTGATGCACCCTCACTTGGTAGAACAGTGCCGACCTCACCATCAGCACAGGATCAGTCCAGATTATCGCCAGCCAGCTGGATGGCTCTGTTTTCAAATTCTGTCAGCACTTTGAATTCTGGCATCCCTCACCTGTCTGCAACAGGTTATAAGCCAGTTTGTCCTACATGGATAGAGATGGGGAGAGTGTATCAGGAAGCTTGCAGGGCCAAATGATAAGTATACCTGGCCTGTTTGGGTGGTGAGTGGTCCCACGGACGGGATGAAGACAATGACAGCGTGTGTGAAAGAGTGAATGGTGATGTCCCTTGCACTGGCACTGAGTGAGGGCCCTGTGGATGTGTGATGGGTTTGTGAGTGTGAGAGTTGGGGAGTGATGAAAAGAATGATTTACCCTGGCAGAACGGAGGAGATCATTCATCCTTTTGCTGCACTGGGTGGCTGTCCTGTTCTGCAGGGTGTTCGCACTGACCACCGCTGCCACGTCTTCCCAAGCAGGGTTGGTGACATCGCTACCCATCCTGCAGCCGAAGCAAGAGCAGAGCACATACCGGCAGGCCTCCATGGCACCCAGCTGTCGCTCAAGGGATCCGTCATTGAAGCAGGGGGCTGCAGTCTTTTTCCTTTGCTGGCCATGTCTCTTGGGCAGCGGTGGTGAACTGGTGGTGATGAGCGTTTTGCTGGTGGCTGCCTTTTAAAGATGGCAGCCGGCATGATGCAACGTGGCAAGTGGGCAAATGAAAGCCCGCCTGGCATGTAAATGGCGTATTTCGCACGAGTGGGTATATAATGAGACAGGCTCAGAATAATACGGCATGAAAACCCGCCATTTTCATTGGCAGGTAGGACTCCATTTTACCCGTCCGCTACCGTGCTTAGTGCAATTCTGGGAAAATTCAGCCCCATGTCTATGTCTGAATCATTTAGTTTGCTATCTGTAAAATTTAAAATTAAAACTGAAGGGCTTAAGTGGTTTTTACTTGTTTGAATCATTGACAGCTAATTCTACAAGCTTAAGGAAGAGAGAATTGTGGTTTCATGGATGTTTCAACTATAGCTTCAAATAAGCAAGAGACTAACAAATGACAATGAAACACTTGCTGGACATTTATAATATATATTCCTTTACTGGGTAAAAAATGCCATCTATGATTTAATGTGTCATGGTTAGTATTTTCAGTTAATTTAACAATATACATTAAAGGAATGTACTTACTGAATTGTACACTTAACTGTGAACAAAAATGGCTTGACGGATCACACTGTAATTTTCCAAAATGAAAATACTTAAGGACTTTTAAAAAGCGCTATCAGCTAAATCAGCAATCTTATGAAATTATAAAAATGTCCATCAATCTAACAATCTATCGATTGCAATAGGAGGACTATCTATGTTGCATCAGGTATGCATTCCATACCGGGTCTAGCACCTACTCCTTACCAGCCCATCTGACATCTTGGCTGCCATTATGCAGTGTTACGGGGCTTTAAATAAAAGCAGAAAAAATAGAAAATGAATAGTTTGTGTGGGAGGACTATAAAGTGTTGGAGGTGAACAGAGAAGAGGGAAGAAAAGGAGGCAGAAACATTGACAAAGGAAGCAGAAATAACAGAAACTGTGAGAGGCATAGAAAGAGAATGTTAGAGAAACACTTGCTGTGTGACATTCTTAAAGATTAATTTTGGTCTCAAAGTATTGTCACAGGAGCTCAATTAATTACGAGCAGTTGAGTTCAAAGTTTCTTGAAGGGTAGGTGTGGCTTTCTAAATAAATGTTTGCCTTCAATTTTAAGTAATAAATACTTAATTTAAAACATTACTAAGCTGCTGTTTTTAGAAAAGGTGGAACGAGTCTTGATGATTCATCGCATTGTCCTTATGCCTCTGGGATCTCAAGTCAAATTCAACCTCAATCTTTATGTTGCCTGTAAAAGTCCTTAAAAAGTATTTAACCCATTCCTTAGCAGTTATGAATCCATAACAGGCAAACTTTACTGCTCACTGTTGTACGAAACTGAAAGTTACAGACTGGGTTGTGTGTTGGGGCAGTGAATTGGGTTGGGAGGGGTTGGTTAAGTGAGATGGTGCAGGTGGAAGTTTCTTCTGTGGATGTAATGTTATTGTGTCAAATATAGAGAGAATATTTCTCTCTTACAACAATGCAAGATCTGAATTAGGAAGCATGGTAAAACTTAGCTGAATTTCAGAGTTTATCTAGCTCCAAAACTCACTTGAGGACAGAAGAGAGAATCAGTATTTACCTCTCAAAAGAGAATCTAAAAATTGTTGTCCACTTTCACTTATTCTGTTCAATGCTTCTGTCATTACATTTTGTTTTATGCACCTCAAGTGCCATAACCTGCAGAGCTACAGACCAAATGCTGGAAAATGGGGTTAGGCTGGGTGGCTTATTTTTCAGCCAGCACAGACATGGTGGGCCAAGTGGCATCATTCTGTGCTGTAAACTTTCTATGATTCTAATGGGATTGCAAGGCATGATCTTAGAGTGTCTATTCCTGCACTATGTTTGCACAGATGATATAATGGCCTGTAAGTTCCGTGCTCCCCAGTGTCAGATTTGGGGGGGGTACCCCAAAGATGCGCTGGGGAATCCCTCTGACAAGGGTTTGCATGGTAATTGCCAGAAGTGCACACTTCCTCTAGACAATTGTGCTGCACTGGGAACCATCCAAAAATGTGATTTAAAACGCAACTTTGATGGTTCCACCAGGATTATACCAATAGTTACCCAGGAAAAGTTAGAAGAATGAAAACCTCTTCTAACTTCTGGGTAACAATTGTAAAGACCCAGACTAAAACCCACGGGACATCCCACACCCCTGCTCCCCCCACCACACGGGACTCCTCCCATCCCCTCCCAACCACCCCATCCCCACTCCCCACCCCACCGACCTCAAACCCTGACCTCTCCCCACCCCAACCTCGGACATCAACCCAGCCCCCCACCTCAGACTCCCCGCCCAGACCTCGGACTGCTTGACCTCCAGTCCCCTACACCCGACCTCCAGACCGCGCCCCCCCTGCCCCCCCCCCCCCCCCCCCCCCCCGCGCCCCCACCCCCACCTGACCTCTGGACCCCCCGACCTCTGGTCCTGGACTCCCCTACACCCAACCTCTGGACACCCACCCCCTCCCGACCGCCAGACTCCAGACCCCCCCTGATCTCCAGACCTCTGGTCCCAGACTGCCTCCACCTGACCTCTGGAACACTATCCACCGCCGACCTGACTTCCAGACCCCCTCGATTTCTGGACCCTCCCCGACCCTATCTCAGACACCCTGATCTCAGGACACCATAACCCCCACCGACCTTGGGCCCCCCCACACCCAACCTCGGGACACTACCCCACCCCCCGCTGACTTTGGGACACCCCAATCCCCAAACCCTATCTACTTACCTTAGGCACTTACCTTCTCCCTGGCCTATCAATTCTCCTGCCCTTTAAACTTACCTGCTTTATGGCAGCAAGTGCTGTAAATAAGGGGGCATAGCCTCTTTGACTACACTGGATCTACACTTCACTGGGGCCTGTGAAGAGTCATTCGATGCAGGCCCCATGCAGCTCTGACGAATGGAAGTGTCAAAGCAATTTTCAACATCAGTTAACTGTGCATTTATTTCTTCTAATTTCTGGAGGCCAGCATTTTCCGACGCTAGTGGACCCATTGTTGTTGGCAAATTCATTTGGGAACTTTGTGCAATTTACTCACCATCTGGAATAAAGCACTAACTAATAGGAGATGAAGTAATGGATGAATCAGGATGCCCCGCCACTGAACATAGGAGGGACCAAGCCACCTTTTGTTGATGAATTAGGGTCCATTGCCTCTGACTGGATGCATTTCTCTGCTGGTCATGCATTCAGGCTGAAGAAGACTGTAAAAAATTTTTGCACCTTGTTCAGCAAAAAATGACCTTCAAACCACATCCTGTCCATCGTCAATGCCATTTATTTCAACCTCCAAGAACATTTTCTGCTTCTATAGCTACCCAAGCCCCTCCATAACTGAATCTCTTACCTGCACTTTTCTCACTTCTAGACTCAAATACTGTAATCTCTTCCATGATGCTTTCTCACCTTTCTACATTCAAATTGTCCAAAGTGCAGTTCTCATATTCTGTCCTCACTGTAAGGCCTGGATTTACACTCCTGAGTTAGGAGCATAGAGTTAGGACCCTTCCCAGCTCTGCAAACCTGACAGGGAAGAAATTAACTCAGAAGGTCGGATTTTCATTCTGAGGTGGTGGAGTTCCCTGGGAGTCAAGCCAGGTGACCCTGGAATGAATGCAGAGGATGCTGGGTGCGAGACAGGCTGGGCGGAAGGCCAGTCTCAGTGCAGCATCACTGCATTGAAGCTCAAAAAAAGACAAAAGCATAAAACAACCCTCCAGAGCTCATACACCCTCACCCTCCACACATTCCCCATGCCCCATCCATGCCACCTCATGCCCCCACTTACTACCCCCATGGCCCCTTATACCCTCCAAGCCAACCTATGCCCTCTGCCCAACCTATGGCCCTTTGTAGCCCCTATGCTAACTTGGTACCAACTCAATCCAACCCATGCCCACCCTCACCCTTTTCCCTTATATCTACCATGGCAACTCACCCAGTATCCACCATGGACAAACCGCAAGACCCATGCTGAGTTCGAGGGGGAAAAACTTTGCCCCCATTAGTGGGGAAGTGCAGGCGCGGGCCCAATCAGCGCCACAAATCAGGGGCATGCTGCCATTTTATGTGGGCGAGCCAATTAAGGCCCACCAACATGACATCTACCAGGAAGCACCTTGCGCTCCCTGTGCAAGTGGGGGGGGGGATTCCCTCAGCCGGGAGTGCACGCGTGCACAGATCGCCCTGGGGCTAAGTGCTGCGTCAGGGAGATCGGCTCATGTCACATGAGTTGGGACATGTCCATAGCTTTTATTGAAAGATTTGATCATTTAAATACCCTCATCAAACCTCATACTGTCCATGGATGAGATTTCATGCTTTTTCCAAAGCCCGCCAGGCTTAAGGTTGGATGGGCAAGTCCATTAATTACCTTAATTAGTTTTCCAATGGCCTCAATAGGCCGTTGACAGGTCGGCGGGCAAGCAGCTGACTCGGCTGTGCCCTCAGCAGCCTGAAAATGGAAATGATGCGGGGTAATGTCGGGAGTTTCACCCGACATCATCCCGTGTCATTTTATGCGTCAGCGATCAGGTCCCGCCCCCACTCACCAACCGGAAGGTCCTGTCCCAAGTGTCTATTGCAGACTTTATTTTTAAAAACTCTCATTCATAAAAATCAATTTATGAAAGTTACATTCCTTCAACTATATTATTCATTATAACAATGAACATTTTATTCAATTGCTTAATCCATTATAAAAACAAGCACTGAAATTCATTGACCCATTTCAAAGAGTCCATAAGCACTGTGATAAGAAATGGCTGTGGGTCATGCAGCCCTCATCCACAAATGTAGACCTAAGGCTATGTCAACAGATAGAGTGAAATAGTAAACAATCATTTTTTTTTAAACAGTCCAGGCAGCTTTACCAAAGAATTAAAATGCAGGGGTATTAAATGCCTTGACAGCTTAACAGCTCCCTTTCACAGTTCATCTGACACTTTTGACTATTGTTTTTGACAGTTCCAAAGAGATTCACTGTTCCAATAAGTTTATACACTTTTACACTCATTCATGTCTACTTTTAGAATTCTTAAAGGGCACCTTACCTCTACCAAAGGGCACCTGACCTCCCCCAAAGGGCAGCTGACCTCTCCCAAAGTGCACCTGACCTCCCCCAAAGGTGTAATAGGACCATATCCAAGAGGGTACCTTACCTCTCCAAACAGGTACCTGGCTATCCAAACGAATCAACAAAGTTCAAACCTGCTCCTACCAGGTCTAATCTGCATACTTTCAGGTACTTTTCACACCTAAATCACATGAGTGGAGGCAGCTGCTGATTTCTATGGGGAACTGACTGCATGAAATACAGATGTGCAAATCCTGACCTAGGACCATTCCTGCCCCCACGAAAATGGTAGAAGCTATGTCAGGGGTGGGACTTCGAAATTGAAGCCGCTTCCACCATGTTTGCCGTGATGGAGAGGCTCTCGGTCCTGGCTAAGATCTGGGCCTAAGCCTCGGTTGCCTGTTTTCCCATTCTTGATGACTTATATTGATTCCATTTCCCCAATGCATTGAATTCAAATTCCTTGGGCTGGATTTAGTCCGACAGTTGCAGCACTGGGAAATCGTCAGGAATCTGGCTTGGGTCCGTGGCTCTCGGCTGAACCTGATTACGAGGTGGCAAGCGGACTTTCCACCAGATGATGAGGCGGCTCTGATGTCATGAAGCCCGCATCCCCCGATGGCCGTGCAGGATCTGGTGCCATATTTAAAGATCAGGCAGTCCTATGTTAGAAGTGGAAATCATCCTGCAGGGTTTTTAAGAGAGCTCTGCAGTTTAAATCTCAAACATCTCTAACATGTGGCTTCAGCACAAAAAGACGTTCCAATGTCCAGGGAGGAAGATTCCTCCACTGTCACACACAAGACCATTCGGTGGTATCAACGGGTTTATTGCTGTCTAAGATGTCACACTCCAGCCCGCACATTCCTTCCAGTGTGTGAGGGTGAAGAAGGAGAGGGTGGATGATTCCCATGCTGCCACTACATTTCCAAAAATGAGAAAATGTGTCCAAGATCAATCCGGAGCCCTTTAACTCAGTCTCCTGGAAATCCAAATGACTTTCACAATCAGTCATGGAAGCCACAACTAAGTTACCAGCTTTCATTGAGTTGATTACTGAAGGTACAAGAGACACACGAGAGTTTCGCTAAATCAGGGATGCAGCATTAAATTGTGTTGATTTGCATTTAAATTATATGCAAATAGGAAATAAAGTATATCAATGGGCTTCCTACTGCTAATGGGTGAGTTTCCCATTTTGTTATCTTCCCACCACTAACTTAATTGTTTATAGTTTCCCTGCTGCTGGAAGTCTGACATGTGGCTTCCTGTGCAGTTCTCCATGCAAGCCCACCATCCAGCCCACTCCAGTGGGCTCCGCAAAATCCATTCTCTTGTCTTTGTCTTCAAATCCCTGCAGGGTTTCACCCCAGCCTATCCCAGCAACCTATAGTGGCCTTATAGCCTCTGCCACATCTTAGTCTTAAAACTCCTTTCTGTTTGTGCATTCCTCTCTCCTTTCATTGCCACAAGAGGTGCCAAGGCTCACAACTGCCTTCATCTTAGTCTTAGAAACTTCCTTCCCAAGCTAGCTTGAAAAGTTTTTTAAACTTATCTTTTTCACCAGCTATTTGGTCACTCTTCTTAACCTCTCACTAATGGCTTAGCATTTAATTCGTTACTCTCTCTCCCAATAGGCTTGGGCTATTTCCTATGCTCAAGACATTTTAATAAAACACAAGTTGTTGTTGGCCAAACTTGGTTAGGATAAAGGAATTGGCTGTCTAGATCATCAAGGTACCGAGCACATTGATAGCTATCCTTCATAAGCCCCTTTGCCATGCTGAAAATGCATATCTGTTATATATCTAATCCAGAAATTCAGATTTGGTTGACAGTGGCTAGGAGGTGTTGTATAATTGCTGAATACAAGGATAGGCATTCACATATCCAGATTCAGTTTTTATAAGCCTGAATTTCACGCCCCCCCCCCCCCCCCCCCCCCAGCTGCTAGTGGGATTTTTTGGCAGTAGGGGGTGTGTGAAATTGAAAGAACGAGATTCCCTCTGCATTCCTGCCCCGACCACACAGCGATTTTACGCTGGGGCAGGCAAGGCCTCAGACAGGAAGCCCACACTTGCCCCAGTTGAAGCCCTTAAATAGCCAATTATTGGCCATTCAAGTGTTGCGCCTCCATGTATAGGCTGGCGGGAGGATGTACCAGGTGTGGAGGAAGCCCCAAATAAATGGGCCTAGATCTCGGGCAGAAAAGGGCAGACACCTCCATCAGAAACCCCCTTCTGACTCTGTGCAACCGCCCCATCCTTTATGATTCAGTGGCTGCTGGGCCTGTACTCCAACCCTTTCACCCCCTTTGCACCATCACCCTGCCCCAGACCTTCCCTACCCTTCCTGCCCTGGGGCACCTCAAACTTACCGTGTCCTCCAGTCCCGAGACTTAGGCTCAGACATGTCGGTGCACTTCCTGTTGAGTCCACTGCAGCACTTGTTGCTGCCGGGACTGAGAGCTTCTGACCAATCTGATTGGCTGGTGGCTCTCTGAAGCAGGGCTTCCTCCCGAGTGAAGTCCCGCCTGCAGACAACTGGCGCTTATTCAAGTGTGAAACGGCTGTGAGGCACTGGGAGCTGGCGGGGGCTCTTCGGATGGTGGGAAGGGAGACCCCGCCATCCAAAAAAGTCAGGCCAGATTGACTGAATACCAGAGAGGGAAATGAATGCTTCTAAAACTCTAGCATTTGCTGGGGTATAGCTAGTAAATGAGGGCAACAGATATTTAAGGAGGCCTGGAGAGAAAACAGGTTACTGGGGGATATTTAATCAATCAATTCTCAATCCTTTCACCAACAAGAACATTTTTCTCCTTTCCTGCGGATATGGTGGCAGGGGACATTTTATCACTTGCTGCATGAAAAATGTTTCCTCATGTCTTGCGCTCCTGTTCCCAACCCTTCCACCAATAGAAATATTTTTCCTCTATCTACTCTGTCCAAATCCTTGATAATTTTGGTTGTTGCCGGGTGGTCTGTCCGATTCCATTGCTTTTAGGCTTTTTATCGGATTGATACAACTGAGTTGCTTGCTAGGCCGTTTCAGAGGGGCAGTTAAGAATCAACCACATTGCTGTGGGTCTGGAGTCTATCATATCTCCTCTCAGCCTTCCCTTCTCCAAGGAAAATAGTCCCACTTTTTCCAATCTATCTATGTAAGTGAAGTTCCTCATCCCTGGGGCCCTTGTCATTAGTTTTTTCAGCACTCGCTCTAATTACAGGGAGGCAGTAGTGTAGCACTGTCAAAGCTGGGCAAATAATCCAGAGACCCAGGGTAACGCTCTGGGGACCCGGGTTCGAATCCCAACACAGCAGATGGTGAAATTTGAATTCAATAAAAATCTGGAATTAAAAGTCTAGTGATGACCATGAAACCATAGTCGTAGAAACCCCTCTGGTTCACTAATGTCGTTTGGGGAAGGAAATCTGCCGTCCTTACCTGGTCTGGCCTACATTTGACGCCAGATCACAGCAATGTGGTTGACTCTTAACTGCCCCTATGAAACGGCCTAGCAAGCCACTCAGTTGTGCCAGTCCGATAAGAAGCCTAAAAGGGATGGGACTGGACAGACCACCCGGCTCGACCTAGGCACTGGAAATGACAACAGCAACCTCAGTCCTGTCGACCCTGCAAAGTCCTCCTTACTAACTTCTGGTGGCTAGAGCCGAAACTGGGAGAGCTATCTCACAAACTAGTCAAGCAACAGTCTGACATAGTCATACCCACAGAAACATACTTTCCAGACACCACCATTACCACCCCTGGGTATGTCCTGCCCCACCTGCAGCAGAGGTGGGAGCGCAGTGGTATACAGTCGGGACAGAGTTGCCCTGGGAATCTGCAACATCGGCTCCAGACCACAAGAAGTCTCATGGCGTCAGGTCAAACATGGGCAAGGAAACTTCCTGCTGATTACCACGTATCACCCTCCCTCAGCTGATGAATCAGTGCTCCTCCATGTTGAACACCACTTGGAGGAAGCACGGAGGGTGGCAAGGGTGCGGAATGTACTCTGGGTGGGGGACTTCAATGGTCCATGACCAAGAGTGGCTGGTAGCACCACTACTGACCAGTCTGGCCGAGTCCAAAAGGACATTGCTGCTAGACTGGGTCTGTGTCAGGTGGTGAGGGAACAAACAAGAAGGAAAAACATACTTGACCTCATCCTCACCAACCTGCCTGCTGCAGATGCCTCTGTCCATGACAGTATCGGTAGGAGTGACCACCGCACAGTCTTTGTGGAGATGAAGTCCCGTCTTCACAATGAGGATACCCTCCATTGTGTTGTGTGCCAGACCCACCATGCTGAATAGGATAGATTTTGAACAGATCTAGCAACTCGAGACTGAGCAACCAGGAGGCACTCTGAGCCATCAGCAGCAGCAGAATTGTACTCAACCACAATCTGTAACCTCATAGCCTAGCATATACCCCACTCTACCATTACCACCAAGCCAGGGGATCAACCCTGGTTCAATGAACATTGCAGGAGAGCATGCCTGGAGCAGCACCAAGCATACCTAAAATGAGGTGTCCACCTGGTGAAGCTACAACACAGGACTACTTGGGTGCCAAACAGCATAAACAGCAAGTGATAGACAGAACAAAAACAGAATTACCTGGACAAATTCAGCAGGTCTGGCAGCATCGATAGACAGAGTTGAGCGAACCTATAACCAACAGATCAGATCTAAGCTCTGCAGTCCTGGCACATCCAGTCGTGAATGAATTGTCGTGGACAATTAAACAACTCACTGGAGGCAGAGACTCCAGAAATATCTCCATCCTCATTCATGGAGGAGCCCAGCAAATCAGTACAAAAGATAAGGCTGAAGCATTCGCAAAAGCTCTTTAGCCAAAGTGCCGAGTGGAGGATCCATCTCAGCCTCCTCCAGAGGCCCCCAGCATCACAGCTGCCAGTCTTCAGCCAATTCGATTCACTCCACCTGATTTCAAGAAACAGCTGAAGGCACTGGATACTGCAAAGGCTATGGGCCCTGACAATATTCCGCAATAGTACTGAAGACTTGTGCTCCAGAACTTGCTGCGCTCCTAGCCAAGCTGTTCAAGTACAGCTACAACACTGGCATCTACCCGACAATGTGGAAAATTGCCCAGGTATGTCCTGTATACAAAAAGCAGCACAAGTCCAACCTGGCTAATTACCGCCCCATCAGTTTATTTTCGATCATCAATAAAGTGATGGAAAGGGTCAACAACAGTGCTATCAAGTAGCACTTGCTTATCAATAACCTGCTCACTGGTGCTCAGTTTGGGTTCTGCCAGGACCACTCAGCTCCTGACCTCATTACAGCCTTGGTTCAAACATGGACAAAAGAGCTGAACGCCCAAGGTGAGGTGAGAGTGACTGCCCTTGACATCAAGGCAGCATTTGACTGAGTGTGGCATCAAGGGGCCCTAGCAAAACTGGAGTCAATGGGAATCAGGGGGAAAACTCTCTGCTGGTTGGAGTCATAATGAGCACAAAGGAAGATGGTTGTGGTTGTTGGAGGTCGATCATCCCAGTTTCGGGACATCACTGCAGGAGTTCCTCAGGGTAGTGTCCTAGGCCCAACCATCTTCAGCTGCTTCATCAATGATCTTCCTTCCATCATAAGGTCAGAAGTGGGGATGTTTGCTGATGATTGCACAATGTTCAGCACCATTCGCGACTCCTCAGATACTGAAGAAGTCCATGTCCAAATGCAGCAAGACCTGGACAATATCCAGGCTTGGGCTGACAAGTGGCAAGTAACATTCGTGCCATACAAGTGCCAGGCAATGACCATCTCCAACAAGAGAAAATCTAAACATCACCTCTTGACATTCAATGGCATTACCATCATGAATCCCCCACTATCAACAACCTGCGATTTACCATTGACCAGAAATTGAACTGGACAAGCCATATAAATTATGCGGCTAAAAGAGCAGGTCAGAGACTAGGAATCCTGTGGCATATAGCTCACCTCCTGACTCCTCAAACCTAAGCACCATCTACGAGCTACAAGTGAGGAGGATGATGGAATATTCTCCACTTGCCTGGAGTGCAGCTCCAACAACACTCAAGAAGTCGGATGCCATCCAGGACAAAGCAGCCCGCGTGATTGGTACCCCTTGCACAAACATTCACTCCCTTCACCACCGATGCACAATGGCAGCAATGTGTACCATTTACAAGATGCACTGCTGGAACTCACAAGGCTCCTTAAATAGCACATTCCAAATCCACGGCCACTACCATCTAGGAGGACAAGGGGAGCAGACACATAGGAATACCACCACCTGGAAGTATTCCTTCAAGCCACTCAACATCTTTACTTGGAAATATATAGCCATTCGTTCAGTGTTGCTGGGTCAAAATCCTGGAACTCCCTCCCTAAAAGCACTGTGGGTGTACCTACACAACATGGACTGCACCAGTTCTAAAAGGTTGCTCACCAGCATTTTCTGAAGGCAATTAGGGATGGGCAGTAAATGCTGACCTTGCCAGTGACACCCACATCCCATGAATCAGCTAAAAAATACTCTCTCTAATGTCTTCAACTATTTTATAAAGTGTGGCGCCCAGAACTGGACATAATGCTTCAGTTGAGGCTGAACCAGGGTTTTATATAGGTTTAACATAACCTCCTTGCTTTTATACGCTTAGCCCCGGATACTGTATGCTTTATTAACTGCTCTCTCAACCTGTCCTGTCACTTTCTATGATTTATGCACATATACCCCAAGGTCCTTCTGCTCCTGCATCCCCTTTAGAATTATGCCCTTTATTTTATATAGTCTCTCCATGTTTTTCCTATCAAAATGAATCATTTTACACTTCCCCACACTGAATATCTTCTGCCTCTTGTCCACCATTCCACCAATCTGTCTATTTTGAAGTTCCAGGCTATCCACCACACAGTTTACAATGCATCCAAGTTTCATGTCATCTGCAAATTTTGAAATTGAACCCTAAACATAAAGGTTTCAGTCATTAATATATATCAGGATGAGCAAGGTTGCCAACAACATTGACTGAGGAACTGCACTACAAACCCTCCTGCAGTGTGAAAAATTATATTAACCAGCACTTAGCCAGTTTTGTATCCATTTTGCTAATGTCCCCTATATTCCAGGAGCTGTAACTTTGTTCTCAAACAGTGCAGTGCGCCACTGTACCAAATGCCTTTTGGAAAACGTTTACACAACACCAACTGTATGACCCGGTCATGAGGCTATGCCCCTTTATTTTTGAAAATATGATTTTTCAACTTTCAATTAACTGGAAATTTTGTAATTTGAACTGAGACAGAGAAAATTGTTTAAAAATGCAAGGCCACATTCCAAGGTGAAACCTTCTTCTCCATCTTCACTGGTCCGGGCCTGCTGCAGTACCAAGAGTGGCCAATAACACTCCCAGTGATGCTGCTGGGACTGAAGAGCTAATGGACCCCTGATTCACCAGCAGCTCTTAGAGGAAAGACCTCTGCCCTTAAAGGGCCGGAAGCCCTGACGGCAGGCAGTTAACTGCCAGATTGTCATTGAATGGTGTTGGAGCATCTGTAAATGCCATGGCCCATTAACTTCAGCCCTGGGTTTCTAAAGCTGAAGTGATTCTATTCCTCCTGTCAATACCTCTTGTGCTAATGAGCACAACATTTGTATCTAAATTTAATTTAAAAAATATAAGTACACCAATTTTCAATCCAAAGTGATGTTTTAAAATTTTATTCCAACGAAGAAGGAAAGTTGGGGTGATCTCGCATACTCCCCCTAATTCAATGGTTACCTTCAATGGTTAATATACTTCAACATTTACATTTTCATCTAATTTTAGTATTCAATTAAATTGCATTTCTATTTTTATTTATGGTGAATCGTTGTGTTCAACTAAATTCAGTCTGAACCTATTTTTATGGTACCTAGAAACATAATTAGCTTTCAAACTTTAGATATGCATTTATTCTCATTGTCCAACCGGAGAATATTACATTTGTGCACGCAAATCCTAAAGTGTAAGATATAATTAAAATTAAGCAAATACATCATGCGTAATTAGTTAAGCAAGAAAATGAGATCTGTTTAAGGATGTAATTAGAGGTTTTGCCTTTTTCTAATTCTCTGGACAGTCCTAGTTTGCAAAGTGCGAATTTGAGACTATTTGTTGTAAAATACATAGGCAGTAAAAATTAAAGTTTGCGGGTTCAACAAGTTCCCTTCCACCTCCTGAACAGAACTTCAAAACTTTTCCTTGAATAATGGTTTTACATTCTTTGTTATCAAAGTCAAAAACATGTCAACATTTGTGGTGTTGACCTAAACTATGAGGTAAAATTCTTTGGTACCCTTTATTCCAATACCCTACTATGGCATTTCAAAATGTGCAACATCTCCTGAAATCTAGATCAGACCCTGTTTAACGTTTGGTTTTAACTAATGGAACCCCTGCAGTGTTGCTCACCAGGACTACTGAATTTGGTATGCAACTTCATAATGGCAATTTGTCTGCAACTAAACATTACAGCTCAAGCACCCATCAGATTTACTGAAGCAACAGCATGAGTTGAAAGATAAAAATATGAGACTATACTAATGCTAATCTTATGGAACATACAATATACTATAATATCCTATCTCTCTCTTTTTACCCAAGATAAAAGTATGGCAGTTGTCTAGTTATTCTCCCCATATTTTTTTAATAATAACGGTTTTTCTCCAAATTCTGCCCACTCTGGCAGTCAAAGAATATTAGTCACGGCAATTTTAGCCTGTCTTTTTCTATTCTTCTGATTTCAGTAAGCTCTTCAGAATTATCACGAGACACATTTCCTCATTATACTTTAGACATAGAATCCTGAGAATGAAAATTTGTCTCACTCAGCCTTTTCCCTAAACTTCTAATGGCCTGTTAATTTCAAACAATGATTTGAATAATCTATTAAAATATATGCAAATTATACTAACGCAGTTGGTAGGATGCAACTAATTGCCAGTTTGCTGTCTTATGCTATTCAGCTGTCGAACCCTTTTGGTGGCATTGCTGTTTCAGACAAGAGAAATGTATGAGTTCTATTCTGTTTCTTCTAATTTTTTGCCATACTATGAAAATACATGTATTTAAAAGGAAAGAAACTCTTATGGCAGTATAACTTCAGGCACTTGAAAGTGCCCCACTGCAGTTCTTAGACCTGCTTTGAAGCGTAAACTCAGATTAAAAGAAAATGTACAACTGGGCATTTATTAATTTGCAGATGGTCAAAATTCCTCTTTTAAACAAAACATACGAACATTATAATTTTTTTTTCACAATTAACCAACAGTGAGGCTTTGAATTTCAATTGAACTTGAATTTACAATTTCAAAGAGCACAATATTGTTAGTAGATACCTGTAATGGAGAAACCAGGTAAATCAATCATGCAGTGCAAAAGTTACCTTTTTAAACATATTGTGATCAGTGGGCAATGGGGTAATGGTGGTATAATCGTAATATCAGTGGACTAGTAATCCAAAGGCCTGGACTAATGCTCTGGGGACATATATTCAATTCCCACCACTGTAGCTGGTGGAATTTGACTTCAATTAATAAATCTGGAATATAAAGCTAGTCTCAGCAACGGTAACCATGACAACAAACATTGATTGCTGTTAAAATCCATTGGGTTCATTAATGTCCTTTAGGGGAGGAAATCTGCCATCCTTACCTGGTCTGGCCTAAATGTAACTCTAGAGCTTCTTTCCTTTTAAATACATGTATTTTCATTGATTCCAGACCCATGCAGTTGATGCTTAATTGCCCTCTGAAATGGCAAGTCACTCAGTTCAAAGGCAATCAGGAATGGGCAACAAATACCAGCCTCACCAGCAATGCCCACATCCCATGACAGAATAAAGGAAAAAAAAGTGGACAATCCCAGAAAGTTTAAAGATGTCACCCTCATTCCAGACAGAGTCAGAGTAAAATATATCCAGTGACGACTCACCAGAATGATCTCTTAAGTAGAGATCCTATTATGAGGACAGATTTTGCAAAATTTGGATTATATTCACAGGAAATTGCAAGTCTAAGAGGTGGTCTGATCATGGTATTTAAAATAATGAAGATTTTGAAAGGGTTTGATAGATTCTTTAGCTTTTATATCTTATGTGAATATTCAAAAATGCACGTAATATAATTAACTGAATATGAGGGGAATGAAGAACAAACCTACTTGAATCTTAAACAAGTTTTCTAAAGTCATTAAAACTAGCAAGCTATGTGTGAGACAGGAAATTTTCCTGGGTTGAGCAAAGGGGTTATGGATCACTAGGGTAAAATGAACACAACCCAGAGCAGAATATAACAGGGACTAAGGTAAATAAACATCACTCAGAGTACAGTGGGAGAGGGTGTGAAGATTATATAAACATAGTGATGGCAGAGCTCGGTGAGCAGGAGAGTGTGTGGGGATTATATAAATACTGCAGTGGGAGAGTTTGGAGAGTGGGAGAGGGTGTGAGGATTATATAAACACCACAGTGGGAGAGCCCAGTGGGTGGAAGAGGGTGTGATCATTATATAAACACTGCAGAGAGAGAGCTCGGGGAGTGGGAGAGGGTGAGAGGATATATAAATAGTTATGGTCTAATTGCCATTACGGAGAGTTGGCTCTCAAGTGACTAAGGCTGAGAACTGAATATTCAGGAATTAGGAATATTCAACATTAGGGAAGGATAGGCAGAAAGGAAAGAGAGGTGGGGTAGCACTGTTAATGAAGGATGCAATCAATACATTAGTGAACTAGGATCGCTGATCAGAAGATCAAGATGTAGAATCAGTTTGGGGGAAACTAAGAAACTGCAACGGGCAGCAAACATCAGTGGGAGTTACATTAAAGTCACCAAACATTAGTGGCAATGTAGGGCATGGTATAAATCAGGAAATTAGAGGCGCACATAACAAAGTTAATACAGCAATCATGGGATTCTTCAATCTACATATAAACTGGGTAAACTTCATGCTGTGAAGTATACATAGTCAACGTATACTCATACCCATAGTCATCCTGGCCACTCCCAGGGGTGTAACAGGGCTGTTGCAGGTAATTTTTGTACTGTTGACACTGCATATAGCTTCTCACCAGGTTCTCTATTTCTCCATCCATTCCCAGCCACCACATATGGCTACATGCTATTGTCTTTGTTTTGGAGATTATGGGATGTGCACTGTGAAGTTCAGATAACAATGGCTTTCGTCCTTTTGGAGGAACAATCACATGAGCTCCCCACAGTAAAATACCTTCTTGGCTGGTTATCTCTTATCCTCTCTCGAAACACTAATGCTGTGGAAGACAAATTCTTGGAATAGGTACAAGGTAGTTTTCTAGAACAGTATGTTGAAGAACCAACTAGAGAGTAGGCTATTTTAGATCTAGTATTATGTAATGAGAAAGGGCTAAGTAATAATCTCATTGTAAAGGAGCCTTTGTGGAAGAGTGACAATAGTATTATAGAATTTTATATTGAGTTTGAAAGTGATGTGGTTCAATCCGAAACTAGGGACTTAAATCTAATGGAGCATAAGAGGGGCGAATTGGCTGTAGTAGATAGAGAAACTACATTAAAAGTTATGATAGGACAGAAAAAAAGAGTAGAAATAAATAGGTAATTCTTAGCATTTAAAGAATTGATACATGGTTTACAACAAATATATATTCCATTGAGGCACAAAAACTCAACAGGAAAAATAATCCAACCATGTCTAACAAGAAAAGTGAAAAATTGTATTAGATCAATGGAAGAGGCTGATAAGGTTACCAAAACAAAGTAGGAATGCTGAGGATTGGGAGTATTGTAGAATTCAGCACAGGAGGATAAAGGAAGGGGAAATAGAATATTGAAATAAATAGCAAGAAACATAAAAACAGGTTGTAAAAGCTTCTATTTGTAAAAAGAAAAAGGTTAGCAGAGACAAATGTGGGCCTATTACAGGCAGAGACAGGAGAATTTATAATGAGCAATAAGGAAATGGCAGAGGAACTAAAAAGATAATTTGTCTCTGTCTTCATGGAGGAAGATACAAAAAACTTCCCCGAAATGCTGGAGAATCAGGGCCCCAGTGAGAATAATGTACTGAAAAAGCAATTAGTATTAGTAAAAGAGTACTGGAGAAATTAATGAGACTGAAAGTTGATAAATCCCCTGGACCTGATGATCTACATCCTAGAGTGTTGAATGAGGTGGCTGTTGAGATAGTAGATGCTTTGGTGATCATCTTCCAAAATGCTATAGATTCTGGTTCTTACAGATTGGAAGGTGGCAAATGAAACTCCATTAATTGAGAAAGAGGGGAGAGACAAAATAGGGAACTACAGACTTGTTAGCCTGACATCACTAGTGGGGAAAATGCTAGAATCTATTATAACGGATTTAATAGTAGGACACTTAGAAAATAATGGTAGAATTGAGCAGAGTCAACATGGAGTTATGAAAGGGAAATCACGTTTGACAACCTGTTAGAGTTTTTTGAGGATGCAATTAGCAGAATAGATAAGGGGGATCCAGTGGATGTGGTGTATTTGGTTTTTCAGAAGGTTGTTGATAAGGTCCTGCACAAGGGGTTAGTAAACAAAATTAGACTGCATGGGATTGGGAGTAATAGACCGGCATGGATTAAAATTGGTTGAAGGATAGAAACAGAGAGTAGGAATAAATGCATCACTCTCAAGTTGGCAGGCTGTGACGAGTGGGCTACCACAAGGACCAGTTCTTGGATCCCAGCTATATTAATGTTTTGGATATGGGGCCAAATGTAACATTTCCAAATTTGCTGATCTGAGCTGTGAGCAGGACGCAAAGAGGCTTCAAAGGAATTTAGACAGGCTAAGTGGGTGGGCAAGAACATTGGGCAGATGGATTATAATGTGGAAAAATGTGAAGTTATCCACTTTGGTAGGAGAAACAGAAATGCAGAGTACTTCTTAAATGGTGAGAGTTTGGAAAGTATTGATGTCCAAAAGAGACATAGGTTTCTTTGCTCATGAGTCACTAAAAGCGAACATGCAGGTGGAACAAGCAATTAGGAAGGCAAATGGTTTGTTGGCCTTTATTGTTGGCCTTTAAGAGGATTGAGTACCGGAGTAAAGATGTCTTTCTGCAAATGTATAGAGCCTTGGTGAGACCAAACATAAAGTATAATGTACAGTTTTGGTCTCCTTACCTAAGGAAGGATATACTTGCCATTGAATGAGTGCAATGAAAGATCACCACACTATCCTGGGCGGTGGGATTTCCTGAGGACAGATTGAGAAAACTGGGCCTGTGTTCTCTAGAACTCAGAAGAATGAAAAATGCTGTCACTGAAATTTACAAAATTCTTACAGGCCTTGATAGAAGAGATGCTGGAAGGATGTTTTCCCTCACTAAAACATCTAGAATCAGGAGCACAGTCTCAGGATAAGGGGCAGGCCATTTAAGACTCAAATGAGGAGGAATTTCTTCACTCAGAAGATGGTGAATCTTTGGAATTCTCTACCCCACAGGGTTGTGGAGGCTCAGTCATTGAGCATTTCAAGACAGAGATCAATAGATTTCTACACATTTAAGGCCTCAAGGGATATGGGGCTAGCGTGGGAAAATGGCGTTGAAGTAGAAAGTCAGCCATAATCTAGTTGTATGGTGGAGCTAGAGCTTGAGGGCTGAATGGCCTACTCCTATTTCCTATTAAATATAAACACTGCGCTGGCAGAACCCAGAGCACAGCAGGAGTAGGTGTGGAGATTATTTTTTTTTATTTGTTCTTGGGATGTGGGTGTTGCTGGCTAGACCAGCATTTATTGCCCATCACTAATTGCTCTTGTTCAGAGGGCTTTTAAGAGTCAACCACATGTAGGCTAGAGCAGGTAAGAATGGCAGTCTTCCTTCCCTAAAGGACATTGGTGGACCAAATAGGTTTTCACAATTGGCAATGGTTTCATGGACATCATCAGGTTAAATTTATTTATTCTTATTGAATTTAAATTTCACCATCCGCTGTGGCGGGATTTGAACCTGGGTCCCAAAGCATTACCCTGTGTCTCTGGATTATTAGTCCAGCGTCAATACCACTGAAGCAAAGTCATATGGACTCAGAACATTAGCTCTATTTCTCTCTCCACATATGCTGCCAAACCTGCTGAGTTTTTCCAGCATTTTCTGTTTTTATGACTGTAGGTAAGTGATTGGTTGATGAGTATTGCACTTTCACTTTCGTTATTTAAGCTAGGGAATCTGTAACTAGCTATTACTTTGTGAAATTTATAAACTAGAACTAATTAATCTACAGAACAAAAATAATCGATTCGACAACAAATTTAACTTAGGAAATAAGTTATCAGTTTAGATATACAAGGCAGGATGCATATTATAGCTGTAGCATTACAGGAATTTCTGGACAGCATTGTGGTCCTGGACAACCACATCTGCAGTAAATATCTGCAGTTTGAAGAACATCAGCATAGGTTTTCTGGCCTGCAGTCTGGGATGCAGGCATTATGGAGCATTAGGGAGATGGAGAGTTACTTGGACGCTTTATTCAGGGAGGCAGTCACACCCTTTAGCTTAAGAGGTGGTGGATGATCTGGGGGAGGAGCACTGTAGGCGGAATCATCCCAGATTTGCACTAAGTATGATAGTGGGCGGGAAAAAAATGTTTTACCTTCCGGCCGCAATGGCGGTTTTTCATGGCGTATCGTCCCAACCCACACTCATTAATCATGTATCCTCAGGAAACATACCATTTCAATGGTGGGTGGGCTATCAATTGCCCGCCACGCCATCACCTCGTCGCTTCGTCATGCCAAGCGTCATACTTATAATGCAGCTGCGCACACACCTCTCACCTTCCAGCTTCTGACTGCTGCACAGAAGACATGGCACCGAAAAACAAGAATAATGAAAATGCAGCTGCACAAGATGACATGAATGAGAAGCAAGGTGAGGCCAACCAACCCAATGATGAGACACTTTCCACTCACCCCTGTGGGAGGTCAGTATGGAGATTCCCACAGAGGCGATCATGGAAGCTTTCACAGAGTTGGACAACGCCGTACGATGTGCGAGGAAACTGACAAATGATGCCATTGTAGATGCAGTAACTTCTTCAGCTGAGCAGGCCAATGACTCTGAAGATCCTAACGAATGCCCACCCACTCAAATGCCTGTTTCCCAGGCCGATGCTGTGAAAGCTTTAGAAATGCTCCAGGGCATTGCTCACATTGATGACATGGCAGACTGAACCACACACATTGGTAAACAGCACACTAAGCAGAAAAAGGTTACGGATTTCTTCCAGTGCTAAAACCTGACCTTTTTTGAGGCCAACACATGGTATCATGTGAGATGCGCTCCTGTGGTAGTGCCAGGAGTGCACTGAGTTTATTAATTGTGATGCGCAGCTAAATCTGGCAAAAATAATAAGAAACACGACAGTTACACTTTCACTGAACAAATACGGAATAAGACTTTTTTATTCTTTTCAAATAATCACTCCACACATTAGGGTGGTATTTAATACATTGCAGCAAGGATTTCAAATAAACCTTGTTTGTAGGCATTTCTGGTTACATAGAGACACATTCTTGTGGCACTTTGGGCCTCCGCAGCTATCATGAAGCTCTGCTTAACCTGAATTTCAAGGTTGTTCCCCTGGGGTTTGGCTCACGAAGCATTTACTGTAGTAAGCCTCAGACGGGGAGAAACCAGCTAAGGGTGACCAAAAGACTGATATAGAGGGAAAAAAAAGCAGAACAAGAGAAAAAAAACAATCTGGAATATAAAACAGATTATAAGAACATTTACAAATATATAAAATGGAGGAAAGTAGCAAAGTAAACATTGCAAAGTCAGGAGAAATTATCATGGGGAATGAGAAAATGACAAATGATGAACAAATATTTCATGTCTGCCTCACAGAAGACACAAATTACAAACCAGAAACAGAGGGTAGCCAAGGGGCTAAGACTGAGGAACTTAAAGCAATTAATATCAGCAGGAAATCTCCAGGGGCATAACGCTGATAAATCTAATGACACAATGGCCAACACTCCATGTTCAAGGAAAGGTAGCTACAGAGATTGTGCATGCACTGGTTATGATTTTCCAAAGTTCCGTAGATTCTAGAACAACCATAGTGGATTTGAAGTTAGCAAATATAATACTGCTATTAAAGAAAGGTGGGAGAGAAAACAGGGAACTACAAGCCATTTAGACTGGCATTATTAATCAGAAAAATCCTGGAATCTGTCATTGTATCAAGTCTTAATGCATGCAGAAAATCATAGTGTGATCAGACAGAGTCAACATAGTTCTGTGAAAGGAAAATCAGGTTTGGCATGTTTAATAGAATTTTTGAGGATATAACTAATAGGATAGATAAAGGGGGAACCAGTAGTGTACTGTCCTTCTCTTCCTGAAAAACATTCAGTAAGGTGCCACTCAAAAGATTACTATGCAAGAAAAGGCTCATGAAGTTGAGGACAATATATTAGCATGGATGGAAAATTGGTTGATGGATAGGAAGCAGAGAATAGAGATAAATGGAGCATGTTCAAGTTGGTAGGTTGGAACCAGTGGAATGCAGCAAGGATCAGTGCTGTGGCTTCAGCTATTTACAATTAATGACTTAGACAAAGAGACAGAGTAATTATTAGGTCTGCTAATGATAAAAAGCTATGGTGTGAATGTAAGCTGTGAGGAGGACATGAAGAGACTGCCAAGAGATGTTGACAGATTAAGTGAGTGGGCGCAAGGCCTGAGGGAGTGTATCATTTACTGCTGCTCCTATTTCTAATGTTACGTTCTAAAATTGGAGTGATCACACACATCTGTAAGGGTTTTCTTTACAAACATATGTTCCAATGCTCCAATATTGATTGTGCCAAGGTGATCTGGTGCACCTGAGTTTGGACCCAGAGGCCTCTTCCCTTGTATGTGTAGGACATGCAACTTTCGGCAACAGTAAAATGGGCAGTAAATATGATTGATGCAACCAGGATAAAAATATAGATATCTGTATTCAAGTTTATAATAAACCAACAGCAAAGCACACTGTTCCTCAAAAAAATCTTGAGCCTAAAACTGTGCCTAAAAATATCTTGCAGAAAAAGCTTAAAAACACTAATTGGGGAGGAACTGTTAATTACAATGCAATTAATCCAATGTAAATAGACAAACTGCATCTAATTTATAAGGCCGTTAACAATCTTATTTGAATGAGCCGTGTGCAAAATGCAAATCACCCTTGTTTGGAATAAAGATTGCCATAAAGAATAAATTTAAGATTACATAGGCAGATGTTATGACTATTTCATTTATTAGTTACAAAAATAATGCCTGAAGTTAGCATACAGAATAAGAAAAGTACTGAAGGTTAAAAACTGTTTTCCTGCCTGCCTGATACATGACACAGTCAGGCACTTTCATTGTGAAATTTTGTAGTACCTTCTAATACTTTCAAAAAATTGCCCATTCACAAGTTTTCTCACAGGTGAGACTAACTGCAAGGCTGAGAACATCTGCAAGAAATCTAAAATATGTTTGTGCACATATAGTCAGCCAAAGTTAAAAATGAATTTCGATAATAAGGAAACCAACTTGCAGAAAAGGGGAACCAGTAGATATAGTCCACTTGGAATTCCAAAAGACATTCAATAAGGTGCCACACCAAAGGTTAACATACAAGGTAAGGGCTCCTTTAGTTGGCATGGTCAGAGGATTGGTTAGTGATAGGAAGAAAAGAGTCGGGATAAATAGGGTATTTTCAGGCTGGCAGGCTGTGAGTGGTGGCACATCACAGGGATTAGTGCTAGGGCTTCAGCTATCTACAATCTAGACCAATGATTTCGGCAAACAGACCAAGATTAAAGTATCTAGGTTTGCCAATGATACAAAGCTAAGTGGGAATGCAACAAGGTGGCAGACTGAATATAATGGGGCAGCATGAGGTAGTTTGCTAGTAAGAATAGAAAAGTAGAATATTGCAAAATTTGTGAACTTGAAACTTGTTAAAGTTGGTTTTCAGATGGACTTGGAGGTATTTGTACAAGGAATACAGAAAGTTAGCATGCAGGTACGACAAGTAATTAGGAAGGCAAAAGGAATGTTGGCCTTTATTGACTTGAATTTGGAGTATAATTGTGTGAAACCACATCTGGAGAACTGTGTGTAGTTTTGGTCTCCATATCTGAGGAAGGATATACTTGCCTTGGAGGCAGTACAGCTAAGATTCACTAGATTGGTTCCAGGGATGAGAGGGATGCTTCATGATGGGTGACTGAGTAAATTGGGCTTATGCTCTCTCGAGTTTAGAAGAATGAAATGTGATCTCATTGAAATATACAAGATTCTGAAGGGAGACGAACACAAAATCAAAATACTGCGGGTGCTGGAAATCTAAAATAAACACAGAAAATGCTCAGCAGGTCTGGTAGCATCTGTGGAGAGAAAAACAGAGTTAACGTTTCAGGTTGGGACCTTTCATCAGAGGGACTTGACTGGGTAGGCACTGAGTGATTATTGCTCCTGACTGAGAAATTCAGAATACACAGGCACAGTCTCAGGATAAGGATCCAATCAGTTAGATGAGAAGAAATTTCTTCACTCAAAGGGTTGCGAATCTCTGGAATTCTCTAGCTCAAAGGGTTGTGGATGCTTCATCATTAAATATACTTAATGTCGAGATAGACAGATCTTTGATCCCTCAAGGTATTAAAGGAACTTGGGAGCAGATAGGAAAGATCAGTCATGGTTGTATTGAATGGCAGAGCAGATTTGAGGAGAATAATCTACTCCGGCTCCTAAATCTTATGTTCTTATGTCCACAAGTTAAGGTATTGAGAACAAAAGCAGGAAAGTTCTGCTGAACATTTTTTTAAAATCTTTCATGGGGTGTGGGTGTCATTATTGCCCATCCCTAATTGCCCTTGAGAAGGTGGTGGTGAGCTGTTTTCTTGAACAGCTTCAATTCATGTGGTGTAGGTACACCCACAGTGCTGTTAGGAAAGGAGTTCCACGATTTTAATGCAGCGACAGTGAAGGAACGGCGATATATCTCAAAGTCACTCCAAGATGGTGGTGTTCCTATGTATCTTTTACGCTTGTCCTTCTGGGTAACAGAAGTCATGGGTTTAGAAGGTTCTGTTGAAGGAACCATGGTGAGTTTCTGCATTGCATCTTGTAGAGGGTACACACTGCTGCTGCTGTGCATCACTGGTGGAGGGAGTGAATGTTTAAGGTGATGGATGTGGTGCCAATCAAGCAGGCTACGTTGTCCTGGACAGTGTCAAGCTTCTCGAGAGTTGTTGGAGCTGCAGACATCCAGGCAAGTGGGGAGTATTCTGACTTGCGCCTTGTAGATAGTGGAAAAGGCTTTGGGGAGTCAGGAGGTGAGTTACTTGCTGCAAGATTCCTAGCCTCTGATCTGCTCTTGCAGCCACAGTGATGTGCGTTATTGGTGGCCTTTTGGTTCCCAAATGTTGTTAACAATCATACTTTAGGTCAGAAAATCTTCAAGTTTAATTTTGCCATGCTGTCTGATACAGAGTCCAGTGCAACTGTGAAATGTGGCCCCCTGGAACCCTGACACATAACACATTAGTTCCCAGCTAAGTAATTCCTAAATATTTGCAGATAATACAATATTTACTATCCCCCTTTCTTTAAAATGTAATGCCCTTATCAGTGTAGCTGTTCCAGTCATTAACATTTATAGGCTAAAGGTTATCAATCAACTTTTGGAAATAAACTGAACCCCTTCTTAGAGTCTTTGAGTATTCTTTTCTAAAATATTAATCATGGTACTGCTAAGGTAGTAAAATGTTGTGCTTCCATCTTGTAACTTTGGCATTTGTTGATCATAGTGGTGAGTTGGCACACTGCACAGGTGAAGTGTATGTTGGCCTTGGTGTTGCAAGAGTCACACTTGTTGCTGCTAAAGTTGTGTCATTTTCTGGTGATGATGTTAATGTTGTCTCCCTGAATATTGATGTTTCCGGTGTTGTTACTGGTCTTTTCAGTTGTTCCAGCTCTGCTATAGGTCAAATATGGACTCAGTGCACATCTGGGCCAATTCTGCCCAGAGTGCGGTAGCGGGCAGCAAAAAGGACATCTTACCCACCAGCTGCAACGGCAGGATTTCGTACCATATCTTCCCCTTCTCGGCACATTCTGTTTCATTAAACATACATTAATCGGAAACACGCTGGCAGGGCGGCATCTGATTTGCCCATCCTGCCATCACTTCAGTAATCTGGGTGCCATACTTAAAGGGTGCCTCTGCACAGAGCTAGTTCTCTCTAAGGCATCAGAAGCTGCTGGAAAGTCATGGCTGCCAAAAAGAGGAAACATGCTTGCCCACCACCACCCCCCCCTCAAATTTAGCAACACGTTCCTCGGGTGCTAACTGCACGCAGTGAAGGCCGCCGTGAAGTCTCTATCACCGCTCTGGACAAATACAGCTGGGAGGAGTTGGCAGCAGTGGTAAGTGCCAACACCCTGCAAAAGAGGACAGCCACCCAGTATCACAAGAGGATGAATGTCATGCCAGGGTAAGTCACTCTTCTCATCACTCTCACCTCTCACACTCACAAACTCATTACATACCCACAGGGCCCTCACTCGGTGCCAGTTCAAGGGACATGACCATTCATTCTTTCTCACACTCCTTCATCTGCTCTGCAGGTTGTGTCCTCATCCTGTCCATAGCACCACTCCTACCCACACATGCCAGATATCATTCTCATCTGGCCTGGCATGCGCCCTGCTTACACTCTCTCCATCTGTATTCATGCAGGACAAGCTGGCTCACAACAAAAGGGAGAGGTCGCAGACTGGTAGGGGAATGCCCAACATTGAGGTCCTCATAGACTTTGAAAACAGAGCCATCCATCTTGCTGGTGACAATCTGGACTGTTCCCGTGCTGATGGTGAGGTTTGTGGCGCTAAACCAAGTGAAGATCCAGCAGTGTAACATCCATCAGAGAACCTTGCTGTGAGTCAGTCCCCTGTTCCGCAGTCCCCTGCCATGCACTAATTATCTCTCCTTGCTTTCGCAGGCACATCTGGGAAGCAACTGAGGGGGGTCCACAACCCAGGTCCTCGAGTCAAGCCCCGAAGACACCTCAGAAGACAAATATGATGATGGCCTATTGAAGTTAAATCACAGTGCTCACCCACATCTTCCACCAGCGAAAAGACACACACCTTGGTGGGACCTAGTTCTAGAGTAGTCTCAGGGTCACAGCTTGGGGAGTACATTGCACTATCTGATCCACAGTAGGTGGAGACAGAGACATCCCAGGTTTCCCGCACTTGGAAGACTGCTGGAAGCCAGAAAACTGTTGAGTCTGAGTCAGATGACGAGCCTCTGTACTTGGTCATACCTCAAATGCTGGAGCTGCAAAGGCAAACTCAGGAACATCAGGAATGGACGTCCACTGCACTCCTCAGATTACAAGGCACAATGGAGGAATCTGTCCGTCTTCAGGCTGAGGTGATAGCGCCAGCATGCCAATGCACCGAGGTCAACATTGCTAGGATGTCGGCCACTATGGAGACCTTGGTGCAGGACATTGGAGTTCAGCCTGCACAGCAATGCAGGGCCATCGCTGATGCCATAGTTAGCCTCCAACAGTGTCAATGAGAGAGGGGTGCGGGGCAGCTTGATCTCAATCCAGCTTCCCCTTCTCCTCAATGAGTTAGCCGGGGGCCATTGGCACCCACAGGGAGGAGGACCAGCAGCTCAAAACCTTGGAGACATCCCACCCAGGCGACACCAGGAATGTCTAGACAATCCAAATCTCCTCTTCCTGTGACGCCCATTGCTCCAGTTCAACAGGCCGAGACGGGTGCACCTGGCCCACAGCAGGAGACCCAAAGCAGGCCAGGGTCTTCTAGGTCTCAGCCCTCCAGAGGGCATCCACAGGCAGGGTGTCACAGTTAGCAGGCTGCCTCCACCTCCTCTGTTGATGTCTCTGGGGCAGCGAGATGTAGCAGCGGGGTTAGGAAGGTTAAGAAGATGCAGTTGCACAGCCTGAGCATGGGTGTTAATCACTTGTACAGAATGTTCACTATTGCAAATAAGCTCCCAAAAATGTCTCCTTGCCTATGGCTCCTTGTTATGATGAGCAGTGTTTGTGTCACTCAGATGTGAAACTTTGGTTCCTGCACAAGATAAAGGCAGGTGTCCTAGTCTGGGGCCTCTTCCCTGTGCAGTGTGTGACCTTCAGGCCAAAGTGATGGTCCAACTTCACAAACACTGGACACATTACTGATGCTTGCATCTCAATGGTGCTTGTCATTGCTTCCAGAATGTAGTGGGCAGGCGTCGCAGAGTTCCATCATTCTCTCTGTATGCTCACAGCATTCTGAGGTGGGGCTGGACCCCATCTCTTCAGCACCTGTGTCCAGTGACAGTGTGATGCTAAGGGGCAGATGCTGAAGGCTAATAAAGGACTAGGTCCATTTAAAGTTTCACGGCTGTATCTCCGTGATATGATCCTTTTTACAGGGCACAAGCGAGCTTCCCTCAGCCAGACAGGAGTCAGACATTCACAGAGACTATGTGAAGATCTATGGAGTGTCCTCACTGCATGTCATCATCATCCTCCTGGAATCTAGCAACTATTAGATCCTTTGCTGGGTCTCCATGACATGAGCCTGAGCACCGAGGTTATGTGCGTTGCTATCAGCCACACAGGAGTCAAATGTTCACAGATGCAAAGTGAGGATGTCAGGTCTGTCCTCACTGCATCTTGTCATCATCCTCCATGAATCTTGCGGCTATGAGGCCCTCCTGAGCAACACTGCCTTGTCTGGCAGTGCGATGGCCTCATTGCCAGCATCCTCACCTTCGAGGACTTCATCACCTTTATTCTCTTCGATGTCCTCCACATTGGAGGAGATTTGCAGTTCTTCCAACTCCTCCTCAGCCAGATCCTCCCCCCATTGCAGCATCAGGTTGTGGAGTGCACAGCAAGCGACGATGATGCGCGACACTCTCACTGAACTTTGTTGCAATGCTCTACTGGAACTGCCGAGGTACCGGAACCTCATTTTCAAAATGCCTAACATTTGCTCTACCAAAGTCTGGGTGCTCTACCAAAGTCCGGGTTGCAGCATGAGCCCCGTTATACCTTTGCTCTGCTGCAGTCTGAGGCCAATGCACAGGTGTCATCAGCCACATCCTCTGTGGGCAGCCCTTGTCCCCAAAAAGCCAACCGTGAGGCCTCTGTTGACCCTGGAAGATGTCAGGGATGTAGGAGTCATAGACACTCCCTGGGAATTGTGCGCAGACCTGTAGGATGCATTTGTGGTGGTCACTGAACATTCAGCAAGTGGAAGCCCTTGCAGTTGACGCAATTGGCTGCTTGTTACCACGGAGATCTAAGTGCCACATGAGTACAGTCAATGGCACCCTGCAACTGTGGGTAACCTGACATCATCACAAATCCCAGCGCTCTCGGTTCCTGGCTTTCCTGATCCCGGTCAAAATGCAGAAAGTTCTGTGCCTTTGCAAACTTGGCACCCATGACCTCCTGGATACACTTGTGCATGGAGGCTTGTGAGACCCCGCACAGGTTACGTGTGGAGCCCTGGAAGGAGCCACTGGCATAAAAATTCAGCACCGCCATCACTTTCATGGCCACTGGCAGTGGATGCCCTCCATGTCCCTGTGGTGGTATATGTGACTGACCCATTCCCTGGACATGTGCAGTCTTCATCGACTGGTTCTCAGTCATTTGCAGGAATGACAAGCACCGTCTATAGACCCTGGGTGTAGCGAGGCGCCTACGAACGATGGCTCTCTGTGGATCTTCAGCTGCGTGAGCAGCAAGCCCTGTTGCCCCTTCATCTTGAGGGAGGTGCTCCTCCCTTTGTCTAGTCAGGCGCCTCCACCACACTTTTCCTTTTCTTCTCTGCTCCCTGTAAGCCATGAGGGCATATTGCTAAAACACCAGGCTCTATGATCCTGATGTTCTCCTCCTGCAGGATCAAAGAGAGAAACACGTAGGTTAGCATAGTGTCCGAAGAGCCCCTCTTGGTTAAATCTGAAGGTCCTTTCACACTGGCCATCACTTGGATGGTCAACGTGTAATGCACTCATTGGCTGTATGAAACCCCAGCCTCCTCTTCCCCACTCCACTTGACAGATTGGTGGCAGCTCTCAGCTCAGGCGCAGGCATTGTCCCAAACCACATTGCAAGGCTGCGCAGTTAGCTTGAACCATGAGGGCTACTGGTCCAAACCTTAATAAAGACATTGCAAGAGGCTGTAAGCACTTCCACCAGTGACTGCACCATGGCCACCTTTCACAAGGGGATTCTAGAACTTGCCCAGTTGGCCAATTGTTTTGCTGCCGCCTAAAAAACACATTAATTTGCAGTCAGCGCCAGAGGGGTGAAACGTTCTGGAGCATTTGGCGGCACTTTCACGCTTTTGAGTTGCTTGTGTGGGCAGAAAAGCTTCAGAGGCCCAACTGCAAACTGGTCAATGAAGGTGCAGCTGAACTGTCTCAGCTGCGGAAGAATGCTCATTTTTAACAAGCTTTTCCAAGTGCGTGGCCGCTTCTTTCACCCCACTACCCCCACCCACCCAGCCATGTGCTTGTGTACTTCCTTCAGTCTGAGCTGCCTTGCCCTCCCAACCCACTGGCCTGACTGCACCAAAGCCCTTGCCCTGGCACCACTCTGAAAACCATTTGGGAAAAAACACTTGCTTGTGCCCCCACCACCCCCCCAACAAATGTGTGGCACCTCTTCCTTGATGTCCTACAGGCGATACTCGCGAACGCTGCACGAGGTTGTGTGCACTCACCTAAGTTTCCCTCAAAGTTCAGGTCGCCAGGTGCACACGTGTTAAAGGCAGTTGTAAAGCATACTGTTCTGAAGTCACACCAATGTGGGTGGTAAATTTGACATGGGGGATGATTCCGACTTGCAGGGCTTATAATGAAATGCTAAAGTATTGAAATAAGTTTCCGACGTGCGGCGACAGGAAATGCAGCCCGCCATTGATGGGTGGAGCAGACAATTGCCTTTTTGCCATATTGCTCCCCTCACCCCCCACCTGCAATGACACCCACCACTAACAGGACCGGACAGTTCTGCCCTCTGTTTCTCCTCATTTCCTTACTGGTTTGGGTCTTAATTATGTATGACCTTGTTCCTTGGCTTCAGCAACAGCTTTTGCTAGGCTCCAGCTTCTCATGATTGGATCCCTTATTTGTACACTTTGCCCTTTCAACAGCTCAGATGGCGATTTAGCGTGTTTGTTGAAGTTTGATCCCCTCTTTCCTGTGCTTCAATGAGTTGTTGTCTCACTTCCTCCTGGTTTTATTTTTATTCATTCACAGGATGCGGGCATCGCTGGTTAGGCCAGTATTTATTGACCTCCCAAATTGCCCCTGAAAATGTGGTGGTGAGCTGCCTTCTTGAACCGTTGCAGCTGGAGGTACACCCACAGTGCTGTTAAGAAGGGAGTTCCAGAATTTTTACCCAGTGACAGTGAAGGAACGGTGATATATTTCCAATTCAGGATGGTGAGTGGCTTGGAGGGAAACTTGCAGGTTTTGGTGTTCCCAACTATCTGCTGCCCTTGTCCTTCTAGATGGCAGTGGTCGTGGATTTGGGAGGTGCTATCTAAGGAGCCTTGGTGAGTTGCTGCAATATATCTTGTAGATGGTACGCACTGCTGCCAGTGTTCGTCCATGGTGGAGGGAGTGACTGTTTGTGGAAGGGATGCCAATCAAGCAGACTGCTTTGTCTTGGATGGTGTCAAGCATCTCAAACGTCATTAGAGCTGCATTCATCTAGGCAAGTGGAGGGTATTCCATTACATTACTGTCTTGTGTCTTGTAGATGGTGGATAGGCTTTGAGGAGGGAGTGGGTGATTTACTCGTCACAGAGTTCCTAGCCTCTGACCTGCTCTTGTAGCCACGTTATTTAAATGGCTACTCCAGTTCAGTTTCTAGTCAGTGGTAACCCCCAGGATGTTGATCCTAGGGAATTCAGTGATGGTGATGCCATTGAATGTGAAGGGGCGATGGCTGGATTCTCTCTTGTTGAAGATGGTCATTGCCTGACACTTGTGTGGGATGAACGTTAATTGCCACTTGTCAGCCCAAGCCTGGATATTGTCCATGTCTTGCTGCATTTGGACATGGACTGCTTCAATATCTGAGGAGTCGCGAACATGTTCACTGATGATTGCTGCTCAGGGATGGTGATGGTGGAGTCTGGGACATGATCTGTAAGGTATGATTCCGTGAGTATGACTATGTCAGGCTGTTGCTTGACTAGTCTGTGAGACAGCTCTCCCAATTTTGGCACCAGCCCCCCCAGATATTAGTAAGGAGGACTTTGCTGGGTCGACAGGGCTGGGATTGTCATTGTCATTTCCAATCCCTAGGACGATGCCAGGTGGTCCGTCTGGTTTTATTTCTTTTTATTGACTTTTTAGCGGCTTGATACAACTGAGTGGCTTGCGAGGCCATTCTACAGGACATTTGAGTCAACCACATTATTGTGGATCTGTAGACATATATAGGTCAGACCAGATGACGATGACCGCTTTCCTTTCCTGAAGGGACATTACAATCGACAATGGTTTCAAATTTAACTCCAGATTTTTATTGAATTCAAATTCCACCATCTGCCACGGTGAGATTTGAACCCAGGTCCTCAGAGAATTACCCTGGGTCTCTGGATTACCGGTCCAATGATAATACCACTGTGTCACTGCCTACCAATCACTTGGAGGATGTATTTTGCTTGCCAGAGTGGTCTTACATTTTCTTCCATTCAGCAACTCTACAGGTGATTTCATGTCAGCCTTGAGAGGTGGGGGTCAGAATGACAATAAGGCAAGATTTGGGTCTTTTTTTGTCTCTCAGCATTCCGCAAGGGTTCTGTTGACCATCTGGATATGTCTTTCTATAAACCCATGTCCTCGAGGGTAATGTGATGATGAGGTGATGATGTTGAACCGATATTGTTCAATGAATTCCTTAACTTCCCTGGAAGTGGGCTGGGTGCCACTGTCGTATATTAATATTTCAGGAATCCCTTGCTCAGCAAACAAAACTTGTACTGCCGAGATGATTGTTGTGGCTCTCAAGTCTTTCATCTTCTGAATAAAAAGAAACTTTGAATAGTTGTCTGCAACAATGAGATAACATTCTTGATTGCATGTGAATAAATCGGCTCCTACAGTATGCCATGGCTTCAGCAGCTATCATCACCTCTTTCTGTTGTGTGGTTCTGTACTTCTGGCATACATTGAAAATATGGTGTCCAAATGCAAATGTCTTTGTATATGCCTAACCAGTTTACAGCTGATCTGGCTCTGAGTTTATACTTCTCTATTCCCATGTGGCCTTCATGTATCTTCTGCAGAAGTTCTTCCTGCATGGTTTTGGTTATGATTATTCTGGACCCGACTAGCAGAACACCATCTTCCAGTGAGATGCCACCTCTGATAGTCTAATACAGCTGTATTGCTGGCTGTATCTTATCAGGCCATCCCTTGATCACTTGCTGAAAGAGCATCTCTAACTCTTCATCTTTGCTAGTCTCATCTCTAATTTGACTGAGCTTTGGTGGTGTTACATTCACTAGGTGATGGATCTTTATACCTAGATCATCTATCTCATGTTCCTCCAGTGGCGACAACTGAGATAGGGTATCTGTCAGCACCATTTCTTTTCCTGGCTTGTATTTCAAAGTGAAACCGTAACTCTGAGGCCTCGAGTAACCTTTGCAGTCTTGCTGGTGCCCTACACAGATTCTTCTTGTAGATCTGCTCCAATGGATGATGATCATTCACCATTATGAACTTTCTCCCATAGAGATATGTATGGAAAATCTCACATCCATATACAACTGTCAAAAGCTTTCCTTCTATGTTGGCATATCTGGTCTCAGCTGAGGTTAGAGCTTTGGATGTGAATGTTATTAGTTTTCCTTCTTGTACCAGGGCTGCTCCCAGTCCTTTTAGAGAAGGATCCACTTGCAGAGTGACAGGTTTCTTTTGTAATACGACAGGCTTGTCACCTGACATATTACCTTTTAAAGTTTCTGGAAACTTCCGTCATGTGACCCTGACCACTGGTACACCATATCTTCTTTCATCAGCTCCTACAGGTTTGCTGTGTGTTCTGACCTATGCGGTATGAAGCAGCTCATGTATTGGCACATGTTAAGGAACCTTCTCAACTCTCTCTTGTACCTTGAGATAGCCATGATCCTTTCAGGGCTTGGCTTGATTCCGTCAGGTGTGAACACCATTCCAAAGAACTGGCATTCTATCACCTTCACAATGCATTTTTCTGTGTTTAGCTTGATTCCAGCTTTCCTGGTTCTCTCCATGGCTTCATGTAGGTGGTAGTCATGATCTTTCTCATCTAGGCCATGTAGCTAGAGATCATCCGCTAGGCCCACTGCTCCTTTGCATCCCCTGTATGTCCCGTCTACTTTCTGCTGGAACGCATCCTAGCTCACTTGAATGCCAAAAGGGAGATGCAGGAATTTATACTGTACAAAGAGTGTGCTGAATGTTGTCAACAGCAAAGATTCCTTATCTGGTTTCACATTCTAGTAGCCATTTCGGGCACTGAGCTTGCTAAAAAACTTTGTCCCTGCCAGTGCAGGAGTGATCTCTTCCAGTGTTGGAATGGGGTAGAAATGCCTCTTAATGGCTTAAGATCTTTGGGATCCAGCAAATTCTTAGCCGAGCATTTGGCTCCTTTCACACCGCTATGGAATTTACCCACTCTGTAGGCTCTGGCGACGCATTTTTTCCTCAATCTCTTGGAGCTTTCTTTCAAGTTTTCTTTTTAGTTCTAATCGTACTTTTTAATGTTTTTTTTTATTCTTTCGTGGGATGTGGGAGTCACTGGCCAGGTCAACATTTGTTGTCCATCCCTAATTCTCTTGAACTGAGTGGCATGACATGCTAGGTCATTTCAGAGGGGAGTTGAGAATTGACCACATTGCTGTGGATCTGGAGTCACATGTAGGCCAGACTGGGTAAGGATAGCAGATTTCTTTCCCTAAAAGGACATTAGTGAAGCAGATGGATTTTTACAATAACCAATAATAGTTGTCATGATCACTATTACTGAGACATGCTTTATATTCCAGATTTATTACCTGAATTCAAATGTCGGCAGCTGCTATGGCGGAAGTCAAACTCATGTCCCTGAGCATTAGCCTGGACCTCTGGATTACTAGCCCAGTGACATTACCACTACACCACCATCTCCCCAACAGATGTGAGGATAAATCACTGGTTTCATCACTGGGTCACCTCATCAAAGTGCTCTAGGTACATTTTCATCAGGTCTTCTTTGCATGTGATTGGAGGACGCTTTTCAGTTTGTATTCTCTGTGACCCTCAGTGTCACTTGCTTTACCTCATGGTTTCCTGAGATAATCTGCAGCTCTTCACAACTGCTCAACCCCAGATAGCAGCACCTTCTGTTTCAGTGACGTAGGGCATACAGTTAACATCTTTGCCTTTGTATGGCCCTCTTTGGGTTGCTCTAGCTGCGGAATCTCAGTTCCCATGTCCCTCCCCCCCTCAATAGGTAAGGAGGCACTGCTAGGCCTAGTTCCTGGGAATAAGGTGGGCCAAGAAGATCAAATGACAGTGGTGGAACATTTAGGGGACAATGATCATTGTATCATAAGGCCTAGGAGGAAAATTATATTAGTCAATCCAAAGTAAGAATAATCAACTGGCAGAGAGAGTACTTCAAAGGAGCAAGAATGGAGATGGGCCATATAGACTGGAACCAAAGGTTGGTGGGATAAACAGTAGCTGAACAATGGGCTACATTCAAAGAGGAGATGGATTGGGCACAGTCAAGGTATGTTCCCTCAAAAGGAAAGGGTAGGACAAACAAATCCAGATCTCCCTGGATGACAAATGAAGTTAAAGAAGAAAAAGTGTGCTTACAACAAGTGTCAGGTAGCAAATACAATTGAGAACCAAGCTGAATACAGAAGCTTCAGAAGGTATGTGAAAAAACAAATGTGAGAAGCAAAAAAGGGATTTTGAAAAAAGACTGGCAGTTAACATGACAGGAAATTCCAAAGTATTCTATAAGCACATGAATAGTAAAAAGGTGGTAAAAGGAGGAGTAGAGCCGATTAGGGACCAAAAAGGGGATTTACGCACAGAGGCAAGAGGCATGGCTGAGGTGTTAAATGAATACTTTGCATCTGTCTTTACCTATGAGGTAGATGCTGCCCAGGCCATGATGACAGAAGAGGAAACTCAGTCACTAGAAATCTTTAAAATTGATAAGGAGGAGGTATTGGATAAGCTGTCAGTACTTAAAGTTGATAAGGCACCAGGACCGGATGAGATGCAGCCAAGAACATTGAAGGAAGTGAGACTGGAAATTGCTGGGTCACTGGCAATAATCTTTCAATGTTCCTTGGATTTGGGGGATAGGGCCGGAGGTCTGGGTAATTGCAAACATCACGATGTTGTTCAAAAAAGGTTGCAAAGATCTGCCCTGCAATTACAGACCAGTCAGTTTAACTTCGGTGCTGGGGAAACTTCTAGAAACAATTATTTGGGATAGAATTAATAGTCATATGGAAAAATGTGGATTGATTTAGAAGAGTCAGTATCGATTTGTTCAAGGAAAATTGTGTTTAACTAACTTGCTGGAACTTTTTGAAAAGGTAACAGAGATGGTTGATGAGAGCAAGGCTGTTGATGTGCTGTATATGGATTTCCAAAAGGTGTTCGATACATTGCCACGCAGACTTGTGAGGAAAGTTATAGGTCATGGAATAAAAGGGGCAGTAGCAACGTGGATGCAAAATTGGCTGAGGGATAGGAAACAGAGAGTAACAGTTAATGGGTATTTGGTGGAATGGGCAGATAGGTGGCAGGTGAAGTTCAGTGCAGAGAAATGTAAAGTGATACATGTTGATCCAAAGAACATGGGGAGCCAGTATAAAATAAAGGATACTATTCTAAAGGGTGTGCAGGAGCAGAGAGATCTGAGTGTATATGTACATAAGTCATTAAAAGGTGGCAGGACAGGTAGAGAGAGCTGTTTCTAAAGCACACGGTATTCTAGGCTTCATTAATAGGAGCATAGAGTACAAGTGCAGGGAGGTTATGATGAACTTATATTGGACACTGGTTAGACCTCAACTGGAGTATTGTGCACAGTTCTAGGTGCCACACCATAGGAAGGATGTGAATGCATTGGAGAGAATGCAGAAGAGGTGTAAGAGAATGGTTCCAGGGATGAGACACTTCAGTTATGAGGAAAGATCGGAGAAGTTAGGACTGTTTTTCTTGGAGAGGAGAAGGCCAGGAGCAGACTTGATAGAAGTTTTCAAAATCATGAGGGGTCTGGACAGAGTAGATCGGGAGAAACTGTTGCTGCTTGTAAATGGATCGAGAACCAGAGGGCACAGTTTAAGTGTTTAGCAAAAGAAGCAAATGCGAAGTGAGAGAAAACTTTTTCACGCAGCGAGTAGTTAGGGTTTGGAATGCACTGCCTGGAAGTGTGGTGGAGATAGGTTCAATTGAGGTATTCAAGAGGGCATTTGACGATTATTTAAATAGAAACAATGTGCAGGGTTAAGGCAAGAGATTGGCACTAAGTTAAAATGCTCAGAGAGCCGGTGCAGACACAATGGGCTGAATGGCCTCCTTCTACATGATAGCAATTCTGTGATTCTGTATGCTGTTAGCATGATGTAACTTGGTTTCAGAACACCATTCTTTGTAATAACCATTTTCTACTAAATTTCAGGAACGATCTTCTGGTATAGTCTGAGTGAGATGATGTTAGTCTGTGCTCCAGTATCAATCTTCACCTTCAGATTTATTGTTGCAGGATTTTCTCTCCCCGCCTTCCTAATCTGAATGATTGTGTGAGCTTCTTTCTCTATCGCATCCAGCCATTTCATCTAGTAGCATGGTTCCTATGTCTATTGTGTTCTCAGACTCACCATTATCTTCCAGGGTATGGCAGTTTTGGTCTCTCTTCCTGTCCCTTCACCCTGTTACTCTGGCCCCTCATCCACCACCTACTCTCTTTGTCTGCACACCTCTGCCCAATGATTGGCTTTTCCACAAGCTCTGCAGATTGATCCACATGCAGGACATTGCCTTCTGCCTGTGGCCTCACGTGGTTTTCCACAGCTCCCATACATATTTCTCCCCGTTTGGTATACATTCTTTTCTTTCTGCTCTCCTGCATCAGCCTTGCTGCCTATCTCTTGGCTTAACCAAAGGCTAGCAATCTGGGTAGTCAGTGTCTTCATCTGCCTGGTCATGGTTTTGTGTGCTCTAGCAGTGTCTCCACCCAGTGATATTGTGAGCTCGTCCTTCCCAATTCGGGCTTTCTGTAATTCAGTGTGGGTAGAACCCCAAATTACTTGATCTATTCACGTTTCATCTGTGATCTTAAACTGGCATTTTCTAGTTGAATTTTTTAATCATATTACAAAGTTATCATTCGGCTCACCTAATTCCTGCCTGATGCCTTGAAGTTCATACCTGTAGGTCTGATGATTCTATTTTGGCTGGAGATGGTTGCTGAATTTTTCAATAATTTTGTATGGGTCTTTGTTGTTCTCTTTAGCAAGCTCCCAGCTGTTTAATAAATTTAATCCTATATCTCCTGTCCACAGAAGGATATAGCTGACCCTCTCTTCATTGCTCATGCCTTTCAGGAAACTACTGAATGTCAATCTGCACTTTTATTTAATCTTCACAAATGCCTCTGCACCAGCTTCCTGATTTATTGTGAATTGTAGCTCTGCATTCATTGCTGTGCCGCTCGACATTTCATTTTTCATCTTCACACGAAAGTTTTTCTTCCGGCACTAATGTGGGTTGATTTTCCAAATCAGCACAAAATTAATTTAAAATGCTTCAGGTTTACTCACAGACCCTTGCTGCCACCCTGTGTTATCATTGCCTTTTGGTTCCCTGATGCTATTAGAGATCACACTTTAAATTTGTAAAGTCCAGAAACTCTTTGGGCAGAATTTTATGCCTTGAGGGCAGGTGTGTGCCCGACCCATTTGGGTGTAAAATTGCACCAGATGACGTTGAGTGAGTGTCCCGACGTCATCCCACACAAACCTTCAGGTCAGCAGGCGCACGCGGATGTTGGAGCCACACCTGCCATTAATTGAGAGTCGCTTAAGACCATTGAAAACCCAACTGATCCGAATTTTACGTTGCCCATGCAAATTCATACTTGTCGCACAAGCAAAACGGGCAGCCCACTTTTTGTAAATCCTCATCCAAGGGCAGGATAATAAGAGTCAGCAGCATTGCCAGTGTGGGTAGTGAGGAGTTTAGGAGATAGTTTGCTGATCTGAACTTGCCAGCTTCATCTCTGTTCTGAGCTTCATTCTTAGCATTTCCAGGCTTCATTTCAGGACTCATTTAGTGTCTCCAAGGCCCCTGGAGGATTTTGACTGTGTGGACTCTTCCAGGTTTCAGACAGCCTTCTGTTACCCTGGTAATGGGGATTGTGCTCTCTGCTGGAGGCACCCCCTCTGAGGAGGAAGAGAGGGGCAGAAGGGAGAGGAGGTTAGGTGTCCCAGTTCAACTTCCAGAGGAGTGACCTGTGGGAGGAGAGGTGCCAACACAAGGCCAGCAGGTAGTCCAATGTGTTAGGGGCTGCAGAAGACTCCACTATCCTGCTGCCATGGTTTACAGGCAGTGATGCAGCTACCTTCGTATGTCCGAGGTGCAATGCCGAAGGAGGCTCTGCCTCTCCAGGAAGACTGTGACCTCCATTTGGGATATGATCGGCCCTGAGATCAGCTCCAACTGTGTGGGTAGACACCTCATGCCAGTGGCTTTGAAGGTCACAGTGGACCTCAACTTCTATGTCTCCAGCTCTTTCCAGGGGTCAGTGGGGGATCTTTGTGGAGTCTCCCAATCAGCTGTCCACAGTTGCGTCAAGCTGGTGACAGAAGCTCTGCTCAGGCAGGTACTGACCTTTATTCATTTCCGTATGGCCGGGCGAGTGGGTTTGCAGCAATTGCTGGGTTCCCCTGCATCCAGGGTGCCATCGACTGCACACGTGACCATCAAGGTGCCAGTGCGTCAGCCAGATGCCTTTGTCGACAGGAAGGGATTCCACTCGATGATCATCCAGATAGTTTGTGACCACAAGACGTAGATTCTGCAAGTCTGTGCAAGGTACCCTGGCAGCTCTCATGACGCTTATATCCTCAGACACTCCCAGGTGCCAAGGCAGTTCAGTGCCCCAGTGACTGGATGGGTGTCTGCTGGGTGACAAGGACTGTTCATTGAAAAGGTGGCTTATGATGCCTCTCAAGAGCAGAGGCAGAGCAGCGTTAAAATAGGAGTCATGCATCCACAAAGGCAGTGATAGAGAGGGCCAGAGGTCTTCTGGGCCATTCAGGGGGAGCACTACAATCCCCCACGGAGTGGGTGTCACTGATAGTGGTAGCACACTGTACTCTCCACAATCTAGCACTGGCAAGGGGGGACCCACTGGAGGAAGAGGATCTTGAGGCAGCTCCACAGGCCGCAGAAGATGAATCCAATAGTGAGTCAGAAGAGGAGCACCGTGAGGAGAATGTTGAGGGTGTGGAGGCAGAGCTCTGTATCCTTCAGGGAGGCAGGGACACCAGGGTTGCCTTGATCCAAAGCTCCTTCAGCTAGGCTACCAAAAATCTGCTTCCACTTTGTGCCAGGGCTGCCGCCTCCATCCCGGATGTCTGAAATGACCCTTTCCTTTGAACCCAAAGTCCACTCAATGCCTGTATAGTAAAGTTTAAAGCCACTCACATCCAGCATTACATACTGGCATACCCTGTACCAAGAGGTGAAGCATACTCAGACCATTACGACATAAGTTTATATAATTTTCACACTCAAAACAAATTAACATCTGTGCTCATGGTGTTCATGGACCAAACATTACAGAACAGAAAGTCACCCATGACCAATGCCCCTTCTGCTCAGGGTGTCTTAAAATTACGCATGCGAATGCTGCATCTTGGTGCCACCCCCCCCCTTCCCCCCGCCCCCCCAAGTCATCGCAGCCTTCTCAGATGCCACAGTCACTGGCAGAGGGGCAGAAGAGCTGCTGCCGTCATCCAGAGCACCCTGAGAGGATCCCGTAAGAAGACAAACAGCTCGTGTGCCAACGTGAGGTCACTCTGGACCTCCCTGCTCGCCATTGATAGACAGGCACCTAGCTGGGATACTGACAGTGACCACCTAAGGTCATTACCTGTGTGAGAGCTTGCAGGTCCGAGCGCAACCCCAGGCACCCCTGATTCTGTCCCTGGAGCTGCCTCCCCATGAGAGTCACCATCTCTTAATGGAGGAGGCAGTGCGCTCAGCCATGAGGGTCACCGCCGTGCTTGTGCTCCACATGGACTCCTTTACAACGGAGTTTGTGGCATGCATAACCCTCATGGATCTCCACCAGATCTTTCCACACACCCCACTGGACATCCAGCATCTGCCATCCAATGGATGACCCCAGAGGCTCATCATCTGCCTTAGACTCAGCATCGTCTTGGTCTCCAGCAGTCCTCCGCCTGCCGACGCCTTGGGCACTCTCGGCTTCCGCCTGTTCTGCAAGTGAGTGTGAAGTGCCCTCACCAATGTGCACCAGTGTTCTAGCCACCAATCTAATGCCCGAGGTTCTGGTATCTGCGCTGGTGCCTGGTTCAGAAAGCGGGTGTGACGCAGGTGCATCTGAAGTTCAGCAGTCCTCTGGTGTCAGGGGTGGCTCTTCAGGGTCATGTGAATGAGTGCCTGCTTGCACGTCTAAGGAAGAACAATAACATGTCATTGGATTAAGTCATCACACTGTCACCATGTATGCCAGGCACACTGGTGAGACAATGAAGATCTGCATCGTGGTGCCATCGTCTTTCAATGATCAATGGGGACTCCAGTTTTGAGGCTCCCACCATTAAGAGACTACAAAAGAACATTTGCACAATCCGAAACTCTCACCTCTGTGCACTGCACTCTTACCTTCGACTGACACCCCAGCATCTCCACAACTGGCTGAATGAGATGGGTGGCGGCTCTCCAGCTCCAAGGTGTCCAATTCAAATCTCATCAAAATTAGAAGGTTTGCGGTGCCTCTGCCTCCCCGTGACCTCTCCAATTGGTTATGGCTTGTCTTCTCCTGAAAGGACAGACGAGCATGGATTAGGCCACACTCTACCTGCAGTGCCATTGCAAACTCCACAGGGAGAATGGCCAGCCCTTAACACTTCTCCATACTGATCCAGGTCATTACAACTTGCCACATAAAACAGTTCTTCCTCACATCCCCACTCCACCACTTGCCCAAAAGCTTAAGTCTCCTAGATATTGTGCCATCGACTAATGGATACAGCTTTCTTTGTCTAAAGAAAAGAACCTTATCTAAACCTGCCATAATCTTGTATGCCTCTATCAGATCTCTCCTCGATCTCTTTTTCTCCAAGGAGAACAACCCTAGCTTCTCTAGCCTACCCTTCAGGTTAAAATCCCTCATCACTGAAGCCATCAGAAACTGAACTGGACCAGCTATATAAATACTGTGTGTTATATATTGTATTCTTTTTAAATAGCTAAGAATTACTTAGATAGGAACTAATGCATTATGTGTAATTCTGGAAGGCCACATTTCAAAGCTCAACCTTGCCGAGTGCAGCAGGTTGTTGCACCTTTTGTGGCATTGCACCCATGTGCACCCCACAATGTTGTGGTTGCTGACCTCGGCTGCCACCTCCTCTTTTGTCTGGTGTGGTGGCCTCCTCCTCCCAACCCTGGGAACGAGGGCGTGCCACCTGACACCCACCTCCTCCAGTGGGACCACGAGGCACTCCTCCAAAAAATGGGGGGCTGAGTGCCCACCTGACCTGCCATCCCACCTGATGTCTCCAGCCGCTGTTGAGGCCATAGCTTCAGTCTCCTGAGCCCTGAATATGATTCTCCCTTGGCAGCCTTCAGGAAGCTGCCTCTGCCATTGTAAGCCACCCATTGGATTGCCGTTGGACCCAGCATCTGACAGGTGCCCCCAAAGGGCCCTTCCTGACCATTGGGAAGATGCATTTCACACTGGGCGACCCTTATTTGCCAGCCAGCGTGAATTCGCAGTCGTGGTCCGATCATGGTCAGGGGCCTGTTTCCCAAGCCCACCAATCGTGCATGCCCACCAAGGGTCAAATTCAGGCCTTTATGTTTAATTTTGCCATGCTGTCTGGTACAGACTAATTCAGCTGTGAAATGCGGCCTTCCGGAACAATTACACATAACACATTAGTTCCTAGTTAAGTAATTCCTAGCTATTTACAGAGAATACAACAATATATAACACACAGTATTAATATGGCTGGCCCAGTTCAGTTTCTGATGGCTCTGGTTGTGCTACAAATACAGTATTGCGTTTAGTTCTAGTCATCACACTTTAGGAAGGATGTGATAGTCCTTGAGAGGATGCAGGAGAGATTTAACAAATTCGTTCCAGTGATAGGGATTTTAACTAGAAGCATAGGTTGGAGAAGCTAGGGTTATTCTTCTTGGAGAAAAGGAGATTGAGGAGAGATTTGATAGGGGCATACAAGATTATGGCAGGTTTAGATAAAGTAGACAAAGAAAAGCTGTACCCGTTATTCGATGGCACAATAACTAGGAGACTTAAGCTTTTGGGCAAAGGGTGCAGTCGGGACGTGAGAAAGAACTCTTTTACGTGGCAAGTTGCAATATCCTAGAGCTCACTGCATATGAAGGAGGTGCAAGCGAAGATGATTAATGATTTCAAAAGTGAATTGTTTGGGCAATTAGGAGGAAAACCCCACAGGGCTACAGAGTAGGGCAGAGGAATGGGATTGACTGGATTGCTCTACAGGCAGCTAGTATGTATTTGATGGGTCAAATAGCCACCTTCTCTGCCATAATGACCCTAGACCTCTAAGTAAAAAGTGCATAGTTTGGCAAAATAGTTTGCTGTGTTCTTTTAAATAATTTTGGTAATGGGTCATTTCATAAGTTTCTCATTTTGAAATTCCTCGCTTCTACTTCATGATCACCTATTCCATGCAATTTCTCAAGTAGAATTTCCATGTCAGCTCCATTTAGCTTAGAAGAAGTTTCATTTCCTATGCTCTCAACAGCTCTTAATACCCTATAGAGCCCGAATTTGTTCAAGCCTTGGATACCAATTCGAAGACACTTTGTTAAACACCACTCTCACACTTCTGGATAGGATACTAGAAAATGTTCATTGGATATTTGACTTGTCTCCCAACTCCAGCCTCAGATTTTTTTCTATCTTTTACAACCTCTATTTTAGAGATAATTAATTCTCCGAAGTTTTTCCTGCTACACCATTTCCACTTTTCCAGACCACCAGATAAACACCATTAACTCCATCTTAGACCAAACCTATATGACCCTATGGGCAGGATTTTGCCGTCCCACCATAAGCTGGTCCGTCAAATTTTCCATCCTCCCCACAACGACTCCCGCAGCAGGCAGGACTGGAAAATCCCACCCTACACTGCAGAATCCAATTGCTACCTCAATCAATGATTGCCTAGTTTTTGCCTCTACATCTCTATCTGGAAGTCCATTCCATGGCCAGAATTTTCCCATCAACGATTTGGCCGCTCGCCACCGGGAAAATGGTGCGGAATGACATTGGGAGGAACCCCTGACGTCATCCCGGTCCCTTTAAATTTTTCGGAAGGCAGGCGGACGGCGAAATCAGCTGTCCGCCTGCCAACCTGTCAATGGCCAATTGAGGTAATTAATTACCACAGGGTAATTAATATCATTAAAGACCCTGCCTGTCCAACCCCAGCGGGCTCCTGATAATACATGAAACCTCATCCACTGGCAGGATGGAGTTTCATGTCCGTTTTTAAAAAGTGTAATAAAGTTTATGTCATTTTTATTAACATGTCCCATCTCGTGTGACATTGTCACATGAGGGAGACTTGTTAATAATATTTTTATTTTTCTATTTTTTAACTTTTGTGCACTGTCACTAATCTCCCTGAGACAGCACTGAGATAGTCTCAGGGAGCAGTGTGCTCTTTCGCGCGCATGCACGAAAGAGCGTACTTTGACAGCTGGGGATTCCCTCCCCCCTGCACAGGAAGCACATAGCGCTTCCTGTCGGGCAGGCCGCTGGGTGGGCCTTAATTGGCCCGCCCACTCAAAATGGCGGCGGGCTCCATTTTGGCAGCGGGGGTCAGCTGTCCACCTGCCGCCGAGCCGGTGGGGCCCGCACGCCCACCAAGTGCAAAATTCTGCCCCATGTGTTGGTCATTTTTGTGTGAAAATGATCTTCCTAAATTTGACTTCTGCTAGTTTAAACCAAGCGTTCTCTTGTTCTACTTTGTCAAGTTAAGTTTCAAGTAATTTTACATTATCAGTGTCCTAATATAAAACCACCTCTCAGACATCTCCTTTAAAGGTTGAATATGTAAGTTTCTCCAGTCTCTTGTAAGAATGACGGGTTTCAGTATCCTGATAAATATAAGCCAAGGAGGAACACAAGTTCGTAATTCCCTCACCTAACTCCTCATAAGGAAACTGCTTGTGGTTTGAAAATACCCAGCTTTAGGTCTACGAGTGAGTGGTGTTTGGATTAAATTTAATTTTTCAACCTCGATTAGGAGCTGAGTGAACTAATTAACTCTTCCTTGGTAACTTATGAAAGTCAGAGAAAGACAGTAAATCAAGTATTGACTACTTATTGGTTACAAAACTCAACTTAAGTAATAGGTGTACCTAATTTTAATATTAATAGATGAGAATAATTTAGGGATATGGGGCTGAATTTTCATGGAGTTGTGGAGACTGCGCAGACCTTTAAAAAATGATAGATGGGACCAGATTCCAAGATAATTGCCCCCATTCCCAGTGCCCCAATTTTCTCTAGCATGGGAGAAGGGTGTGGGCCCACTCCCGACATGGCTGCCTCCATTGCGGGGTTAGGCATCTCCTAGCATTCCCCCCGCCTGGCAATTTTCATGATGTTGGGCTGGCTCCTCAAGGAATCATGGTTCATGACCCCTGGGGCATGTCGTGAACCATAAATCTGGATAGGGCAACCTTTTGAAAGAAAACTTCAAGAGGTCTTATCCATGCCAACTCATGCCCCCAGCCTGCCCCAGTGGTCCCCCAAGGCCACCTCCAAACTGTTTCCAGGGGAGGTGGGTCAGACTCCAGCACACAGTCGCCTCCCCTTTTCCTACACCAACCTCCACCCCCAGAACGCGGAACAAAAATTGCAGCTTTTGAGGCAATTTTTCCGAAAGCGGACATGCGGAGCTGGGAAATTTCTCAAATCCTGCTATCTGCCTCAAATGTGAAAACCCAGCCCATCTAGCAGTGGAATAGCAAATTGTTAATAGACAGAATTATTTCATAAGTTTAATTTTATTGTTTCACCGGATGTGGGTGTCACTGACTAGGCCAGAATTTATTGACCATCCCTAATTGCACTTGAGAAGGTGGTGGTGAGCTGCCTTCTTGAACTACTGCATGCCATATAGTGTAGGTACACCAGTGCTGTTAGGAAAGGTGTTCCAGGATTTTGACCCAGCGACAATGAAGGAACGGCAATATAGTTCTATACAGTGATCAGTCAGGATGATGTGTTGCTTGGGGGGGAAGCTGCAGCTGGTGGTGTTCCCATCTGTCCGATGCCCTTGTCCTTCTAGGTGGTAGAAGTTGTGGGTTTGAAACGCGCTGTTGCAGGAGCCCTAGTGAGTTGTGTTGTATTAGCATGTTCAGGGCTGAAAGAGTTCATGTGTGGGACTGGAGAAACAGTACCACCAATGTGATGATGTAGGAGTCACACCAGCAGGAGTCAAGAAGGAGAAAGCTCATGGCTTAGACTGAGTAATACCAGTAGTCTTGTATATCTTAAATTATGTTCCTCCAATAAACCAGTTATTTTCAGACCTATCTATGGGCAGAGTCTTCTGTTTGGCGGGTGGGGATGTGTGGTGACATTGGGCGTGCGTCCCGACATCACCACGCATCATTCTGATCTTTAGTTCGGTGGGCGTGCACCGGAGTCGGCTGTCAAAGGCTGTTAAGACAATTAATAAAGCAACTAAAGATATTGACAGGGCTGCCCGTCTAACATTAAGGATGGCGGGCAGGCTAAGAGCACAAGTGGCCTTCACATTTTTCATGAAATCTCATCCACGGGCAGGATGAGATTTCATGAAGGTTAGATTACATTAATAAATATTTTTCAAACATTTCAAAAACATGTCCCAGCTCATGCGACACTGTCACGTGAGGGGACAAGTGTAAATGATTTTTTAGTTTATTTAAAATTCACATTATGAAATTAATCTCCCTGAGGCAGCTCTGTGCCATGCACAGGCCCTGACTCCTCCTCTTCCCCCCATCTACACAGGTAGCACTGAGCACTTCCGGGTGCGTGTCACGCTGGGTGTGCCTTAATTGGCCCACCCAGGTAAAATGGCTGCACACAGTCGATCACGGGCGGTGATTGGCTCTGCTCCCGCTCCCGACGAGCCTGCCCGACGGGGAGAAAATTCTCCCCTATGTTTCTGCAATTGTTCCTTAGCCAGTAACAAACCAACATACAAGTTGCTGCAGTGCATCTTGTAGATGGTACACACTGCAGCCACTGTACATTGGTGGTGAAGGTAGTGAAGGTTGAAAGTAGCGGATGGTGCCAATCAAGCAAGCTGTTTTGTTCAAGATGCTGTTAAACATCTTGAGTGTTATCGGATTTGCACTCATCTAGGCAAGTGGAAAGTATTCCATCACACTCCTGACTTATGCCTTGCAGAGGATGTACAGGTTTTGGGGAGTCAGGAGGTAAGTTATTTTCTGCAGAATTCCTAACCTCTGACCTGCTTTTGTAGTCACAGTATTTATATGGCTGGTCCAATTCTGTTTCAGGTCAATGTTAACCTCCAGGATGTTGATACTTACAGTCAATTCATTGTATCGTAGTAAACCAACATTATCAAGATGTTGAACATTAATTATAGCAGCAACCAAAGTCTGAGATTATTAATAGCTGACAATATATGTTGCATTTGTAAATAAGTACTTAATTTACATCTGTAATATATAATTTACTTACAGCAGAAAACAAAAATAATCTCCTAACACTAAGATAGTCTGAGAAAGACAATAATGACTTTATTCCAATACTACTTCTGCAAGAGACATACTACGACAGAATATTTTAATCTCAAAGGGAAGTTTCCGACAGACCCCAGACAAATCCAAACAGCGTGCGCCTGAATGGTGAGCCCCTTCTCCTGTCAATCACTCATGATAAATGCAGAGATGTGGAAATGTCATTGAGATATTGCAACATGACTTTCCCCAGAGGATTGCAAGCTTTGTGTCCTGTTTCCAGCTTATCCATTAAGGTTCCCCACCAGGTTTCTTATACACAAAATGGGGAGATATCCCATTAGATGTTAGTCTAAATGGTTTGAGTATTTCCAAGCGGTTTTGTAACACATTAAGGGCTGACTTGTATATACACTAATATTCCTGATGTAATTAACAGAGCATTTAGGTTTGATAATCTGGGAGTTTAAATGGTTTGAGCTAGCTTTACTATGCAGCCATTTCCCAGAATTCAATCCAACAGCAGAGATCCATTCTAAGTGTGCTTCTGAGAAGCTAAACTCCATTTCTGGAACATTTCAGACAACTTTGTTCTATAAATCTTGAAGGCACTCAAACAATTTATAACGCAATGTTCCTACACTTCCCTCATAATTCAAATGATGGTTCAGCATCATTACTCTGCACAGACTCAGCACTTAAAGTCCCCTGTGTCTTGCGATTGTAACTGGAAACAAGATTCAAGGCGCAGTCTGATCAGAGCAGTGTACAGCATGAACATGGCTTAATTTGATTTGTATTCAACTGTTTATCCATCCTTTTTTGTGCATTCTCAGCATTTAAGTGAAGCTTCTTCACACTGATACTTAATCATTGCTAGGATCTCAAAACTGCAGAATTCCTTATTTTGTTCAAGCCTCACATCTTCCTAGAAGTTAAAGCAGTAGCACTACCATCAGTAACATGATGCAAGGAATACAGCTTGTTGTCCACTTATTACCGGACCAGTAATCCAGATGTCCAGGCAAATGATCTGGCGCCAAGGGTTCAAATCCCACCACGCTGGCTGATGGAATTTCAATTAAAGTAATTTATAAATCTGAATTGAAAAGCTTATTTCAGGAATGGTGACCATGAAACTATTTGACTGTTGTTTAAAAAAAGCCACCTGGTTCACTAGTGCCCTTTAGGGAAGGAGATCTGCTGTCCTTACCTGGTCTGGCCTACATGTGACTCCAGACCCACAGCAATGCAGTTGACTCTTGTTAACTGCCCTCTGAAATAGCCTAGCAAGCCATTCAGTTGTACCAAACCACTACAGAAAAGTCAAAAAGGAATAAAATGGGACAGACCATCCAGCATCAACCGAGGCACCGTAAACAACAATGTCACACCCAGCCCTTTGACATTCCAAAGCTCTCTTTACTACAGCTCTGAAGCTCTGAAGAAGGTTCATACAGACACAAAACGTCAACTCTGTTTCTCTCTCCAAGATGCTGTCAGATCTGCTGAGTTTTTCCAGCATTTTCTTTTTGTGTCCCTCTTTACTACATCTGGGGACTTTGTGCCAAATTAGGAGATCTATCCCACAGACTAATCAAGCAGCAGCCTGACATAGTCATACTCACGGAATTATACTTTACAGACAATGTCCCAGACACCACCATCAGCAACCCTGGGTATGCTCTGTCCTAACAGCCGGACAGACTCACCAGAGGTGGAGACACAGTGTTAGTCAGCAGGGAGCTGCCCTGGGAGTGCTCAACATTTACTTCAAATCCCATGAAGTCTCATGGCATCAGGTCAAACATGGACAAGGAAACCTCCTGCTGATTCCTCAGCTGATGAATCAGCACTCCTCCATGTTGAACATCACTTGGAAGAAGCACTGAGGATAGCAAGGACACAGAATGTACTCTGGGTGGGGGACTTCAATACCTGTCATCAGTAGCACCAATACTGTCTGAGCAGGCTGTGTTCTGAAGCACATATCTGTCAGACTGGGCCTGCGGTGGTGAGAGAACCAACAAGAGGGAAAACCCAACTTCACCTTGACCTCATCAATATATGTGTTACAGGATTGGTAGGAGTGACCACCACATAATCCTTTTGGAGACAAAGTCCCATTTTCACACTGAAGATACCATCCAATGTGTTGTGTGACACTACCACTGTGCTAAAATGGGATGGATTTCAAACAGGTCTAGCAGCTCAAAGCTGGGCATCCATGAGTTACTGTGAACAATCAGCAGCAGCAGAATTGTATTCAACCACAATCTGTAACCTCATGGCCCAGCGTATCCCTCATTCTACCAATACCACCAAGCCAGGGAATCAACCCTGGTTCATTGAAGGTGCAGGAGCATGCCAAGGGCAGCACCAGGCATACCTGAAAATGAGGTGTTAACCTGGTGAAGCTACAGCACAGCACAGCTTGCGTGCAGGGCCAGGGAGAGAAATCATGGACCCTGGTGCTTCTCCTGTTTCTGAGCCCCTTATCTCCATCCCCTGACCCTTTTAACTCTTCCTCTACATCCTTCAGGTGCCCAGATTTTGGATTCACAGTCACTTAGGGGTCAAGCTGTTTCATATAGTTTTAGAAAAACTTATTGGACTTTTGTACTCTGTGCATTTATGTATAAAGCCCATTGAAAGTAATGGTTTCAGTATAATACTTGGGGCTGGGATTAGATTGGAGTTAGAATCACAGAATCACAGTGCAGAAGAGGCCCTTCGGCCCATCGAGTCTGCACCGACACGTGTGAAACACCTGACCTACCTACCTAATCCCACTTACCAGTGCTTGGTCCATAGCCTTGAATGTTATGATGTACCAAGTGCTCAATCAGGTACGTTTTAAAGGATCTGAGGCAACCTGCCTCCACCACCCTCCCAGGCAGTACATTCCAGACTGTTACCACCCTCTGGGTAAAAAAGCTTTTCCTCACAACCCCACTAAACCTCCTACCCCTCACCTTGAACTTATGCCCCCTTGTGACTGACCCTTCAACTAAGGGGAACAGCTGCTCCCTATCCACCCTGTCCATGTCCCTCATAATCTTGTATACCTCGATCAGGTCGACCCTGTGCCTTCTCTGCTCCAATGAAAACAACCCAAATCTATCCAACCGCTCTTCATAACTTAAAATGTTTCATCCCAGGCAACATCCTGGTGAATCTTCTCTGCACCCCCTCCAGTGCAATCACATCCTTCCTATAATGTGGCGACCAGAACTGCTCTCAGTACTCCAGCTGTGACCTCACCAAGGTTTTAAACAACTCCAACATGACCTCCCTACTTTTGTAATCTATGCCTTGATTGATAAAGGCAAGTGTCCCATATGCTTTTTTGACCACCCCATTAACATGCCCCTCTTCCTTCAGAGATCTATGGACACACACGCCAAGGTCCCTTTATTCCTAGTGTCATGCCATTCATTGAATACTTCCTTCTCAAATTCCTCCTTCCAAAAAGTGTATCACCTCACACTTTTCAGGATTAAATTCCATCTGCCACGTATCTGCCCATTTGAGCATCCCGTCTATATCCTCCTGTAGCCCAAGACACTTAGGTTAGGGTTAGCCTTAAAAAACATTATTGACAACACTGTTATGGTTACATTTAGTGTTAGGATTGAAACTACTATTGAGACATCATTGTCACTGGGAACTTCCTTTTATTCCCTCACACGGACCAGTCAGAAAGCAACCTCATGAATTGTTGATTCAAGGAAGTGTCTTCCTGTCCAATCTCACTGCTTCCACATCTTTGCACTTTTCACACAAAAATAAAACATCAGGGACATTAGGCTGGGTATGTTGTCAGAAGTCCAGGTGGATTCAGTCTACTGGGTACATTCAATAATCAAGCAGAAATTTGCACATAGTCAGTCTGCCTTTGAGAGCCAGAGATTTGTCCCTGCCCCCAGCCCAGGTCCACAGCTCTGTGAAAGCCCATTAAAGGGGCTGTTAATTGAAACACTTGAGTTGGAATGTGTAATAGCTCAGGGAAACAAATATCTGCTTTACTGCAGATTGTACATCTCTCTCTCTCATTTACTTCTTCATTTTTAAGTTCAGCAGATAGATGATAGATGGTAGCATGCTTTGCAGAAATTACTTAATTTAAAAATGTAATCATAGCTACACTAATTCAAATATATCTCAATCAACCTGCCTCACTAACAGAAAGGGAAGGCAGTGCATATTCTGGATGCAAATGTGAACATCAGGAACTCAATACTCAATTTGGTTTCTTTGTGTTCTAATTAAATCAGGCCAATGAAAAACTAACCTGGAGAAAGAGTTAAGATAAAATTCATGTTAAAGGGGTTAGTTGCAGAATTCAAAAGTAAAACTCCCCTCACTGTTCTGACAACTGGTCCCAGGGCTACTTCCCCTCCTCACCTCTTCTAAGTCCTGAAGTCCTCCCCAGTCTAGCCCCTCAACAATGGTGTTTGTGTCCCCGGGCCCTTCCCCAACCCACATCAAGACAAAACCAGGAGGCAAAGAGCCTTGGGCCACAGACACCATCATTGAGAACATCGAAGGACTGGGCTGGGGGAGGACTTCAGAGCTCAAAGAAGATGTTGGGGGGGGAGGGGGGGTGGAAATAAACATAGAGGCACTTACCTTGCACTCCAGCAGCTCCAGGCTCATGCCAGGGAAGAAAGCAGCACACAAGTACGAAATATTAGGAGGTAGGCAAGAAAAAGAAAGGACTGGGGAATCTGGCGGGTCCAAATGGTCCAATGATTGCTGCTGTTCAGTACAACAGCAATTATTGGTCATGTAGCCTGTCAGTAGGGGTGGTCTACATGCCTAATTGGCTGCTTTGAACACCATGCATCCCTATTGACAGGCTACACAGCCAATGAGCCTGAGCCCCTCTAGAGGCATGAGCCCCAGTGATTAGCACCATCTGTACCTCCCTCTCACAGGTCATGCTTGCAGGAAAAACAGTGGACGCAGCATATAATAGACAGAGCTAAGCAATCTCACAACCAGCGATCAGATCTAAGCTCTGCAGTCCTGCCACATCCAATCATTAATGGTGTTGGAAAATTAAACAACTAAATGGAAGAGGTGGTTCCACAAATATCCCCATCCTTAATGACGGAGGAGCCCAGCAAATCAGTGAAAAAGACAAGGCTAAAACCAACCACCCTCAGCCAAAAGTGCCAAATGGATGATCCATCTCGGCCTCAGAGGTCCCCAACATAACATTCTTGAGCCAATTCATTTAACTCCACATGGTAAAAAGAAATAGCTGAAGGAATTGAATAAGGCAAAGGCTATGGGCCCCGCTGTAGTACTGAGGACTTGTGCTAGAGGACTTGCCCTTTGCCAAGCTGTTCCAGTACAACTACAACACTGGCATCTACCTGACAATGTGGAAAATTGCCCAGGTATGTCCTCTCCACAAAAAGCAGTGTGAATCCAATTCAAATAATTATCATCCCATCAGTTTACTCTCAATCATCAGCAGCGTGGTAGAAGGTGTCATCGACAGTGCTATCAAGCAGCACTTACCCAACAATTACCGAATCACTGAAGTTCAGTTTGGGTTCCGCCAGGACTACTCAGCTCCAGACCTCATTACAGTCCAAATATGGACAAAAGGGCTGAACTCAAGAGGCATTGTGAGTGACTTCTCTTGACATCAACGGAGCATTTGACCCAGCATGGCATCAAGAAGCCCCTAGCAAAATGGAAGTCAATGTCAAGGAGTCATGCCTAGCATGAAGGAAGATAGTTGTGGTTGTTGGAGGCCAATCATCTCAGTTCCAGGACATTACTGCAGGAGTTCCACAGGGTAGTATCCTAGGCCAAGATATCTTTAGCTTCTTCATCAATGATCTTCCCTCCATCATAAGTTCAGAAGTAGGATGTTCACTGGTGATTGCACAGGGTTCAGTGCCATTTGTAACTCCTCAGATACTGAAGGAGTCAGTTCCCATTTGCAGCAAGACCTGAACAACATTCAGACTTAGGTTGATAAGTAACATCTGTGCCACAGAAGTGCCAGGTAATGACCATTTCCAATGAAAGAGAATCTAACCATCTCCCTTTGATATTCAATGACATTATCATCACTGAATCCCCCACCACCAACATCCTGGGGATTACCATTGACCAGAAACTGAACTGGACCAACCATATAAATTCTGTGGCTAAAAGAGCAATCAGAGGCTGGGAATTTGGTATCAACTAACTCACCTCCTGACTCCCCAAAGCCTGTCCATCATCTACAATGCACAAGATAGGAGTGTGATGGAATTGTCTCTGCTTGCCTGGATGAGTGCAGTTCCAACAACATTCAAGAAAGTTCGACACAATCGAAGACAAAGCAGCCTGCTTGATTTGCACCCCATCCACCGATGCACAGTGGCAGCAGTGTGTACCATATACAAGATGAACTGCAGCAATTCACCAGTGTTCCTTCTACAGCACTTTCCAAATCCACAACCTCTACCACTCAGAAGGGCAAAGGTAGCGGATGCATGGAAACATGCAACACCCCCTATGGGACTCTCGATCCTGACTGCAAGGAATACCATGTAGCCCCTTAATTACAGAATCCGCTATAAATACAACATTTCTACTTTGCTCCTTCTCCCTTTAAGGTAGAGCAACTTATTCCTCATTTATAATGCTTCAGCTGTTAGATTCATTTTCCCATAAGCTTTTGAAAATGCAAAATTTATACTTGTTGCAGTTTCACAAACCTGTGACAATCTGATAGGGAAAGAGAGCTTTTTTTAAAAAAAGGCTACATAAACATGATCAAAGGACCAGCTGCAAGCCGCACACATTCCAGACTTGGAACTTTATTGCCGTACCTTCACCATCACTGGATCAAAATCCGAGAACTCCCTCCCAACAGCACCGTGGCTAACCACATCACGCGGACTGCAGCGGTTCAACAAGGTGGCTCACCACCGCCTTCTCAAAAAAAAATTAATAAAGCTTATTCTTCCCTGACAATTCACTAGTGGTGGGAGCCTCCTGAAGTTGATTGCAGATCTACTATATCAATTCAGAGGAAAATCCTGTGCTCATGTTTATGCTGCTTTTAAAAAAAATACTCATTCCCATTTCAGTTCAATCAGATTGTCACAGGTTTGTGAAACTGCATTAAGTATAACTTTTACATTTTCAAAAGCTTATGGGAAAATGAACATAACAGCTGAAGCATTGTAAATGAGGAATAAGTTACTCTACCTTCAAGGGAGGAGGGGCAAAGTAGAAAACTGTCTTTATAGCGGATTCTGTAATTAAAGGGCTGCATAATATTCCTTGCAGTCAGGATTGAGAGTCCCAAAGGCGTGTTGCAAAATAAGGGACTTCTCAAAACAACTGGAAAAGAATCACAAGAGGGTGTGGGAAGATCCAGATGTGTGCCCAACGTTGAAACCAACAGCATAGGAAAAATTAGGAAAGAGGTCCTTCAAAAGGATTATGAGTTCAGAGCTAAATTTAAAAGCAGAACCTCACAGGTAATAATGCCAAGATGCAAATTGGCATAAGGATAAACAGATTAGTCAAGTCACTTATTGCTGAAGGAGTAGTATGGGAAGGAAGGGTTCCATTTCATGGGCCACTGGCACTAATGGAGGAAGGAGCTGAATGGTTGGGATTGGCTGCATGTCATCCAGGCAGGTTCCCCATGGGGAGGATAACCAGTGCTGTAAATGAAATTTTAAACTAATAATATGCTAGAAATTACAAAAGTTAACAATAAAAGAATCAGGAAAAGAGAGTGAAGGACAAACTAAAGGAAGGAGTAAGGATAACACCAGAGATCAGAGATCATACAGCATAAAAGAAAATAACAGCTGAAAACAAAGAGAGAGGAATAATAAATGAAATGAATTTAATCTGTTGGTGCAGTGATGGAGATAATATTCAAAACAAAATGGATGAACTGGAGGCAATAAATTATTGACTGAAAGATTGCTACAAGGACAACAGGATGAACAACTAAATATTAGAGGATATGAAAATTTAGAATGAGAAGAAAGGAAGGAGAGGAGGTAGAGTTGCAGTACTAGTTGAAGATAACACAATGATGGAAAAAAGGGGTGTATCTAGCAGTAAATTAGATAGAGAATCCATATGAATGGAATTAAAAGATAAGGGGTACATCACCCCAAAGCTACAATATATACCACCCAAATAGAGGAATGGAATGTGATGAAGAAATATGTAGGCAAATCTAAAAGGTAAGAAGCTTGTATAGAATAAAATCACAGAATTCAACTATCCCCAAATAAATTGGCTGAAAGAAATAGTGAAAGGAGAAAGGGGATTTGAGTTTTTTTTACAATGTAAATAGAGCCCTTTCTCACTTGCTATGCAAGAAGTCTGACAAGAAAAGAACTACTGCTGGACCTTGTAAAGGGTAATGAAGCAGAACAGAATGAAGAAGTAAGAAGGAGAGAACATCTTACTAGCAGTGATCACAACACAGTAACATTCAAGATTAGCATTGAGACTGACATAAGTAGAATTTAAAAAGAGCATCTAGAGACAAAGGCAAGAATAAAAAAGATGAGCATGGATTCTGAAGAACAAAGTCATGCTTAAATAACCTGACAGAATTTTTTGACGAGTTAACAAAAAGAGTAGACAAGAGGACTGCAGTAAATATTATATACTGGGGTTTTCAAAAAGCTTTTGGTTAAATTGACTAAAAAAATAGAAAGCAGAGAGTAGGGTTAGGAGTAATTATTCAGATTTGAATTGGGCAGAAAGTAGTGTTCCACAAGAATCAGTTGTGGGATTTCTGTTCATAATTTACATTAATAGTCTGGATCTGGGAGTAAATAACTCAATAATATTACACTTGGCGGGGGGGGGGAGGGTTCAAGAGGGGAAGTTTAGCTAACACTGAGAAACAATGCAAAGTAATACAAGAAGACATTAGAAACCTTGTAGAATGGGCAGTACAGTGGCAAATAAATTCTAACATTCATAAATTATAAATTTGGTAGAAAAAGCTGAAATATTGTCACATCTTAGAAAATAAGGAACTAAGTGGGACAGAAGGGAAAGAACTCTTAAAAGAAGCATTGCGCGTCAGCAAAGCAATTAAAAATGCAGCCAAAGCACTGGGATTTATTTCTATGGGTATAGAATTAAAATTAAATAATAAAATTATGTTAAACTGGCAGAGTACCCTGGTAAGGCTCTAATTACTGTGTGCAGTTCTGGTCTCCATATTATTAAAAGGACATAGGCTAGGAATTTTGAAGTTGGCATGCGGGGGCGGGCCCAACACACCGACACATAAAATGATGCGCGGTGAAGTTGGGCATGTGTCCCAAAGTCACCACACGTAAATTAGATCTTTCTTTTGGCAGACGCATGCCAAAGTTGGCTGTACACCAGCCGAACTGTCAAAGGCCTGTTAAGGCCATTAAAAAAACAATTAAAGTACTTATCAACACTGCCCACACAGCCTTAAGGTTGGCGGGCAGGCGAAGAGCCCAAGCGGCCTTCACGTTTTTCAGGAAACCTCATCCATGTGGGGGATGAGGTTTCCTGAAGTTTTTATTAAATAAATAAATAATATTTGCTCAATTCATAAACATGCCTCAGTTCATATGATACTGTCATGTGAGGGGACATGAATAAACAATTTTTGTCTTTCTTTATTAAAAAATCTCAATATGTAATTAATCTCCCTGAGGCAGCTCCATGCCTCAGGGAGATTTTTGCGCTATTTTGCTGTGCATCATATTGGGTGGGCCTTAATTGCCCCCCCCACCCCACCCCCAATGTAAAGTGGCGGCGCAGAGCCAATCACGGGCAGCGATCGGCTCCACGCCCACCCGCGCCCGCTCCCGACTGACCCGCCTGATAGTCAGAAAATTCTGCCCATAGAAACATTGAGGAAAGTACAAAAGATATTTACAAGGATGGTACCAGAACTGAGAGATTACAGCTATCAGGAAAGATTGAAGAAGTTGACTCTTTTCTTTAGAAAAGAGAGGATTTAGAGACCTGATTGAGGTGCTTACAATCATGAATGGTTTGGGTAGGGTCAATGTGAAAAGAATACAATAAAAATAATCCTAGGGCCTCAATCATTTACTATCTGTATTAATGACTTGGAGAAAATGGTATTTTCTGACAATACAAAAATAGGTGGAAAGGCATAAGGAACGATGAGGACATAAGGAATCTGCAAGGGGATATAGATGGGTTGAGTGAATGGGTAGAAACTTGGCAGATGGTGTTTAATGTAGGCATATGTGAGTTCATGTACTTTGGTAGGAAGAATCAAAAGGCAGACTATTCATAAAATGGAGAGAGACTCCCAAAAAACTTCAGCACAGAGGGATCTGGGTGTTCTTGCACATGAAACACAAAATGATATCATTCAGGTGCAACAAGAAATTAGGAAGGCAAATGGGATTTTGGCCTGTATTGCTAGGGGGTTGAAATTTAAAAATAGGGAAGTCTTGTTACAACGGTACAGGGTGTTGGTGAGGCCACCCCTAGAGTATTGTGCACAGTTTTGGTCCCTGTATTTAAGAAAGAACATATTGGCATTGGAGGCAGTTCAAAAGAGATTCACTAGGCTGATTCCTGGGATGAAGGGGTTGACTTATCAAGAACAGCTAAACTAGAGTTAAGAAGAATGATGGATGATCTTATTGAAACATACGAGATTCTGAGGGGGCTTGACAGGGTAGATGTTGAGAAGTTGCTTCCACTAATAGGGTTGTGTTGAAGTAGGGGACTTGGTTACAGAATAAGGGGACACTCATTTAAAACTGAGATGAGAAGGAATTTCTTCTCTCAGAGGGTAGTGAATGTCGGGAAATCTCTACTCCTGAGAGTTGTGGAGGCTAGATCACTGAAAGTATTTAAAGAGGAGGTAGATAAATTTTTGAAATATCAGGGAGTTGAGGGCTATGAGGAGCTGGCATGAAAGAGGAGTTGAGGCCTGGGGCAGATCAGCCATGATCTTATTGAATGGTGGGGCAGGCTTGAGGGGCCGAATCGCCTACTCCTGCTCCTGTTTCTTATGTTTTTAAGTTCTTTAATATTTCCACTTGTTGGAGAATCCAAATCTAGAGCTCAAAAGTAAAGATAGTTACTAATAAATCAAATAGGGAAATAAGGAGAAATTTCTTTTAGAGTAGATTGAATGTATAACTCATTATCACAGGAGATGTTTGAGGTGAACGATTTATATGATTAAAAGAATTTCCAGACAAATGCATGAGAGTAAAGGGAATCGAGAAACATGCTGAAAGGTTGAAGTGAAGTAAGTGGAATGGGAGGATACTTGTGTGGAGTATAAACAACGATGCATGACCCGTTTCTATCCTGTAATTCACAAAGAACAATTTACATGGCAGGATCTTTCTGAAAAATTAGGGCTTTTGATTATTTCCTATCATACATAAATGTAAGCTGCTTAGTAACTATAAATGCCATTAAGGTTTGTGGGCTTCCTGTTTTTTTACAAATATTCACAGCAGCTGAAAGCTTCTTAAAAGCTTTGAATGCCAAGGTTCAGTGCAATAAAATTACACTTACATTAAATGCACCCTAAGAGGGATTCTGGTACCATTGCTAAGGGCATTAAATGTGTATGAAGTAACAAAAGGCTACAGTACCTAAATGGAGAAGAATGACCTTCCCAATGCAGTTTCCTACATCTTTCACGTGCATTTCCATGGCTGCTTTGCTGCTTTGCCATTGGCAACAAGCTAGCAATTTTGACAAAATGGTTGCATCACCAAAAGAGATTTCTTCCAGAACATCCAGTAGCAGTGAATCTTTGGCAATAATGTCAACATGAGCAGCCCAGCCATTAGAGGTGAAGGAAATGGTTTTTCAATTACTGGCTTGTGTGGGCCTTCACCGGCTATGTGCAGTTCATTGTCAGGTCAGATGCTGTGGAAATTTCCCAACATTACTCAAAAGGGCAAGTGATCTGATTTATAGTCCAAGAGGAATTTAATTCAGAGTTTGTGATTGTCTTAAAATACATTGTAGCAAACCCACCCATATAAAGGAACTTGTTTATTTGAAGCATTCTTCTAAATGGCTAAGGATGGTTGATATATATTTATTGTTTTTGAATTATTAAGCTGTACCATAGTCTGAATGAAAACTGAAATCATCCACTGGGATTTAAATCCTAGCTTAGTTTCTGCTATGTCATCTTTTCACCAGATCATTTGTATTCTTCCTTCGAGCCTTGGTTGACTTTTCTGCTCAATTTAACATACACTCTAGTCCAATTCGCTGTTAAGTGTGATCATTTTTGACTTGCACTGTGATCTAAATGCTCTGTGTTCACTGTCAATTACAGGCTTAAGCCATCAGGCTGTCTCTGAAATGATAAATTATCACAGATACCTATTATTTATCTATTATTAAAGTAACACAGTCTTTGTCTGTAAAATCTGTCCTGGAAATGCCACACCCGTAACTCTCTGGGTGCCCTCAACAATCTAGGTGGACACCGCGAGCTAGAATTTAAAAGTATAAATTAAAGCTTTAAAATGCAAGAAGTGACCCACAGGAATCCAAGAGTACTTCTTAAAATAACATAGCATTATTCATATTTACAGCTTGAGTACTCAACCTACAGTTTTACCATCTGCTAGAAGCTGAGGAATGTCAACATGTAGTCCTGAACACAGCCATTAATATATCACATGTTAAAACAGCAAATTCTTTGTTGGTTCATTGGACCATTGATGACAATCAAATAGCTGACAGGAAGAGACTTCTAAAACTCAAATCTTCTTTGTAATATTTTTCCAAAAAGTCACATGGACTTTGAACAGGATGTTCGAGTGAATGGCAACATTTTAAGGAGCTGCCAAAAGAAAAGGTTTCCCTAAAACAGAAAAATGCTCATTTTGTCAAGGAGTAAAAATGCAGCAAGAAGATGCTGTGCTTTCATGATGAAATAATCCCAAGAAGGCTAACATTTCAGAAATGGGTTGGAGTTTTTGTTACACATAACACAGACACTTAACCAGTGGAAGACGTTAAACAAAAGAATGTAGGCAAGAATCCTAAGTGCTAAGAGAAGCTAGGGAGGAAAGATCTGCAGCTCGGACCATAGTCTTTCAAACCAATGTAACATCTCTGTTTAAGGGAGAACGGGGAAAACTGGGGAACTACAGTCCAGAAGCTATAATTGTTCAGTTTCTAGGTACGTCTTGGCCCATAACCTCTGATCCTCTGGGAGGGGGAGATGGGTGGGGTTCATACCCGGGAGGTGATCCCCAGAAGATGCGTGGGGTCTGTGGTAACTGAGGGTATAGCCCCTCCTGCTGTCAATCAGGGGTCATGTGATGTTCTGTTAAGGCTCCGTCCAGTGAGCCCACAGTGCGGGCAATCCAGTGGGTGGGGCTCCCTGACGAGGGTCCTGATCGAGTGTGTAACATCTGAAAAACTCTATAATAAAGTTTAGTTGTTTCTTATTGAAACCTGTCTGCTCCATCAAGTCATTACAGTGACCCCCAGAATTCTCCACATAAGGATTGCATGGGAATTGTCCCAGGAAGTTCAAACTTCTGATGGGCAATTACCCTGCACTGGGAACCAGCGATATTCTGATTTAAATCAGAGACTTTGGATGGTTCTGACTGTCTTACAAGAATAGTTACCCAGGAAAAGTTAGCATAACTAAAACCACTGCTAAATTCTGGATAATTTTAGTACTGACTACCATCACCCTTCCCTCCCAACCAAGCCCCCTGACTACACACCCCACACCACCCCCGCCTCACTGGACCCCCTTACTAAGCCCTCTGAACCCCGACCAGCCCTCCCGACCACCCGACGATGCCCCCAGTCCCCCCAGCTACCCTGCATTCTGTCCACTTACCTTCTCCTGGCTTCTCAAAATGCCTGGTACCTTTAAAATTGCCTGCTTTACAGGAGACAGTGCCATAAAAATAGGAGCATGGCATCACTACCGCCAACACTGCTGAACTCAACAGGAGTCCTCAGGAACCTGCAGCACTGCATATCTCTCACTCAGACCTAGTTAGAAGCTCGGGTGAGAAACGTGCAGCTGCATTCTAGTGTAAGTTAAAAGGAGCAGAGCGGCAATCCGACTGTGACTGCCACTCCTTGGAAGTTCTGCCCATTATATTATGTTATTATTCATTTCTAAAGGTGAGTTAACTAAGGTTAGTGAAAACCAAATTACTTCTAACAAATTTAAAAGCGTTCTTCAAAAAAAATCAACTATAAATGGAAATGCAGAGATATCTGTCTGGGAATTTCAATAGGACCTTGATAAGAACCTTCTTAAGGATAATTAGGGATTAACAACAAATGCTGGCCTTGCCAGTGGTGCTCACATCCTATGAAAGAATCTTTAAAAACGGCATTGCATAGGAGACTAATTGATAAAATTAAGTGTGTTATGAAGCCATGCTTTATAAAAAAAATGACTTTATGAATTTATTAGCTGTAAATCTGATTGGATTTTAAAAAGACTGAAGTCAGATTCCAATGACTTGAAATTGCAGCATCTAAGGTGGTTGAAAATTTGCATTGCTGTAAATGATAACTTCCAAATCATTAAATGGAGACAACCTGCCTAGAAAACTCTAGCAGAGACAGTTACTTTGAAGGAGTATGAATAGGAAGTTCTCCTAACCTATTCACAGAACATCTCACAATTACTTGAGTGGGGACTGCTCATTAAATATGACTCAGACCTTGGACTCTGAGTGAGAAAGGAACCACCCCAACAATAATCTAGTCAAATTGAAACCATCCACCTGGAATACACCAGCCATGACCATATTTGGGTCATTGGACAGTTAGAGAGCGAGAAAAATAGACACAGACAGACAGGATCATGTGATAAGCCAACTAACTCTTTGTATACATAAGAAACTGTTTTCTCTGGAAGCAGAAAAAATGCTGAAGTGGCAAGACCCATGTGGGCATCATTCTCTCTCTCCACCCATAAACTCAAGTCCTATCAGCTGTTTGACAATCCATGTGGCGCAGAGAGAGATTTTAAAAATAATTCAACAGAGCAGCTGCTGTCTCCGAGAAACAGATAAATAATCCATCTACATCTTTAAACAACTTCGCCACAGAAACCAGAAGGACCATCAAACCCAGCCTGGATCCACCCATGTCATCAACCTACGAGAACTATACCACTTTAATCTTTATTGGTCTTTAAAGTATCACTTATTCTATCCTTCCACTCTGTAACTTATTGGTATGTATGTGAGAAAGTTGGAGCAATTTATTATTTTGCTTAGACCAGGTTAAGTACAATAAATACATCTCACTTTTCCTTTTGAAAAACTTAAGGAAACCTGTCTGTGTCTTTTATAGTCACAGCACACAAATGGTAAACACTTACTGAACCTGCTGCAGCCAAATAAGTGGGAAAAGACGGGAGCCATTCAACCCCACCTTACTTGATCATAACAGGTGCATGGCATTGAAAGGAATATGGCAGCATGGGTAGGAAGTTAGTCCAGATACCAGAAAGAGAGATTGGTAGTGAATGGATTTTTTTTTTGGACTAGAGAGGTGTGAACCATGATATTCTCTAGGGGTTCAGTATTGGAACTGTTGCTCCCCTCAATACATAGTAATGGCCTATAAGAAATACAATATTAAAATCTGCCAATTTGCAAAAAATAAGGAGTATGATTAGCTATGAGGGGAACTAAGTGACTTCAGTAGAACGTAGACTAGCTAGTAGATTGGGTAGATAGATGCTAAATATAAATTAAGGCCGGTGAATGTGAGGCACTGACCCTTGTATTTTATGTAATGTGAGAGTGGGAAACTACATTTAATATCATTTAGATGTTGTTAAACTTCCTACATCTAAGAAGGAGACCAGGAGTCAATCTTTACTCAATTTTATTTATAAATTGAGACATTACAAATGTATAGTTCCAAACAACCCACCACTAGTGTCAATAAGTGTCTCTTTACACTCTTTTGAGCAAACATTAAACAAAAACAATTTAATTAACAATCAACCACTTTAAAGGAATAGTGTGACTAAAACAAAAAGAATTCAAAGGCCGGGGCCGATGATGTACTCCAGTGCCTAAGGCACTCATCGATCTCAGAAGGCTTCAAGTGCAAATGTGGATACCATATGAGTCTCTATATATACACTTTTTGAATAAATGAGAAACAAATGAACAAATAATCAAATGAACAATCCCTTAAAGGGGCACTGTAACTCAAAAAAAAAAATCAAAGGTAAACTTAAATCAAAATGTCACTTTGGAGGCTTATGATGCACTCCAGACTTTGCAGCAGTGCCCACCAGTCAGGGAAGGCCTCAAATGTACCGGTGGACACAGCGTGTTCCCTCTCCAAAGAAACCCAGGCATGACCATAGCCACAGAAGAGAGACAGGCAGTTGGATCGAACAGCCCCCTCAACCTCCCGCTGTCTGGATCTTTTAATGACCACTTTGGTCAGGCCCGGGAGCAGGCTCACAAGGATGTCCCACACCCTGCCCGCCCCCACTCCACCTTGGGTGGCCAAAGATCAGGGGTGCGGGGCTAAAGTGCAACCAAATATTGAGCAGGAGCCCACTCAAATAATAAAAAAGGACCTGCGACCTTGCACACACAACATAAATGTGAAACACAAGCCACCTCAAGACTCAGAAAATACAGGCAGCCTGGAAGTCTGTGAACCTACTTAATTTGCTTTTGCAGGGAACTGCTGCATGCAACACCCTCCACACCAAATCTCCAGTGGAAAAGGGGAGGACTCTTGTGTAGAAAGCTTCACACTTGGGGTGGCTGCCTCCTCCAGATGGCAGGATGAAATGCCATGGTAGATCCAGATGACTGACAAGAAAGTAGAGGGTGGGCAGCAGAAGCCTGTACAGGAAACCCCTCTATGCAGAGTGGAATGGCAAGAAGGGAATTTCCACAAGATGGCTCAAATTGTGGGGTGGGTGATTCCACGGGACATGGGGCCAATGAAAAATTCTGTTCGAACGGGGGTCAGTTTGGACAGGAGTGCTCTGCACGCTTAACCTGCCTTGACATCACAAGTGTCATTGGGATGGAGCACTATGGTTTTAAGGTAGTGGCCATGAGCTAGACATCTACCAATGCATGATGTACAAGTTCTATTGGCAACATCCAGCCAACTCCTCTGCCATCCAGCATATCCCTGACTCTGGTCACTCCAGCAGCCCGAGCCCTCCCTTCCACCAGCCACATGAATCCATATTATTCGAAGTGCGTGTTCATGAGCAGCAGCTTTCTTTTGACAGCCACTACTCCTGATGGGAGAGAGCTCCAGAGAGAGTAAACCATGTTCTAAACCATGATTAGGTCCTGGTGAAAGACCGGCAACTCCTGAAAAGAATTATGGAGACCCCTCAGATCTATGAACAGGAGCTGCGTGTCATAAAGGATGCCATGCACCTGGCGGAAGAAATACATCACCAGTGCACACCATCTCAGAGTGGGGTTCGGCACAAAGGTACGTCAGTAGGGTCTGAAAATAGAAAGTCACCACCTGCATGCAAAAGCACACCAGCATCTGACCACCCTCACTAACCAAGACACTCAATACCTCATCTGCAACCTAGTGCAGCCTTTTGTCCCAAAAGAAGTCGAGGAGCTTCTTCTGTATCTTGGTGTCAAACTCTGGGGCAGGGATCAAAGTGACTAACCAGCACCACAACATGGCTACCCTCAGTTGGTTTATGACAAGCACTTGACCCCTGTAGGATAGCACTTGGAGCAGTCTTGTCCAGCGTCCTAGGTGAGTGGCCTTCTTACCAGTTTGCTGGCTAGAATTCTTCAGCTGGGCTAAGATAGAACCCCCAAGTAGAGGAGATGAGTGTTACTCCAGGAAAAGGACCTGAGCTCTTCCACAGGGATCCATCCACCATTGACCAACCAAATCAGGTATATTTCCTGAGTTTATCCTGATGGAGGAGGCCACAGAGTAGATTTGTTGGCACTCGCACACTCCTCTGAAGATCAGCTGGGTCCATGAAAATGAGGAGAACATCACCCGTGTAAGCCGAGTAGGTGACCGATGCCAGTCCAGTCAGAGCCAATCCTGTGCCTCTTGCAGAGGGCGTTGTGATTCATTGTAAGAACTCAGGCACATCACACAATGCAGTGTGAATACAACATAGTGGTTTAATCAAAATTCTTATGCAAATTTTACCATTGATATCTTCATTTTATGCAGACTAATACTAAATCACAATACATCAAAAGACACACAATGTGAAATTGACTCCATCAGCATGGAGCCAAGAAGAAGCATTTAACGCATCTCAAACTCTCCTAATCATTCTGTTGCCATAGTTATAGGGTCCACTTAAGGTCTTCAAACCACTTTAATACTGTAAGCATGGTGACCAAATCAGCCTCTCACAGACCATCAAGACATGGGTGAATGACTTTCATGCATTCCTCCAGCTGCTCATCCTTGCCTGCTTCACAAAGCATCCCTGCTTAATAAACCTGAATGCCTTTTTAACTCTTCATGTGCTGATTCTACAAACAGCCCGACATATTGAGGAACACAGAAAATGGCAACCCACATCCACACAAGTGTCATATTATATATTGATTTGGGAAGCACATTGGGACATTTTATTATGGTAAAGAACCATACAAATACAAGTTGTTTGTTTAAATAAAAACTTTTATTTCATAGTCTGAAATGTTCACATTATTTTCATGCTATTTTTCCATGATCTAACAGAATTTCCATTTATGAGTCCCCACTAATTAATTGGATGATATCGAGCCATCTAATGGAGTGAACTGTAAACTTGCAGTATAACTCTATTTTGACTACACTATTTTTCAGATGAGCCTGACTTGTAAATCTGATTGATATATTTGGTCTACACTCATTACACTGCACAAGTTTCTAACTGAACTGGTCAAAAACATCATTATTTGGCTCATGTCCTTGACAAAGTATCTGTCAACTCAGATAAATCAAAAGTTAATGTTTAGCAAAACTTAACTGATCCTCATTTTATTTGGAATACACAATGTGTTTTCAAAGCATATGAATAGCAATCATTTGGATTGTTTGTCTGTTTCTTTCATTGCTTAGCTGGTGTCTCTTTTCATAAAGGTTTAAAGTATGTATTAAAAGGTTACTTGGGGACATGAATTAAAGACTACAGATTGCTTGCCCTTGAAATTGCCCCTCAGCAATAAACCTAAAAGGAAAACCTACAGCTTCGCTATTCACTGATTCTCAATGCTGGCCACCACCTGGGAATAAACTGACTCAATTCTTTTCACATTCAGATTAATGGAGCAAGCAGAATCATAAACTCTTAAATTCCTTCTGATGTTTTCATTATAAATTCTTGCACAGTTGACCACATTTGCAACAATGCACAAATAGCTGAAAAATCTAAAGGGAATCCTGTATGCCTATGGGATAATATAAATCTGCACAACTACTGATGTGCACAATTTTTTTTTAAATGAGCAAGCAATTATTTTAAATCTGAAGCTTGTCAAAGTAAATCAAACTTGTAAAATCACTGGAGTAAAAATTGCTTGGCACACCCATCTCTAATTGGCTTATAAATGAATCAAACCCACTGCCACTTAACAGAAGGCAGAATATTTCTATTAAGGCAGACAATTTCCAGCCAATGCTCAGGAATAACTTTTGCAAACATAAACATTAATTCCATTCTTTTTCCTTGGAACTTGGCCATTTAACTCTGAGGTTCCAGGGCAGAAAATGCAATGACCGAGAAGGAATTATAGTTTCTCTTCAGTGACTGTGGAGAAAAGTCTAACTGCAGGTGACAGCATCTATACTTGGCCTCAGTTTGGTTTTGTAACTTAGTATAAGCATGTAAAACTTCTGTTGAAGATCCCTTATTTGAAAACAACACACAACAATGACTGCCACTTACTGCAGAGAATAATTTAAATAAAAAATTAATATATAGACTGTGTAGGTGATTTGCCTAACTGCCAGTATTTGTACCAATACCAACATAGAAATAATGTAATGTTTTCAAAAGTCCTTTTCCATTGCTTTGGATTCACTAATAGAAGACAACGGCTGGGATTTTCCAGCCCTGCTGTGGCAGGACCTGCCGCGGGGTATGCGGCGAGCCAGCCAAAAGCCCACTGACTTTCAGCGGGACCAGATGATCCTGGAGGCTGGTGGGGCTGGAGAAACCAGCACAACGTTTAAGTATATGTACAAGGATAGTTATAATCTATTACCAATTTTACTAAACATTAAAGAAGGGTAATTTGCTGTTCAGGAATGATTTGTACACAACATTCCATTTCCACAACTGCACCCCTAGCCAAACTGTTCCGGTATAGCTACAACACTGGCATCTAAACATCTATGGAAAATTGTCCATGTAAGTCCTGTACACAAAAAGCAGGACAAATCCAACCCAGCCAATTACCGCTCCATCAGTCTACTCTCCATCATCAGTAAAGTAATGGAAGGGGTCATCAACAGTGCTATCAAATGGCACTTGTTCATCAATAACCTGCTCACTGATGCCCAGTTTGGGTTCTGCCAGGGCCACTCAGCTCCTGATCTCATTACAGCCTTGGTTCAAATATGGACAAAAGAGCTGAACTCCCGAGGTGAGAGTGATGGCCCTTGACATCAAGGCAGCATTTGACCGTGTGGCATCAAGTAGCCCTGGCAAAACTGGAGTCAATGGGAATCAGGGGCAAAACTTTCCACTGGTTGAAGTCATACCTAACACAAAGGAAGATGGTTATGGTTGTTGGAGGTCAGTCACCTCAGCTCCAGGACATCACTACCTCAGGGTAGCGTCCTTGGCCCAGCCATCTTCAGTTGCTTCATCAATGATCTTCCTTCCATCATAAGGTCAGAAGTGGGGATGTTCGCCAGTGATTGCACAATGTTCTGCACCATTCACAATCCCTTAAATACTAAAGCAGTCCATGTCCAAATGCAGCACGACCTGGACAATGTCCAGGCTTGGGCTGACAAATGGCAAGTAACATTCATGCCACACAAGTGCCAGGCAATGACCATCTCCAACAAGAAAGAATCTAACCATCACCCCATGACATTCAATGGCATTACCATCACTGAATCCCCTACTATCAATATCCTGGGGTTACCATTGACCAGAAACTGAACTGGACTAGCCATATAAATACTCTGGCTACAAGAGCAGGTCAGAGGCTAGGAATCCTGCGATGAGTAATGCACCTCCTGACTCCCCAAAGCCTGTCTACCATCTACAAAGCACAAGTCAGGAGTGTGATGGAATATTCCCCACTTGCCTGGATGAGTGCAGCTCCTGCAACACACAAGAAGCTTGATGCCATCCAGGACAAAGCAGCCCACTTGATTGACACCACATCCACAAACATTCACTCCCTCCACCACCAACATGCAGTAGCAGCAGTGTGTATCATCTACAAAATGCACTGCAGGAATTCACCAAGGCTCCTTAGGCAGCACCTTCCAAACCCATGACCACTACCATCTAGGACAAGGGCAGCAGATACATGGGAACACCACCACCTGGATGTTCCTCTCCAAGTCACTTACCATCCAGCCTTGGAAATATATCACAGTTCCTTCACTGTTGCTGGGTCAAAATCCTGGAACTCCCTTCCTAACAGCACTGTAGGTGTACCTACATGACAGGACTGCAGCGGTTCAAGAAGGCAGCTCACCACCGCCTTCTCAAGGGCAACTAGGGATGGACAATGCTGGCCCAGAGAGCGAAGCCCACATCCCATGGCTCAAAATGGAAGTATAAGGCAAAGAAGTGGGACATAATGTAAATAAAATTAAAGTTTAAATAGCCTTTAAAATAACAGTTAAACATATACCCACTATCAAAGCTTAAAAAAAAATCAAAATTGGAGAAAAACAAGAGGACAGGAGGGGCTGGAATGCGTAGATTAAGAGAATTGAACTATAGTACCTCCGAAGGCCTAGATACTGCAAGTACATAGTGACATAGTCACCAAGGAATTTCTATTTAAAAATATTTATATTCAAGAATGTCACTAAAGATGCTTACAATGGTAGTTTATTGTAAATTTAGTCATAATATTTGTTAAAATAATTAAGGTTTGCGTGGACAACATAAGTGCAAAATTTCTATGCATATTTATATCTGAAAATCTCGAGAGTGATTTTAACCAAATGACAGCTGCACAGTCACCTGCCACCCTCAAGGCACAATACATATTGCTCCACTGAGCAGGCAGCAAGATACCCTATTCTGCATCCCTAAATCCAGCAGGTCCCAATAAAGTAATTGTGACTCAATAGCAATATTTACTGAGAGGTCTGAGCCGGGGATGGCAGTGAGGTTCCCACAAGGCAAACCCAGTAAGGGTTACACTGGGGTCAGAAGTGGCCCAAAAAGGTAAGTTTCATTTTTTTTAAATTTCCTTTTGAGACCAGAAATCAATTGTCCCATCCCAGTATTCTCAGAACATTTCCCCATTGCTCCCAGACACTGATCGGCCACTTCAAAAGATTGCTGGATCCTTGGACCCTATCCTAATCTTACCAGAGTTCAGAGCTGCTCTAGTGTCTTGAGCACTATTTGGCTTAAAATCCCTGTTCTTATAAAACTTCTGATACCATGTGCTACGAGAGATATTACAATGATTGTGAGTGCGCTTCCTGAAAATATAACATTTACCCGTCTCATCTTTACTATTTCAGTTTGTTGACTGGCTTAATGCAAAACAGTAACAAATCAGTATCAGTGAGGTTGGGAATACACAAATCAAAAGCAAGGAAAGCATTAGAAGTTGCTACTTAAAAACTGTGAAGGATTTATGTATGCAATCAAATCTAAATAAAGTGAGGCAGAGGCTTTGGTGTCTATTGAAGAAATGAATTGTTCAGCCTTTTCTCCTGCCTAGCATATGTTGTCCAGGTCTTACCATTGTAGAGCAGTGCATGGGGTGTACAGCCTTGGTAGTTCTCAGTCAGGTTGCTGTTGTTCCATTGTCTCTTACTCTGCTTGGATATAACAACTGCAGTTTTGGCAGTGTGTGTTAATTTCAGAATCAGTTCTGTCGAAGGGTCATGAGGACTCGAAACGTCAACTCTTTTCTTCTCCGCCGATGCTGCCAGACCTGCTGAGTTTTTCCAGGTAATTCTGTTTTTGTTTTGAGTTTGAAAACATCCAGGAGTGCCATTATAAGAAAACTGTAAGTTCATTGGTTGGTGACAAGCTACTGTTAGGGAGCGTGTTTAAATAGCTTACAACGAAAAAACGTATCATTTATAAATAAGTAGCTACTTGGATGTTACTAAGGAACACGAGCAAAGGAAGTAAAGTTAAATCAAGTCAAAGTGAAAAAAAAAATAAAATAAACCAAAGTGAGATAAAGTTGGCGTAAGTGTCGTGAAGTAAATTTACAAGCAATTTATTCTACTTATTCCACTTACTCTATGTGTAATAAATGGTTTTTAGAGTTACAGGATGGCTGGTAAGCTCAGCCAAGTGGAGTGTACATCCTGCGATATGTGTGAAGTTGTGGACACACAATGTGTCCCTGACAAACACATCTGTAGGAAGTGTAACCAGCTGCACAAGCTTGCACTCCGGGTTTCAGAGCTTGAGCAGCAGCTGGAGTCACTGTTGTGCATCCACGAGGCAAAGGACTATGTGGATAGCACATTTAGGGAGGTGGTCACACTGCAGTTTAGAAGCGTACAGCCAGAGAGGGAATGGGTAACCACCAGGCAGCCTTAGAGAACCAGGCCAGTAGTGCAGGAGTCCCTTGAGTCTATCCAGCTCGCTAATCGGTTTTCCATTTTGGATGCTGTTGAGGGTGATGGCTCCTCAAGGGAGTACAGCCAGACCCAAGCTTGTAGCACCACAAGCTGTGCGGGGGGGGGGAGGAAGAATAATAGAAGGGCAATAGTGATAGGGGATTCCATAGTCAGGGGATCAGGCAGGTGTTCCTGCAGCAGAAAATATGACTCCAAGATGGTATGTTGCTTCCCTGGTGCCATGGGCAAGGATATCATGGAGCGGCTGCAGGATATACTTCGGGTGGAGGGAGATCAGCCAGAAGTCGTGGTCCACATTGGTGCCAACGACATAGGTAGAAAGTGGGATGAGGTCCTGAAAGCAGATTTGAGGGAGTTAGGAAGGAAATTAAAAAGCAGGAAGTCAAGAGCAGTAATCTCAGGATTACTTCCAGTGCCACATGCTAGTGAGCCTAAAAATAGGAGGATTGATTGATTAAGTACGTGGCTGAAGAACTGGTGTAAGAGAGAGGGCATCAGGTTTCTGAGGCATTGGGACTAGTTCTGAGGCAGGTAGGACCTGTACAAGCTGGACAGGTTAGACCTTAACAGGAGTGGGACTGATATATTCGCAGGGAGATTTGCTAGTGCTTTTGGGGTGAGTTTAAACTAGATCTTCAGGGAGGTGAGAACCTAAGAGGTGGCCCAAATTGGAAGGAAGTAAAATTAGTAACAGGAAGCAACAGTGAGACTAGAAGGCAGGAGAAAGAAAGCAGAGCATTGAGAATGCTTTGAATGTGAAATGATGTCAAAAAGACAAAGTTAAGTGCACTCTACCTGAATGCACGCAGCATTTGTGATAAGGTAGATGATCGAAAGGCTCAAATAGAGGTAAATGGATATGATATAATTGTCATTACAGAAATATGGCTGCATGGTTACCAAGGGGAGAATTTTCTCCCCGTCGGGCGGGCTGTTCGGGAGCAGACGCGGAGCTGGTCGCCGCCCGCGATCGGCTCCGCACCGCCGTTTTGTGCGGGCAGGCCAAGTATGGCCCGCTCAGTGCAAAGCACGAATCCCGAGGATAGTGTGAGTGGGCAGGCGCCGGCGGGAATGCAATGACTGCCGGGTCCAATGACGACCCGGCGGCCTGTTCAAATACAGCGCTGGCAGCCTTGTAAACGCTGGTCATCATGGCCAGTAAAAGGGCTCCCCTGAACGCTGCTGGAGAGCAGGCCAGGTAGGAGTGTAGGCAGCGGGGCAATGTACCCCTCGGTTTTCTGATGAGTGCCTAGCTGCCCTCTTGGAGGAGGTGGCAGCACGGTGGGAGGTCCTTGTTGCGAAGGGAGGCGGAGACCTCCCCAACTGACCAAACATGCCTGGGAGGAGGTGGCAGAGATAGTCAGCTCCAATGACATGGTGCAACGCATGGGGGTCCAGTGCCACAAGCGATTCAATGACCTCTTGCGCTTGGCAAGGGTGAGTATCATGTTGGCATAGGTCACTTAACACTGCAAGTAGGCTTTCCCCACAAGCACCCCACCAACTCTGAGTACAGTTACAACATTGAGTCCTTCATGGCATGGGTGGGCCAGCAGATATTGCCCATGCCTAGTTCACCCTGAGAGAGTAGTGCTGAGATGGGTTCTGGCACCCACACTCAGAGTAGAGTTTTGGGGGCAACCTCAAGGATCTGCACCTAGCCTCAGTGCTGGAACTGCAAAACATGTCAAAGTCAAGGTGCTGACATGCTGGGAGGGTAGCTTCCAGGTGGCGGAACACCAATCCATCTGCTGCCCTTGGCGTTCCATGTGCTTGTGTGTCATTTTCCAAAATTCTATAGATTTTGGAATGGTTGCTAAAGATTGGCAGGTAGCAAAAGTCACCCCACTATTTAAGGAGGAGGGAGAGAGAAATCAGGGAACTACAGAGCTGTTAGCCTTAGTAGGGAAAATGCTAGAATTTATTATAAAGGATGTGATAAATGGATACTTGGGTAATGATGATCTGATTGGGCATAGTCAGCATGGATTTGCAAATGGGAAATCATGTTTGATGAACTTGTTGGAGTTTTTTGAGGATGTTATGAACAAAATTTATAAAGGAGAGTCATTGTACATAGCCCAATGGATTTTCTGAAGGCTTTTGATAAAGTCTGTCACATGAGGTTGATTAGCAAAATAAAAGCACATGGGAACGGAGGCAATATACTTGCACGGATTACGGATTGGCTAATGGGCAGAAAACAGAGAGTAGGAATAAATGGGTCATTCTCGCGTTGGCAGGCTGTGACTAGTGGGGTATCACAATGATCAGTACTTGGGCTGTAGCTGTTCACAATATATATCAATGATTTGGATGTGGAGACCAAATATAATATTTCCAAGTTCGTGGATGATACAAAGCCAGGCAAGAATGTATGTTGTGAGCAAGATGTAAAGTGGCTACAGGAGGATTTGGGCAGAATTAGCCAGTGGGCAAGAACATGGCAGATGGAATATAATGTGGAAAAATGTGAAGTTATCCACTTTGGTAGAAGGAACAGATGTGCAGAGTATTTCCTAAATGGTAAGAGATTAGAAAGTGTAGATGTACAAAGTGTGGATGTCCTTGTCCGTAAATCACTGACGGCTAACCTGTTGATGCAGCAGGCAATTAGAAAGGCTAATGGAATGTTAGCCTTTATCGCAAGTGGATTTGAGTTCCTCCCGATGTCACCGCATGTCATTTTATGCGTCAGCGAGCAGGCCCAGCCCCCACTCGCCGACTTGTAAAATTCTGCCCATAGAATCATAGAGGTCTACAGCACAGAAAAAGGCCCTTTGGCCTATCGAGTCTGTGCCAGTCAAACAAGTACCTAACCAATCTAATCCTATTTTCCAGTACCAGGCCCATAGCCATTTATGCCATGGCATCGCAAGTGCACACCCAAATACTTCTTAAATGTTATGAGGGTTTCTACCTCTACCACCCTTTCAGGCAGTGAGTTCCAGATTCCCACCACCCTCTGGGTGTAAAAATTCTTTCTCACATCCTCTCTAAACCTCCTGCCCCTTACCTTAAATCTATGCCCCCTGGTTATTGACCCCTCCACCAAGGGGAAAAGTTCCTTCCTGTCTACCCTAACTATGCCCCTCATAATTTTATACACCTATGGTGTCAAGCTTCTTTAGTGTTGTTGAAGCTGCACTCATCTAAGCAAGTGGAGAGTATTCCATTGTACTCCTAACTTGTGCTTTGGCGACAGTGGACAGGCTTTAGGGAGTCAGGAGGTAACTAAATACCTGCAGAATTCCCACCCTTTGACCTGCTCTTGTAGTCACAGTATTTATATGGCTGGTTCACAAGGAAAGTCATGTCCTTTAAAAAAAACCCAAATGAAATCAATGTCATTGTTTTAAACATGATGTGAGTCCTTGACAGACTAATCGGACTTGAAACAGATTAATCCCCAGTGATAGATAATGTTTATCCTCAAGTACTGAAAGGAATACGGGAAGAGTTTTGCGAGTTACTGATAATCGTTACAAGGGAGTTATTACACACGGAGGAGGTGCAAGAATTTTGGAAACAAGCTCATATTTGAAAAGGGTGACAGAAGAGTTATTCAAAGATAGACTCAATAGTCTTACTTCAATTCCATGCAAAATAAGGGAATCAAGTTCAAGCATAAATTGGTGATTTTGTTAATAATCTCGTAAATTGCTATCACTGTGGATTGAAGGGGGAAGAAACTAACAAGGCCAAATCACACCCAAGGAGTAGAAGAGACATAGAAAAAAAACAAATAACCTTCCTAAGAGAAGTTAACAAAACAGAAAATAATTATTGGAGCATTAAATTAGAGGTTAATGGTCACCCCACAGAATTAAAGTTAGTGCAAGAGTTTCAGAATTATCTGATGAAGTTAGGTGACTTAAAAACATTACAGCCATCCTCCATCCAGGAGGGACAACACTAAAAGCAATAGGCCAAGACTTGGCGAGGTTATGATAAAGGATATAGAAAGCATTGAATCCCTGTACATTATACAGAACCAGGGGTCATCATTGAGCAGAAACGCATGCTTGCAGCTGAGGGTGATTTACCAGGTTGATGAAATTGGTGATGAGCTTTCCAGTCATGTATTCAGAAATGAATTTCCATCCCCATTTTAAGGCTTAGAAAAGCTGAAAAAAGGATATCACATGACCCTAAGGGCAGATGCTAAGGCTATGTGCCTGTTTACAGTGAGGAAGGTCCCTCACCCACTCTTAGATAAAGGCAAGAGTAGGATTAAACACATGTTACAGCAAGGAGTCGTCTCTCCAGTAACCATATTAACAAAGTGGTGTTCAGGAATGGTAACAGTACCAAAGCTTAATGGATCATTTAGAATCTGCGTGGACTTGACTCAATTAAACAAGTCAGTAAAGCACAAGTTCCACCCAATGGCATTTGTAGGTGAACATCTCACCAAATTAGCAAAAAGCACCCTCTTCACAAAATTAGAGGCTGACAGTGGCTTTTGGCAGTTGCCTCTGGATAAAGAATCCAGTTTGTTAACTACATTTATAACCCCATTTAGTCATTATTGTTTTAACAGGTTACCATTTAGAATTGTTTCTGTACCTGAGATATTCCAAAGAACTATGTCTCAGACCATGGGAGGCATGGAAGGAGTAATATGCCATATGGATCACTGTTCATCGAGGGAAGAATATGACTGTCAATTGAGAGAAGTACTCAAGGTTTTACAAGAAGTAGGTTTGACATTAAACATCAAATATGAATTTGCAAAGCCTCTGATAAAATTCTGAGGGCACATTGTGCAAGCTTCGGGAATTACTACCAACCCACAGAAAACCAAGTCCATTGGAGAGTTCCCAAAGCCTACAGCCACCACAGAATTACAAAGATTCCTTGAGATGGTCAATCACATAGGCAAGTTCCTATCAAACTCAATGAAAATCAATGAGCCGCTATGACAGCTGGTGAGACAAGGTCAACAGTGGTGTTGGAACATGGACCAGAAAAATGCTTTTGACAATATCAAAACTCTCTTAATTTCACCAGAAATTTTAGTGCACTATTGTTCAGAGTTACCAACAACTGGGGCAGCAGATGCATCATCTACAGGCTTGGCTACAGTGCTGTTTCAAGTTCAAAAAGGTTAACAAGGAAGATCAGTTTCTTTCACCTCATGAACTCTCACAGACACAGAGAGGTATGCAACCATTGAGAAAAAGCATGTGCAGTCACATGGGCCTGTGAGAAGTTCTCTGATTGTGTCATGGGATTAAGGTTTAAAAATTGAAACTGATCACAAACCTTTGGTTACTCTTCTTAACCTAAAGGAAATTACAAACATGTCACCTAGAATTCAACATTTTAGACTGAAACTTATGAGAAATGACTCAGTTACTGAGTACTTTCAAGGGAAGTACCAGATGACAGGAGGTGCATTGTCAAGAATACCAGTGGAAGGAGTCAAAGTGGAAGATTTAACTTTTATTGAGGAAGTGGAGGCATATACTGTGTTCATTACCAAATATTTACCAGCCACAGAGAAGATGTTATAAGAGATTAAGCAAGCACAACAGCAGGATGACAAGTGCATCAAAATAAAAGAATATTGCCAGGACGGCTGGCCGGATTATACTCCTAACAACTCAGTAATTCACCAATACTTAGAACAAAGAAAACAACTCACAATCATCAATGATTTCTTGGTTTTTAACAACAGACTAGTCATCCCTAAAACTCTTTGACTCAACATTCTCCAGAAAATCCATCAAGGTCACGTGGGAATAGCAAAATGTCAAGAAAGAGTCCAGCAGTCAGGCTGGTGGCCAAGCATCAGTCATTCCACTGAAGAGTTAATCACAAATTGTCTTACGTGTGCAGTGAATAGCCAACAGTAGAATAAACCACTAGCGCCCTCCATTTTTCCTTTGAGCCATGGCAGCACCTGGGAATGTATTTATTTGAGTTAAGAGGCAAACGTTTCATCATTGTCATTGATTACGACTCCAGGTGGTTTGAAATGAGTAGACTGCATAACACCACAGCGGAGGCAGTCATTACATCACTAAGAAGTATCTTTGTGACACATGGCACCCTGGGCAACAACCCTCAGTTTGCTAACAAGCTGTTCCATAACGTTGCACAGAAATATGATTTTATTCATGTGACTAGTTCGCCTAGATGTCCTCAGTCGAACGGAGAAGCAGAATGAGAAGTTTGAACAATCAAGGAATTGATGAAAAAGAACAAAGATATTAACAAGATATTAACTTAGTCTTTCTTAACTACAGAACCTTACCACCACAAAATGGATTCTCACCATCAGAATACAACTCCCTCTCTACAACAAATAATACATCCTAACATTACCTCAGATGATCATGAGAAAGTTGGGTAGCATGATGAAGAACAAAAAGACAGTCAAGCTCATGATTTCAACTTCAGACACAGAGCACGAGACTTGAAGGTGCTACAGCCCCAGGAGCGAGTGTGGATACGAGATTGACAGAAAGAAAGCATTGTAATAGAAACAGCTCCACAGCCCAAAGGTTATAGAATTGAGATGGACCAGTGAAATATCAGAAGGATCTGAAGAGCCTTAATGTCATTGGGAAGGAAACCAATGGAGTCTTGGACATATTAGTTAGATCTGGATGGAGACAAGGAACCAGAAACAAATGTAAAATCAACAACAACCTAGGTGGAAGCCACTCCTATTGAACAACGAGAGAGTGCAATTTGCTCTCAACTTTGAAATGAAATCAGGAACAGATTGGAGAGATTGGTCAAGGCCCACAGACACTAGCCCCATAAAGTCTGAGACTTTGGGGAGGGATGTAGGAGGATGTATATAATTGGAATAAAGAATTGGGCAGAGATGCAGAGTAAAGGTTTAACATCAGGAGACCCTGATGTAACTATGATGCAATGTCATATGACCAAGAAACTAAGATCTGGTGGGAAACAAAAGTACAATCTCATGTAGAATACTGAGATGTACAAGAATTGTTTTTTTTTTTACGAGTAATGGTCCATGGCAGTATTCTTAGGGTAGCAGGCAAACCTTAAAGAGACCCCATCTAGACCCCAAACTCAAAATGACAAATTCTGGATGGATGAATCAAATGAACCAATAAACCTTCCTCATCTATAATTTGTCATGTGGTAACGTCACCTTCCCATTGCTTGCGGCACTGCAACACCCCTACTGGCAGAAGAGGGAAAGTCTGCAAGTTGTCTCCTGCCAATGATGTGCTGCAGCACCACAAATGGTGGGGAGGTGCAATTACATCTTGACAAGTTTACATGGGCAGTTTTTATTACAAATATGGATATGCAAACCATTAATAGAAAGATATAAACAAAATATAACCTTGCTTCACCAGAAGACTACATTTCATCTGGATTCCCCATGCACTCATGCCATGGAAAAGCGATATGTGGTATTATAATCATAATAAGGTCTGCATCTGTTAACATCAGTCCATCATGTGATACACTGTGTCAGTAAATTTGTTTTACTACTGTGATGGGTGAACTGTTCTCACATTAGGCCCTTAGCAGCACTGATGTATAAATCAAAAAATGTAAAACAGGTTATGGATAACACACTGGCAGAGTAACAGGACACTTACTGTTTCTAACAACAAAGATTAGTGATTTCAATGGGCTTAGTGGAATAAAATCATGGAATCAAGGTGGAAGGGAAAAGACGATAGTCTTTGCTCAACTAAATCAAAAATATGCACCTAAATGCTGAAGTGAATTAGGTGGGCCGAATGACCATGTACTTTTATTCTCATCAAAGAATGGCAAAAGATCACAAACTACTATTTTGTTTATGGAGGAAATCAGATATGTACCAAATTATTTACTCTTTGCTTCTATGTACAAAAAATATCAATATTTCTGGCTATTTCTCTCAACCCTTTATAATTTTTTTTAAGATACAAGCATACTTACCTAGAAGATGGACAAGAAAGAATGATACTAAACATACACATTTGAAATTAGCTGCTAAACAAAATCAGACCTAATCAATTTGGGCTATTAAAAAAAAATAGAACAATAAGTTATCTAATTGATCCTGCCTGTTCAAAACATGTTTTGCACAACATATTTACAGTAAATTATGTTATATGGAAAGAAACTATTACATTTTCATTCATTCACAATATGCAGGCCTTGCTGGCAAGGTCAGAAGCTATTGGCTATCCGTAATGGCCCTTGGGATGGTGATGGTGAGCTGCCTTCATGGACTTCTGCAATCCGTATGGTGAACGTACTCCCACAGTACTGTCAACATGAGAGACGGAGGGCGTGTGTGTGTGTGTATGTTTGTGTGTGTGGAGCCTGTACTGCCATTTGATAAGATGTTGGCTGATCTGATTTTGGCCTCAACTCTGCTTTCCTGTCTACCCCTTGTCAAAAAAGAATCTGTTTAACTCAGCCTTAAAAATATTCAATTTTCCTGACTTAGAGGGAATTGTGGTGTTCCCATGTGTCTGCTACATGTCCTTCTACGTGGTTAAGAGATTGCAGGTTTTGGAGGCTTGGTAAGTTGCTGTGGTGCATCTTGTAAATGGTGCACACTGCAGCCATCTTGCGCCAGTGGCAGATGGAGTGAATTTTCTTGAGTTACTCCATCCCTTCTAATTCCTGATTTACAGCTATTTCTGGGATGCTACTTGTATCCTCCATAGTGAAGACCGATGTAACATACTGGTACAATTCATCTGCCATCTCCTTATTTTCCAATATTAATTTCCCAAGCTCACTTTCTATAGGACCAACACTCACTTTGTTAACTCTTTCCTTTTTTAAATATCTGTGGAAACCCTTACTTTCTGTCTTTATATTTCCAGCTAGCTTTCTCTCGTACTCTAACTTTTCCCTCCATATCAATCTTATAGTAATTCTTTGCTCTTGTTTATATTCTGTCCAATCTTCTGACCTTCTGCCAATCTTTGAACAATTATATGCTTTTTCTTTAAGTTTGAAACAATCTTTAATGTATTTAGTTAGCCATAGAACCATAGAACCATAGAAAATTTACAATGCAGAAAGAGGCATTCAGCCCATTGTGTCTGCACTGTGCAAAAAGAGAAAAAATAAATTAGCCACTCATTTTAATCCCACCTTCTAACACCTGAAGGTTACATCACTTCAGAAACAGGTCCAAGTATCTTTTAAATGAAAAACTCAGCAGGTCTGGCAGCATCGGCGGAGAAGAACAGAGTTGACGTTTCGAGTCCTCATGACCCTTCGACAGAACTTGAGTTCGAGTCCAAGAAAGAGTTGAAATATAAGCTGGTTTAAGGTGTGTGTGTGTGGGGGGCAGAGAGAGAGAGAGAGAGAGAAGTGGAGTGGGGGGTGTGGTTGTAGGGACAAACAAGCAGTGATAGAAGCAGATCATCAAAAGATGTCAACAACAATAGAACAAAAGAACACATAGGTGTTAAAGTTGGTGATATTATCTAAACGAATGTGCTAATTAAGAATGGATGGTAGGGCACTCAAGGTATAGCTCTAGTGGGGGTGGGGAGAGCATAAAAGATTTTAAAATATTTAAAAATAATGGAAGTAGGTGGGAAAAGAAAAATCTATATAATTTATTGGAAACAAAAAGGAAAGGGAAAACAGAAAGGGGGTGGGGATGGGAGAGGGAGCTCACAACCTAAAGTTGTTGAATTCAATATTCAGTCCAGAAGGCTGTAAAGTGCCTAGTCGGAAGATGAGGTGTTGTTCCTCCAGTTTGCGTTGGGCTTCACTGGAACAATGCAGCAAGCCAAGGACAGACATGTGGGCAAGAGAGCAGGGTGGAGTGTTAAAATGGCAAGCGACAGGGAGGTTTGGGTCATTCTTGCGGACAGACCGTAGGTGTTCTGCAAAGCGGTCGCCCAGTTTACGTTTGGTCTCTCCAATGTAGAGGAGACCACATTGGGAGCAACGAATGCAGTAGACTAAATTGGGGGAAATGCAAGTGAAATGCTGCTTCACTTGAAAGGAGTGTTTGGGCCCTTGGACAGTGAGGAAAGAGGAAGTGAAGGGGCAGGTGTTGCATCTTTTGCGTGGGCATGAGGTGGTGCCATAGGAGGGGGTTGAGGAGTAGGGGGTGATGGAGGAGTGGACCAGGGTGTCCCGGAGGGAGCGATCCCTACGGAATGCCGATAGAGGGGGTGAAGGGAAGATGCGTTTGGTGGTGGCATCATGCTGGAGTTGGCGGAAATGGCGGAGGATGATCCTTTGAATGCGGAGGCTGGTGGGGTGATAAGTGAGGACAAGGGGGACCCTATCATGTTTCTGGGAGGGAGGAGAAGGCGTGAGGGCGGATGCGCGGGAGATGGGCCGGACACGGTTGAGGGCCCTGTCAACGACCGTGGGTGGAAAACCTCGGTTAAGGAAGAAGGAGGACATGTCAGAGGAACTGTTTTTGAAGGAAGCATCATCAGAACAGAGGCGAAGGAACTGAGAGAATGGGATGGAGTCCTTACAGGAAGCGGGGTGTGAGGAGCTGTAGTCGAGGTAGCTGTGGGAGTCGGTGTTTGTAATGGATATTGGTGGACAGTCTATCACCAGAGATTGAGACAGAGAGGTCAAGGAAGGGAAGGGAAGTGTCAGAGATGGACCACATGAAAATGATGGAGGGGTGGATATTGGAAGCAAAATTAATAAATTTTTCCAAGTCCCGACGAGAGCATGAAGCAGCACCGAAGTAATCATCGATGTACCGGAGAAAGAGTTGTGGAGGGGGGCCGGTGTAGGACTGGAACAAGGAATGTTCCACATGCCCCATAAAGAGACAGGTATAGCTGGGGCCCATGCGGGTACCTTTAGCCACACCTTTTATTTGGAGGAAGTGAGAGGAGTTGAAGGAGAAATTGTTCAGCGTGAGAACAAGTTTAGCCAGACTGAAGAGAGTAGTGGTGGATGGGGATTGTTTGGGCCTCTGTTTGAGGAAGAAGCTAAGGGCCCTGAGACCATCCTGGGCCCGAACAATCCCCATCCACCACTACTCTCTTCAGTCTGGCTAAACTTGTTCTCACGCTGAACAATTTCTCCTTCAACTCCTCTCACTTCCTCCAAATAAAAGGTGTGGCTATGGGCACCCGCATGGGCCCCAGCCATGCCTGTCTCTTTATGGGGTATGTGGAACATTCCTTGTTCCAGTCCTACTCCGGCGCCCTTCCACAACTCTTTCTCTGGTACATCGATGATTACTTCGGTGCCGCTTCATGCTCACGTCGGAACTTAGAAAGATTTATTAATTTTGCTTCCAATATCCACCCCTCCATCATTTTCACGTGGTCCATCTCTGACACTTCCCTTCCCTTCCTTGACCTCTCTGTCTCAATCTCTGGTGATAGACTGTCCACCAATATCCATTACAAACACCGACTCCCACAGCTACCTCGACTACAGCTCCTCACACCCCGCTTCCTGTAAGGATTCCATCCCATTCTCTCAGTTCCTTCGCCTCCGTCGCATCTGTTCCAATGATGCTACATTCAAAAACAGTTCCTCTGACATGTCCTCCTTCTTCCTTAACCGAGGTTTTCCACCCACGGTCGTTGACAGGGCCCTCAACCGTGTCCGGCCCATCTCCCGCGCATCCGCCCTCACGCCTTCTCCTCCCTCCCAGAAACATGATAGGGTCCCCCTTGTCCTCACTTATCACCCCACCAGCCTCCGCATTCAAAGGATCATCCTCCGCCATTTCCGCCAACTCCAGCATGATGCCACCACCAAACACATCTTCCCTTCACCCCCCTATCAGCATTCCATAGGGATCGCTCCCTCCGGGACACCCTGGTCCACTCCTCCATCACCACCTACTCCTCAACCCCCTCCTATGGCACAACCCCATGCCCACGCAAAAGATGCAACACCTGCCCCTTCACGTCCTCTCTCCTCACTGTCCAAGGGCCCAAACACTCCTTTCAAGTGAAGCAGCATTTCACTTGCATTTCCCCCAACTTAGTCTACTGCATTCGTTGCTCCCAATGTGGTCTCCTCTACATTGGAGAGACCAAACGTAAACTGGGCGACCGCTTTGCAGAACAACTACGGTCTGTCCGCAAGAATAACCCAAACCTCCCTGTCGCTTGCCATTTTAACACTCCACCCTGCTCTCTTGCCCACATGTCTGTCCTTGGCTTGCTGCATTGTTCCAGTGAAGCCCAACGCAAACTGGAGGAACAACACCTCATCTTCCGACTAGGCACTTTACAGCCTTCTGGACTGAATATTGAATTCAACAACTTTAGGTTGTGAGCTCCCTCCCCCATTCCCACCCCCTTTCTGTTTCCCCTTTCCTTTTTGTTTCCAATAAATTATATAGATTTTTCTTTACCCACCTACTTCCATTATTTTTAAATATTTTAAAATCTTTTATGCTCTCCCCACCCCCACTAGAGCTATACCTTGAGTGCCCTACCATCCATTCTTAATTAGCACATTCGTTTAGATAATATCACCAACTTTAACACCTATGTGTTCTTTTGTTCTATTGTTGTTGACATCTTTTGATGATCTGCTTCTATCACTGCTTGTTTGTCCCTACAACCACACCCCCCCCACACTTCTCTCTCTCTCTCTCTCTCTCTCCGCCCCCCACACACACACCTTAAACCAGCTTATATTTCAACTCTTTCTTGGACTCGAACTCATGTTCTGTCGAAGGGTCATGAGGACTCGAAACGTCAACTCTTTTCTTCTCTGCCGATGCTGCCAGACCTGCTGAGTTTTTCCAGGTAATTCTGTTTTTGTTTTGGATTTCCAGCATCCGCAGTTATTTTGTTTTTATATCTTTTAAATGAGTTGAGCATTTCAGACTCAACCGCCAACTTAGGCAGTGAATTCCAAACACCCACCACCCTCTTTTCCTCATGTCCCCTTTAATCCTTCTACCAATCACCTTAATTTTTTTTTATTCATTCAAGGGATGTGGGCTTCGCTGGCTGGGCCAGCATTTATTGCCCATCCCTAGTTGCCCTTGAGAAGGTGGTGGTGAGCTGCATTCTTGAACTGCTGTAGTCCATGTGGTGTAGGTACACCCACAGTGCTGTTAGGAAGGTAGTTTCAGGATTTTGAACCAGCAACAGTGGAGGAACGGCAATATATTTCCAAGTCAGGTTGCTGAGTGACTTGGAGGGGCACTTTGAGGTGGTTGTGTTCCCATCTATCTGCTGCCCTTGTCCTTCTAGATGGTAGTGGTCATGGGTTGGGAAGGTGCTGTCTAAGGAACCTTGGTGAATTCCTGCAGTGCATCTTGTAAATGGTACACACTGCTACTACCGGTGGTGAGGGAAGTGAATCTTTGTGAATGTGTTGCCAGTCAAGTGGGCTGCTTTGTCCTGGATGGTGTCAAGCTTCTTGAGTGTTGTGGGAGCTGCACTTATCCAGGCAATCTAGCCCCCTGGTAATTGACCCCTCAGCTAAGGGAAACAAGTCTTTCCTGTCTACCCTATCAAGGCCCCTCATAATTTTGTACACCTCAATAGGGTCACCCTTAGTCTCCTCTGTTCTAAGGAAAATAACCCTAGCCTATCCAATCTCTCCTCATAGCTGCAATTTTCAAGCCCTGGCAACATTCTTGTAAATCCCCTCTGCACTCCCTCCAGAGCAATTATGTCCTTCCTGTAATGTGGCGTCCAGAACTGTACACAAAATTCCAGTTGTGGCCTAACCAGCAAATTATACAGTTCCATCATTACAGACACATTGCAGACACTTCCTCCTACCTCCCCCTGGATCATGACCCCACCACTGAACATCAAACCATTGTTTCCAGGACTGTTATTGACGTCATCTCCTCTGGAGATCTTCCTTCCACACCTTCCAATCTGATAGTCTCCCAACCTCGGACGGCCTGCTTCTACCTCCTACCCAAAATCCACAAACAGGACTGCCCCGGCAGACCGATCGTGTCAGCCTGTTTCTGCCCCACGGAACTCATTTCTTGCTATCTTGACTCCATTCTCTCTCCCCTTGTCCAGTCCCTTCCTACCTACTTCTGTGATTCCTCTGACACCCAACATCATATCAACAATTTCCAGTTCCCTGGCCCCAAACGCCTCCTCTTCACCATGGATGTCCAACCCCTCTACACCTCCATCCCCCACCAGGATGGTCTGATGGCTCTCCACTTCTTCCTCGAATAGAGGCCCGAACAATCCCCATCCACCACTACTCTCCTCCTTCTGGCTGAACTTGTTCTCACACTGAACAATTTCTCCTTTAACTCCTCTCACTTCCTCCAAATAAAAGGTGTGGCTATGGGTACCCGCATGAGCCCCAGTTATGCCTGTCTCTTTATGGGGCATGTGGAATGTTCTTTGTTCCAGTCCTACTCCGGCCCCCTCCCACAACTCTTTCTCCGGTACATCGATGATTACTTCGGTGCTGCTTCATGCTCTCGTCTGGACCTGGAAAAATTTATTAATTTTGCTTCCAATTTCTACCCCTCCATCATTTTCACATGATCCATCTCTGACACTTCCCTTCCCTTCCTTGACCTCTCTGTCTCAATTTCTGGTGATAGACTGTCCACCAATATCCATTACAAGCCTGCCGATTCCCACAGCTAACTCCACTACAGCTCCTCACACCCCACTTCCTGTAAGGACTCCATCCCATTCTCTCAGTTCCTTCGCCTCCATCGCATTTGCTTTGATGATGCCACTTTCAAAAACAGTTCCTCTGACATGTCTTCCTTCTTCCTTAACCGAGTTTTTTCACCCACGGTGGTTGACAGGGCCCTCAACCATGTCCGGCCCATCTCCCGCGCATCTGCCCTCACACCTTCCTCTCCCTCCCAGAATCATGATAGGGTCCCCCTTGTCCTCACTTATCACCCCACCAGCCTCCGCATTCAAAGGATCATCCTCTGCCATTTCCGCCAACTCCAGCATGATGCCACCGCCAAACTCATCTTCCCTTCACCCCCGCGGCGGCATTCTGCAGGGATCATTCCCTCCAGGACACCCTGGTCCACTCCTCCATCACCCCCTACACCTCAACCCCCTCCCAGACACCTTATCATGCAACCGCAGAAGTTGCAACACCTGACCCTTTACTTCCCCTCACCTCACCGTCCAAGGGCACCAAACACTCCTTTCAAGTGAAGCAGCATTTCACTTGTACTTCCCTCAATTTAGTCTACTGCATTCGTTGCTCCCAATGTGGTTTCCTCTACATTGGAGAGCCCAAATGCAGACTGGGTGACCACTTTGCAGAACACCTTCAGTCTGTCTGCAAGCATTACCCAGACCTCCCTGTCGCTTGCCATTTCAATTCTACCATGCTCTCATGCCCACATGTCTGTCCTTGGCCTGCTGCATTGTTCCAGTGAAGCTCAACGCAAACTGGAGGAACAGCACCTCATCTTCCGACTAGGCACTTTACAGCCTTCTGGACTGAATATTTAGAACAACAATTTTAGATCATGATCTCTCTCCTCCATCCCCACCCCCTTTCCGATCCCCCCCCCCGTTTTTTTCCAATAATTGTATAGATTTTTCTTGTCCCACCTATTTCCATTATTTTTAAATGTATTTGCATCCATTGTTTTATCTCTACCTTTTAGCCTATTTTGATTCCTTCATCCCACCCCACCCCCACTAGGGCTATCTGTACCTTGCTTGTCCTACTTTCTACCCTTAATTAGCACATTCCTTAGATAATATCACCACCTTCAACACCTCTTTGTCCTTTTGTCTGTGACATCTTTTGGCTATCTCCACATATCACTGGCCCTCTATCCAGCTCTACTTGTCCCGCCCTCCCTTAAACCAGCTTATATATCACCTCTCTACTATTTGTACTTAGTTCTGTTGAAGAGTCATACAGACTCAAAATGTTAACTGTGCTCCTCTCCACTGATGCTGCCAGACCTGCTGAGTTTTTCCAGGTATTTTTATTTTTGTTTTGGATTTCCAGCATCCACAGTTTTTTGCTTTTATCCATCATTACATCCCTGCTTTTGTATTCAATACCTCGCCCAATGAAGGAAAGCATTCCATATGCTTTCTTAACCACCTTATCTACATGTCCTGACACTTTCAGGGACCTGTGGCCATGCATCCAAGGTCTCTCATTTCCTGTACTCCTCTCAATAACTTCCCATTTATTAAGTATTCCCTTGCTTTGTTTGCCCTTCCCAAATGCATTACCTCACACTTGTCCGGATGGTGGGCCCTCCCCTTGGAATTTGTCTTTCTCGTTGGAATGTATCTATTCTGTGTATTCTGAAATATCCTCTTAAATTCCTGCCACTGCATCTTCAATGACCTATCCCTTAACTTAAATTGCCAATTTACTTTCACTAGCTCTGCTTTCGTGCACTCATAATTGCCCTTATTTAAGTTTAAAATATTAGTCTTAGACCCGTTCTTCTTCCCCTCAAACTGAATGTAAAATTCAATCATATTATAATCAATGCTACCATGTGATTACTGTTAGAGAGCCTGTACACCACTCCTGCAAGTGACTTATTGCCTTTATTATTCCTCATCTCTACCCAACTCGCTTCTATATCCTGGTTTCCTGAGCTTAGGTCATCCTTCTTTATTGTGCTAATATCATCTTTAATTAACAGAGCCAGCCCTTCACCTTTTCCTAGGTTTCTGACCTTCCTAAATGTCACATAGATTGGCACCTGAATGTTCAGGGCAATGTCATCCTCTAGCCATGTCTCCGTAATGGCTATTAGATTGTACTTATTTATCTCTATTTGCACTATTAATTCACCTGTTTTGTTTTGAATGCTCCGTGCGTTCAGATACTGAGCCTTAAGTTTTGTCCTTTTATTATTTTTGTAAGCTCCAGACCTTATCTGCTATTAGATTTGTACTCTCTTTCCCTTCCTGTCACAGACTGTTTATCATATTAATATTCTATATTAATACCTTTCTCACTTGTCTTGTCTCTGCTCTTCGATGTATCACATATTCCTAAATTTAACCCCTTGACCCCATTATTTAGTTTAAAACACTTTCTACTTCCCTAGCTATGCGATTCACAAGAACACTGCTCCCGGCATGGTTCAGGTATCGGCAGTCCCAATGGTACAGCCCCCACTTTCCCCAGTGCTGATCCCACTGCCCCACAAACCAGAACCCAGTTCTCTCACACCAGTCCTTGAGCCACACATTCATATTCTAATCTTATTTGCCCTATGCCAATTTGCATGTGTTTCAAGTAGTAATCCAGATATTATTACCTTTGACTATACTGTCCCTTACTATCAATACATTCCTGTTTGCTCCCCCGGCTTGAACAGCTTCCTGCACCATGGTGTCATGGCCAGTCTGCTCATCCACTCTGCAGACCTCATTTGTGCCCACACAGTTTGCGAGCACCTCAAACCTATTTGACAATTGCAAAGTCTGAAGCTCCTCCACTACTGTCTGCTTGGTCCTGATGTGCCTCATTCAATGTGACATCCTTCTGTCCGCCACACCTGACCAAAACTGATGACCCTATTCTAAGAAAATTGACTGTCCTCTGGAACAGAGAGTCCAGGTATTTCACCTGCTCCTTTACGTTGTACAGTGTCTGTATCTTGGCTTCCAGAGCAATAATCCTGAGCCTAAATTCCTCTGGCTGCTTGCGCTTTCAGCAGACATGTTTGTCAAGGATCGTCTTGGTGTCCAAAAGACACCACATACCACAGCTACAAAATTACACCTATCCAGATATTGTTACCTATATTATTTAGCTGATTGTTTTAATTATTTTCCTAATTAACTCAGAATGATTCCAGCATATACTACAAATTACTGTGCTTATTAAATGCTAGCACCATGTAAAAAGTTATATGTTCCTTAATTATAAAGATATGTGTTACAAATATATATTATAATTACATTATTTTATATTATTTGTTAGTGGATAACACAAAGATTGGCCGGGTGGTTAACAGTGGGGTTGAGTGTCTTGGGCCACAGGAAGATATAGACGGGATGGTCAAATGGGCAGATAAGTGGCAGATGGAATTTAACCCTGAAAGGTGTGAGGTGATACACTTTGGAAGGAGTAATTTGCATGGAAGCATTCAATGAATGGCATGGCACTAGGAAGTTCTGAGGAACAAAGGGACCTTGGCGTGTGTGTCCAGAGGTCTCTGAAGGCGGAGGGGCATGTTAGTGGGGTGGTCAAAAACGCATATGGGAAACTTGCCTTTATCAATCGAGGCATAGATTACAAAAGTAGGGAGGTCATGTTGGAGTTGTATAGAACCTTGGTGAGGCCACAGCTGGAGTACTGTGTGCAGTTCTGGTCATCACATTATAGGAAGGATGTGATTGCACTGGAGGGGGTGCAGAGGAGATTCACCAGGATGTTGCCTGGGATGAAACATTTAAGTTATGAAGATAGGTTGGATAGACTTGGTTTGATTTCGTTGGAGTAGATTAGACTGAGGGGTGACCAGATTGAGGTGTACAAGATTACAAGAGGCAGGAGCAGGGTGGATAGGGAGCAGCTGTTCCGCTTAGTTGAAGGGTCAGTCATAAGGGGGCATAAGTTCAAGGTGAGGGGCAGGAGGTTTAGGGGGATGTGAGGAAAAGCTTTTTTACCCAGAGGGTGGTGACGATCTGGAATGCGCTGCCTGGGAGGGTGGTGGAAGCAGGTTGCCTCACATCCTTTAAAAAGTACCTGGATGAGCACTTGGCACATCATAACATTCAAGGCTATAGGCCAAGTGCTGGTAAATGGGATTAGGTAGGTAGGTCAGGTGTTTCTCACGTGTCGGTGCAGACCTGATGGACTGAACGGCCTCTTCTGCACTGTGATTCTGTGATTAAACTATAAAATTTTATTCCTGTCTATCTACCTTAACACCTGTGTCCAAAACTAGCGATTAATACCTTGTTGCTTACACTAAGAATTCCCAGCGAACTGTGACCTCAAAGGACAAGGGCAACAGACACATGGAACACCACCACCTGGAAGTTCCCCTCTAAGCCACTCGCCATCCAGACTTGGAAATATATCGACATTCCTTCACTGTCACTGGGTCAAAATCCTGGAACTCCCTCCCTAACAGCGTTGTGTGTGTACCTACACAGCATGCACAGCAGCAGTTCAAGAAGGCAGCTCACCACCACCTTCTCAATGGCAATTAAGGGTGTGCAATAAATGTTGGCCTCACCAGGGATGCCCACATCCCATGAATGAATGAAAAAAAGTATGCTTTTGCTTTACCTTGTCACTTTATGATTTTATCTGCTTTCGCTCTGCCATTCCTCTTAGATGGCACTGGCAGTTTAAGAATGGTCAGCGGCATGTGAAAGTTATGGCCACTCATAATTTTGGCTGGTTTCCACCTGGGCAGAGATTGTGGGGTGGAGATTAATGTGCAAAGTAAGATATGATTGGATTGTTCAGACGATTTCCCCTCCAACATGTTAGCTCTCAACTGCCTTTGATCACCATGTTGAATCATTCAATGCCACTATTCGATAGCAGGTTGCATCGTAGGTTAGATGATGATGAATAAAGGTGTTACATTTGTTACCTTCTAATACGCTGGGACCCTTCCAAAATGTAAGAGATTTTGGAAGATTATAACTAATGCAGCTACAATATATGTAGTATTACGACTGGGTGAGGAGTGAGCTGGCTCCCCTTCTATTCGGCCTCCTCAGTGGGTTGTAACAAAGGCTTGAAAATCTCTTTCCCCATAAATGCTCTTTGTAATCCAAATGTATTTGTTAATAAGGAGCCAATCATATCAGGGTTTCTAGAGTCAAAGAAAGGCTAAGTTTATTAGTTACAAAACCCAAGAAAAAGTAATAAAGATGCAATGACACAGAGACACACACACACATGTATGAACATACGAACATGCAAAATAGGAGCAGAAGTAGGCCATTCAGCCCCTTGAGCCTGCTCTGCCATTCAATAAGGTCATGGTTGATCTGTTTGTGTTTCTAATTCCACATTTCCATCTACCCCTGATAACCTTTAATTCTTTTGCCTAACAAGAATCTGTTTACCTCTGCCTTAAAGATGTTCAATGATGCCGCCTCCTATGCCTTCTGAGGCAGAGAGTTCCAAAGTTGCATAACTGTCTGAGGCAAAAAAAATTCTCCTCATCTCTGGCCTAAAAGGGCAACTGCTAATTTTAAAACAGTGCCCTCTAGTTCTGGACCTTCCACAAGTGGAAACATCCTTTCCATGTCCACCTTGTCAATACTATTCAGGATCTTATATATTTCAGTCAGTCACCCCTCACTCTTCTAAACTCGAGTGGAAACAAGCCAAGCCTGTCCAACCTTTCCTTATAAGACAACCGGCTCATTCCAGGTATCAATCTAGTAAACCTCTTCTGAACAACCTCCAGCAGATTTACATCCTTCCTTAGATAAGGAGACCAAAGCTGCACACAGTATTCAAGATGTGGTCTCACTAAGGCCCTGTATAACTGAAGCACAGCATCCTTATTTTTATCACAAAAACAGAATTACCTGGAAAAACTCAGCAGGTCTGGCAGCATCGGTGGAGAAGAAAAGAGTTGACGTTTCAAGTCCTCATGACCCTTCAACAGAACTGGGTGAGAATATTAGGAGAGGGGTGAAATATAAGCTGGTTTAAGGTGGGGGGGGAGGGGGTGGGGGAGGAGAGAAGTGGGGGTGGGGGGTGGTGTGGTTGTAGGGACAAGCAAGCAGTGATAGGAGCAGATAATCAAAAGATGTCACAGACAAAAGAACAAAAGAACACAGAGGTGTTGAAGGTGGTGATATTATCTAAAAGAATGTGCTAATTAAGAATGGATGGTAGGGCACTCAAGGTACAGCTCTAGTGGGGGTGGGGTGGAAAGACTAGCAGGGCATAAAAGATTTAAAAATAATGAAAATAGGTGGGAAAAGAAAACTCTATGTAAATTATTGGAAAAAACAAAAGGAAGGGGGAAGAAACGGAAAGGGGATGGGGATGGAGGAGGGAGTTCAAGATCTAAAGTTGTTGAATTCAATATTCAGGCCGGAAGGCTGTAAAGTGCCTAGTCAGAAGATGAGGTGCTATTCCTCCAGTTTGCACTGGGCTTCACTGGAACAATGCAGCAAGCCAAGGACAGACATGTGGGCAAGAGAGCAGGGTGGAGTGTTCAAATGGCAAGTGACAGGGAGGTTTGGGTCTTTCTTGCGGACAGACCGCAGGTGTTCTGCAAAACGGTCGCCCAGTTCATGTTTGGTCTATCCAATGTAGAGGAGACTGCATTGGGAGCAACGAATGCAGTAGACTAAGTTGGGGGAAATGCAAGTGAAATGCTGCTTCACTTGAAAGGAATGTTTGGGCCCTTGGACGGTGAGGAGAGAGGAAGTGAAGGGGCAGGTGTTGCACCTTTTCCTTGGGCATGGTGAGGTGCCATCGGTAGGGGTTGAGGAGTAGGTGGTGATGGAGGAGTGGACAAGGGTGTCCTGGAGGGAACAATCCCTACGGAATGCCGCCGGGGGGTGAAAGGAAGATGTGTTTGGTGGTGGCATCATGCGGGATTTGACGGAAATGGTGGAGGATGATCCTTTGAATGCGGAGGCTGGTGGGGTGATAAGTGAGGACAAGGGGGACCCTATCATGTTTCTGGGAGGGAGGAGAAGGCGTGAGGGCGGGTGCACGGGAGATGGGCCGGACACGGTTGAGGGCCCTGTCAACGACCGTGGGTGGAAGACCTTGGTTAAGGAAGGAGGACATGTCAGAGGTACTGTTTTTAAAGGTAGCATAATCAGAACAGATGCGATGGAGGCGAAGGAACCGAGAGAATGGGATGGAGTCCTTACAGGAAGCGGGGTGTGAGGAGCTGTAGTCGAGGTAGATGTGGGAGTCGGTAGGCTTGTAATAGATATTGGTGGACAGTCTATCACCAGAAATTGAGACAGAGAGGTCAAGGAAGGGAAGGGAAGTGTCAGAGATGGATCATGTTAAAATGATGGAGGGGTGGAGATTGGAAGCAAAATTAATAAATGTTTCCAAGTCCCAACGAGAGCATGAAGCAGCACCGAAGTAATTATCAATGTACCGGAGAAAGACTTGTGGGAGGGGGCCGGAGTAGGACTGGAACAAGGAATGTTCCACATGCCCCATAAAGAGACAGGCATAGCTGGGGCCCATATGGGTACCCATAACCACACCTTTTATTTGGAGGAAGTGAGAGGAGTTAAAGGAGAAATTGTTCAGTGTGAGAACAAGTTCATCAGACTGAGGAGAGTAGTGGTGGATGGGGATTGTTCAGGCCTCTGTTCGAGGACGAAGCTAAGGGCCATCAGACCATCTGGTGGGGGATGGAGGTGTAGAGGGATTGGACGTCCATGGTGAAGAGGAAGCGGTTGGGGCCAGGGAACTGGAAATTGTTGATGTGACATAAGGTGTCAGAAGAATCACGGATGTAGGTCGGAAGGTACTGGACAAGGGGAGAGAGAGTAGCCTCTGTTGGGAGAAATGCAAGTGAAATGCTGCTTCACTTGAAAGGGGTGTTTGGGCTCTTGATCAGTGAGGAGAGAGGAAATGAGTAGACAAAGTTGGGGGAAATGCTACTGAAATGCTGCATTCCTTGCTCCCAATGCGATCTCCTCTACATTGGAGAGACCAAACGTAAACTGGGCGACCGCTTTGCAGAACACCTGCGGTCTGTCAGCAAGAAAGACCCAAACCTCCCTGTCGCTTGCCATTTTAACACTCCACCCTGCTCTCTTGCCCACATGTCTGTCCTTGGCTTGCTGCATTGTACCAGTGAAGCCCAAAGCAAACTGGAGGAACAGCACCTCATCTTCCGACTACGCACTTTACAGCCTTCCGGACTGAATATTGAATTCAACAACCTTAGATCTTGAACTCCCTCCTCCATCCCCACCCCATTTCCATTTCTTGCCCCTTCCTTTTGTTTTTTTCCAATAATTTACATAGATTTTTCTTTTCCCACCTTATTTCCATTATTTTTAAATCTTGTATGCTCTGCTAGTCTTTCCACCCCACCCCCACTAGAGCTGTACCTTGAGTGCCCTGTCATCCATTCTTAATTAGCACATTCGTTTAGATAATATCACCACCTTCAACACCTCTTTGTTCCTTTGTCTGTGACATCTTTTGATTATCTGCTCCTATCACTGTTTGCTTGTCCCTATAACCACACCACCCCTCCTCCACTTCTCTCTTCCCCCACTCCCCCACCCCCCACCTTAAACCAGCTTATACTTCACCCCTCTCCTAAGATTCACTCAGTTCTGTTGAAGGGTCATGAGGACTTGAAACGTCAACTCTTTTCTTCTCCGCCGATGCTGCCAGACCTGCTGAGTTTTTCCAGGTAACTCTGTTTTTGTTTTGGATTTCCAGCATCTGTAGTTTTTTGTTTTTATCCTTATTTTTATGTTCAATTCCTCTTGTAATAAAGGATAACATTCCATTAGCCTTCTTAGTTATTTGTTGTACCTGCATACTAACGTTTTGTGACTCGTGCACCAGAACACATAGATCTCTCTGCACTTTGGAATTCAGTCGTTCTCCATTTAACCTATACTCTGCTTTTTTATTCTCCTTGCCAAAGTGAATACCTTCACATTTCCCCACATTATACTCCATCTGCCAGATTATTGCCCACTCACTCAACTTACCTACATCCATCTGCATTCTTCTCATGTCCTCTTAACAATATATTCTCTGCTTATCTTTCTGTCATCTGCAAATTTAGCTACCCCTGGCTTTGCTCCCCTCATCTAAGTCATTAATATAAATTGTAAAAAGTTAAGAGGGCCCAGCTCATTACAAACTGCCAAAAAGAAAAAGACCCATTTATGTATATTCTCTGGGTGGAATCATTGCAGATTTTCAATAAGTGCAGTACCGGGCAAGAAAAAGGATGTTTTACCCACTGGCCACAATGGCAGCATTTAACGCCATATTGTCCCAACCCCGCCTCATTAATCATGCATTCTCCGGAAACACACTGGGTCCCTGGCACCATGTCCTCTGATTCGCCCACCCTGTCTTCAAATCAGGCCTTCAGTAACCTGGGCACCATATTTAAAGGTTGCCCCTGCACAGAGCTAGACTCTTCAAGGGATAGGAAGCTGCTGCGAATTGATGGCTGCCAAAGGGAGGAAACGTGCTGCCCCCAGATTTAGCGACACCTCCCTCAAGTGTCTACTAGATGCAGTGGAGGCCCATCATGGAGTCCTCTGCCCCCACTCTGGGCAAAGGCTAGCAAGCAAGGACACCAATCCAGCATTGGAGGCCCTGGCAGCAATGGTCAGCTCCAATGCCCTGCAAAAGAGGACAGCCACCCAGTGCTTGCAGAGGATGAATGATCTCTTCTGTTCTGCCAGGGTAAATCACTCTTCTTGTCACTCTCAGCTCACATACTCACAACCCAATTACACATCGACAGGGATCTCACACCACAAGAGGCAACAGCACTAACTCTCACATACACCCTCACATTTCCATCAGGTTCATATCCTCTGGAACTCGTGTCCTCATCCTGTCCATGGCTGTGCTCACCGCACAAACATTCCACGCAGTGGCATGTGTTCTGCTCACACTCCCTCCATCTGTCCTCATGCAGGAGAAGCTGGCTCACAACAGCAGGGAGAGGTCCCAGACCAGGGGTGGAGAGGCCCACATTAGGCCCCTCACTCAATTTGAGGAGTGTGCCATCACGCTGACTGGTGAGGACGTGGACCTTGACTGTGGCAACGGTGAGGTTAGCAGCGAACACCCATGTGAGGATCCTGCATCTCACCATTCCTTCCTCAATGCAACTGAGTGTTCTCTTTCTTGCTTTTGACTCTGCTGCCATGCACTACTTATCACTACTTTGATTCACAGGAAGCTCTGCCAAGTGACCAACACCCTCAGCCAGCCAGCCCCTCAGCTCCACCCAGGTCCTCACCTCCAGCCAAGAGGAAACCTTCTCCATTGAAGAGCTGGAAATAAGCATCCTGAAAGACCCATCACATTGTTTACCCACACCCTCCACCAGCACAGAGACACTCATCTCGGTGGGACTTAGATCCAGTGCAGGCTCGGGTTCACAATCTGGCGGTCACCATACAGACACATGTCTGCAGCAGGAGGCAGGTTCAGCCAACCTCCTTGGCACTCAGAAGAATGATGCGGAAGAGGCATCTGAGTCAGAGGACAAGCTTCTGGATTTGGCCTTCCGATTTATCGTAGAGAGTCAGCAGAAAGCAGGGGAGCATCAAGCAGAGCTGTCAGAAGCCCTCAACAGAGTGGCACGTGAGTAAGAGGAGTGCGTCCACCTGCTCTCTGATGAAGTGGTGCCCACATGTGCACATATGGAGGTCTCCATGGGAAGGATGGCGGATATCATAGAGACTGTGGTCTAGCAAAACGTAGAGATGTGCGTAGATCTGCACTCCACCACAGTAGCCATGGGTGTTCTTGCAGTGGCCATGCCAGTACGAAATGGGGCACGTCGATGTCCTTCCAGGAGCCCCTTCCCCTCAAGGAGTCAGGCCGGGGCCCATGGTCACCTGCAGGGAGGAGGAGCAGCAGCTGGATGCTCTAAGGCCATCCACTCAGGAATCTCAGAGGCTGTCCTCTCTCTCCAAGTCCCCTTTGCCTGTGAGCCCCTCAACCTCATCCTCTGTGATCACAGAGGGAGCAGCTGGCCCACAGGACAGCCAAGGCAATCAGGGGCCCTCAAAGCCTCAGATTTCCAGAAGAAGCACCCAAAGTCATCAGGGTCAACCATTGCACAGGCTGCCTCCACCCCTGCTGCAGATGTCAGGGCAGCACCTAACAATGTTAGGCCGAGGAAAGTTAATGATTTCTGATCATAAGTGGTTACATGGGTGAACACATTTTGTCACTTTATAATCTGAAAATATATTCACTTTCATTGAATAATGCTTAATGGTGTCTTTCAGCTTCATTTACAGGCTTTGCGAATGGCCAAGCCAGACAATGAGTGATTCTGGAGGGAGAAGTGTGTGTGTGGCAGGGCCTTTCAAAGATTCGTACACGCATGTGGATCCTTCCTCCATCACGCTAATCTCAATGCCCTGAGCATTTTCAATGCTGCCTGCTGGGATTCTCTTGCAGTTGTCCACCTGAGCTGACCTGCATCTCCGCCCACTCACTGATCACACTCCCAGGCAGCACTTGTTCCCGCCCACCATGAGGCTCCACTCACTTTTGCTTTTGCAAGATGGTACTTGTAAAGTCTTCTGCTCCTCTGTCTTTTCACCTCCCCCAGTCACCCATGCCCTTTCCCCCATCACTGTCAACCCACCTGTAAGCACCTTCCACCTCCCCACCATCACCTACCAGCCAGAACTCTTTTCTTTCCAGGATGTCCTATTGAACGCGTGTGTTCCCTAACTTCCCAAGAATCCCACCACCATCCACATTGACCTCCTCGACCTCCTCCTTCCCATCCCCAAGGTCCCTGTCTGCCTCTGAGTCCCCACCAACCACCCTCGCTGAATCTTCTACCACTATCATCGCACCCTCACCCTCCCACTCTGCTGCCTCACTCTGCCCTTGGTCATTCTCACCATTCCCTCCTAACCACACCCACCCCCACTTCACTCCCTAGGAGGGTGTCATCGACTCCACAGACCCCTCCCTTGCACGTTCATCTGGACATCCCCCCCCTTACTCCTTCCTCCATCCTTGCTCCTTCTTCCACTCTTACTCCTTCCTCCCCCTGCTGGACTCATTCCCCCCTCTAGACTCCTTCCTCCACTTGGATTCATTCATCCCCCAGTTCCTTCCCCGCTCCGGACTCCTTCCTCTGCCTGGACTCCTTCCCCTGTCCTGAGTCCTTCCTCCCCCCAGATTCCTTCTCTCCTCTGGACACCTCTTGTCCTCCACAGGGGGATTTGAATGTCTGATGAGCATCTGGCTGGTTAGCAGTTCCCATTGTCTTGATAGAACTACAGCTGATCCAAGTCCAGCATTTATCATTTTTAAATGCCTTCCTTTTAAGAAAGACCCTGTTTGAAGTGGACCTTGACATCGTCCAGGTGTGAAATTCCATGCAACAGATCTGCAGTGCAGTTCATATAGAAACTTTCCAGAGAAGTGGTCAATTTATGGTACCAGGCATCAGGTGACTTGTGGTATCTATTTTTTGATCAATGCCTTTTCTTGCATTCTTTTTTTTAAAATAGGTCTTCTTTAAGCAGTTCAATATGTCTGTGGTTAGCTGGTGATGTTGTCAATACGTCTTACTCTGTCACCTTTCCCTATCATCGTGACAGTAGCCACTTCATTTAAGAGCCTAGGAGGCAGGCCATCTGGCCCTGGAGACTTGTCAGGCTTTAGCTCTAATAGTTTTCCCAGCATCTTTTCCCTAGTGATGGCAATTGTTTTAAGTTCTTCCCTCCCTTTCACCTTTTGATTTTCATGTATCTTTGGAAAGTTTTCCAAGTCTTTTTTAAAGTGAAGGCACACAAAATACATATCAGTCACTCCATCATTTCCTTGATTTCCATTATCAATTCCTCAGCCTCACTCTCTAGAGGCCCAACACCAGTTTTAGTTACTATTCTCCGATTTAAATAATCATAGAAACTCTCACTATCTGTTTTTATATTACTAGCTAGCTTTCTCTCATACTCTCTCCCTCATTATTATTCTTTTAATTATTCTTTGCTGGTTCTTAAAATACGCCCAATCTTCTGACATACCACTAGCCTTTACAGATTTGGACAGTGTTTCTTTCAGTTTGATACAATTCTTAACTTCCTTATTTAGCCACTGAAGATCCATCCATCTCAAAGAATCTTTCTTTCTCACTGGGATAAATCATTCTGAACATATGAACATACGAATAAGGAGTAGGAGTAGACCATTTGGCCCCTCGAATCTGCTCTGCCATTCAATCAGGTCTAGGCTGATTTGATTGTGGCCTTAGCTTAACTTTCCACCTATCCACAATAACCTTTGAGTCCCATGTTAGTCAACAATTTATCCATCTATAACTCAAAACTATTTATTGACCCTGCCTCCACCGTTCTGTAGGGAAGAGAGTTCCAAAGATTCATGACCGTCTGAGAGAAAAAATTTCTTCTCATCTCCGTCTTAAATGTGAGAGCCCTTATTTTTAAACTGTGTCCCCTAGTTCTAGTCTTTCCCAAAATGGTAAACTTCCTTTTCAGCATCCACCCTGTCAAATCCCCTCAGGATTTTATTTTTGTTGATAAGGTCATCAGCTGTCCGGCCTTTCCTCATGGACTGAATTTTTCCCGTGTCGGGCAGGCTCCACTGGCGCGGGCGGGGGCGGTCAGGAAGCCAACTGCCATCTGCAGTCGGCACCACACCAGGATTTAATTGGCCCACCCTGGGTGGATTTTTAGCAGTAGTGCTGAGCGCTACCTGGGCAGGCGAGGGGAGGAGGGAGAGCAGGCCTGGCACACGGTTGACGCATGTGCGTGAAAGAACGCTTTAATCTCCGAGGCACTGAGCTGCCTCAGGGAGATTGCAGCACTTTATGAAAAAATTAATCAATGCAATAAAAATTCAATGAAACATGTCCCCTCGTGACTGTGACACATGAGATGAGAAATGTTTTTAATTTCAAAAGAAAGTTTTTATTTAATTTGTAATAGCTTTAGGAAATCTCATCCCGACATGGATGAGGTTCCTAAAAAATGTAAAGGCCGCTTGGCCTTTTCGCCGCCAATCGTTAGGTTGGACGGGCAGTGTAACCTTCAACTTAATTAACTTGTTAATGGCCTTAATAGGCCTTTCAATTATCGGAGGGCATGTAGCCACCTCAGGTGTGTGCCTGCCGAATGAAATATCGCGATAGTGCACAGTGAAGTCGAGACAACGTCATCGCACATCATTTTAATTTCATTTAAATTCTGGCCCATAAGATAATAGCTCCCCTACCCCCATCCCAGGTATCAGTTGAGTGAGCCTTCTCTGAACTGCTTCTAATGCATTTATATCCTTTGCTGAGTTATTACATATCTCCTTAAAAGTCTGCCACTGGATCTCTACTGTCCTACCTTTTAATCTAGTTTCCCAGTTCACTTTAGCCAGCTCTCCCTTCGTACCCTTATTGTTACCTTTATTTAGGTTTAAAACACTTAGATGCACACTTCTCCCCTACATTCCTATTTACTCCCCCACTTGAATGGCTTCCTGTACCACAGTGCCATGGTCAGTTTGCTCATCCAGCTGCAGACCCCGCTTTCGTCCATACAGGCTGCAAGAAACTCGAACCTGTTTGGGCAATTACAAGGGTTAAGGCCCCTCCATTTCTGTCTTCAGGATCTCTTTACCTGCCTCACTCACAGTCACACCGTCTTGCCCCTGACCACTGATCAAATCAGACAACCAAAGCTGGTGACTGCCTTCTGGAACAATGTGTCAAGTAACTTTCTCCCTCCCTGAAGCATGGCAATGTCTGTTGCTTGGGCTCCAGCTCAGTGACCCTGATCTGAAGTTCGTAAAGCTGCAGACACTTACTGCAGATGTGATTGCCATGTATCAGCCTGGTATCCATCAGCATCCATACATTGCAGCCTCAACACATCACCCACTCCACCATCTTTATTAAGTGTTAATTAATTTATTTCTCATAATTAACTTATAATTAATAAACACTACTACTAATAAGCTTTACTACACTTAGTAAGCCTTACTACTACTAATAAAACATTCCAACTGCTAATAAATTACCTGAGTTTTGAAAGATAAATGAAAAAAATGGAGTATAACGTGGAAAAATGTAAAAATGTCCATTTTGACAGGAAGGATTAAAAGGAAGCATATTATCTCAATAGTGAAAGATTAAAGAGCTCTAAGATTCAGAGGGATCTGGGTATCCTAATTCATGAATCACAAAAGCATGTAGATGCAGCAGGTAATTAAGGAAAGTTAATAGAATGTTATTGGTTATTGCAAGGGTAATTGAATACAAAATTAGGGAGGTTAAGCTTCATTTATACAGGGCATTGGTGAGACCACATCTGGAGTACTGTGTACAGTATTGGTCTCCTTATTTAAGGAAGGATAGTTTACTAAACTAATATCTGGAATGGGTGGGTTGTCTTATGAGGAAATGTTGGACAAGCCAGGTTTGTATCTGCTGGAGTTTAGAAGAGTAAGAGGTCACTTGATTGAAACATATAAGATCCTGGTGATGGTGGTGGTGGTGGTGGGGGTGGGTTGGGGGGGGCGGGGCCAGTCTTGACAGGGTGAATGTGGAGAGGATGTTTTTTCCCCTTGTGGGAGAATCTAGAACTAGCGTTCACTATTTAAAAACAAGGGGTCTCCCAATTAACACAGAGACGAGGAGAATTTTTTTCTCGCGGAGGGTCGTGAATTTGGAACTCTTCCTCAAAAGGCAGTGGGAGCAGAGTCATTGGATATTTTTAAGGCAGAGCTAGATAGATTCTTGATAAGCAAGGGGGTGAAAAGTTCCAAGGGTAAGATAGTTATGTGAAGTCGAGGTTACAATCAGAGCAGACATTATCTTACTGAATGGTGGAGCAGGCTCAAGGGGTTGAATGGCCTACCCCTACTTCTTGTTCATATGTTCAAAAATACTCACCAACAAATCAACCACCTGTTTTCCTATGATGTCACACTTGATTTTTCTCACAACTCTGCTGGTCCACAGACTGGGCCCCTTAGCTGTTTTATCTGGCTCATCATTCTCCCACCTCACGCTGTTTTATCTGGCTCATCATTCTCTCCACTTGTGCTGTTTTTTCTGATCTTCCCCTCTCCCCTCTCAAGCTATTTTATCTGATTTGTCACTCTCTCCTTGCACACTGTTTTATCTGGATCGGCACTCTCCCCTCTTGCGCTGTTTTACCTGGTCCACCTGTCTCTCCTCTCACACTGCTTTATCTAGTCTATCTCTCTACTCTTTTCACACTGTTTTATCTAGTCTGACTCTAGTACTATTATCTAGTCCTGTTTTATCTGGTCTGCCACTCTATCCTCTCGTGCTATTTTATCTGATCCGCTGTGATCTCCTCTCATGCTTTTTAATCTGGTTCATCACTCTGCTCCCTCATATTGTTTTATCTGCCCCTCTCTCCTCTCATGCTGTCTTGTCTGTTTTATGTTTATGGTTATCAGGTTCATTTTGTCAAATTTGATATTAACACATTAGTTGGTGTTTGAAACTATACAAGCAGAGACACTGATTAACTGAACAAACACTGGTAGTTTATTGGAACTAAGAAGAGATCACTAACACCACGTGTGCTTCTTCAATCACCTCCAGCTCTAGACTTCCAGTTACCCAAGAAGTCCCTGCTGTGTAGTGATTGGTCAATACAGTCACATAATCAACTAACTACATTCTCTTAAAGGTACATAGCACTCCACTTTACCACATCCCTCTCCCTTTACTTGAAAATGCAACTGACAAGTATTATAATATCCCAATTATTTACATGAATAACTATTTACAAGTCAAGTCTTGAACATGTCGAGCATCATAGCTCAACAGCCTCAGGTGGTTTTTCTGAGTCCCCCTTCTCAGGGGTCAACTGTCCACCAGGCTGTTCAGTGGGAGAGGGCAAGTTTGTGTCTTCAATCCTCTCGGGTCCAAACAGCCCCACCGGTACTTCCAAATCATGTGACATTTCTTCCACGTGTGGTGCAGACTCAAACACAAATGATGATGGCATGCCTCCTTGTGGAACTGTCTCTCTTCTCCAGAGATGATCCATATGTCGCCTAATTATTTGGCTATTTATTGACACATTATAGGAGAGAGGTCCTGTCACGGCATTCACTTCACCTAACAGCAAATTAGGCCCATCTCCAGAGTTCTTCACAAGAACTGTGCTTCTCATTGTGAAATTTCTTTCATGATTACGGCCATCATGTCTAGCCTTTCTGGCCCCTTGGCTTCCCCCCACCCTCCCCCCTGAATTCGGCCTGATAAGAGTTAGATATGTGCAGAAGCATCTCTTCATTAGTAATTCAGTGGGGGCAATATTGGTGGTCATGTGTGGCACCATCCAGTATGCAAACTGGAACCGTGACAATCTAGTGCTGATGGAATGCCCATCCAGCTTTTTCATCCTGAACTTAACAGTTGGGACCACCCGCCCAGCCAAGCTATTAGAGGCGGGGTAGTAAGCCAAGGTTCTGATATGAATTATTCTGTTGATGGTTGTAAACCTGGGAATGCCTCACTGGTAAATCTAGTCCCATTGTCTGACACAAGCACCTCTAGTAATCTATGCACTGTAAAACTCTGTCGCAAACGGTCTATGGTGGCAGCAGACATGGGTGATCAGATTTCATAAGTATCCATCCACTTGAAATGGGCGTCTATTAGTAAAAGGAACATCGTATCCAAGAAGGGTCCCCACATAGTGGACGTGGAGGTGCACCCCAGCCATTCCCAGGGGCGCAATGGAGCTAAGGGGGGGTAGTTTTGTACCTGCTGGAATTGAAGACAACTTTTGACTAGGGTTTCGGCACCCATGTCCATCCTTGGCCACCACAAATAGCTGCGCAAGAGCATCTTCATCTTACTAATGCCAGAGTGAGCGCTATGTAATTCAGCCAGTAATGACCTTCACCCCCCTCTGGTGCACGATAATCCTGGCTTCCCAGAGCAATATGCTGTCCTGGCAGGTGAGCTCATATCTGCAATTGAAATAGGGCTTCATGTCATCAGACTTTGGCCTGCCTGACCATCCATTCAAGACCTGCTCCTGGATGGGAGATAAAAGTGAATTCTGCTTGTCCACTGAAGGATCTGTTTGGCCTGGACAGGGAAAGAATCCAAAACATTTTAGTACTAAGACAGGTTCCTGGGGAATTGAAACCTTCACGTTGTTATCTGGCAGGGGGAGGTGGCTCAGCGTGTCAGCATGCGTGATCTGGCTTCCCGATCAGTGAATAAAAGTGTATTCATAAGCAGACAATATCAGGGCCCACCTCTGGGTGTGAGCAGATGCCTTATCCTCTCCAAATAATCCCAGCAGAGCCTTGTGGTCAGAAATAATGTGAAAAAGGCAACTATGCAGGTTTTGATGGAATTTCCAAACACCAAACACAGCAGGCAAGCCCTCCTTCTCAATTTGAGAATATCATCGCTCTGCAGCACTGAAAGTGCCTAATGTACAACCAATGGGTCGTTCGGAGCCATCTGCCATCTGATGTGAAAGTACAGATCCTACTCCATAAGGGGATGCATTGCAAGTTAAAATAAATTCTTTTGTTGGGTCAAAGTGGACCAGTAGGGCTGATAATCTTAACAATTACTTTACCTTCAGGAACACATCCTGGTGCGGAGCTTGCCAAATCCAGTTATGGTTTTTACTTAAGCAATGCGCATAATAGAGCCAGTATGGTTGATAAATTTGGGAGAAACTGCCTATAGTAGCTTATCATGCCTAAGAAGGCCTTTAGTTCTGTGATGTTTCTCGGTGCAGGTGCCTCAAGAATAGCCTTGGCCTTTTCTTCCATGGGATGCAGGCCCTTCGCATCAACCTTATGGCCCAAGTAAACTACGTTTTTCAGTTAGAAAAGATGTTTTTCTCGCTTCAAGTGCACATTTCAGCATGTCCTCCAAACTAGCTAAGTGTTTATCGTTAGTTTGTCCAGTGACTAACACATCATCCAGCTAAACAACAACATGGGACAGTCTCTGAAGCAGGTTTTCCATGGTACACTAGAAAATAGCACGTGCCAATGAGACCCCAAAGGGTACTCGATTATATTGATACAAACCTCAATGTGTATTGATGGTTACGAATCCCCTAGAGCCTTCTTCCAACTCTACCTACTGGTAGGCGTGGCTCATGTTGAGTGCTGAATATGTTATATCCTCTGCCAATTTCAAATATAATTCATAAGTCTTCAGTATCGGGTGTCTATCAAGTTTGGCCACTCTGTTCACAAATAAATTAGAGTCACCACATAAGCGAACACTTTGGTCTGGCTTCAGTGCAGGACTATGGGTGCCACCCGCTCGGAAAATTGCACCGGTTGTAACTTTTCCAGACTGTTTATCTCAGTCTTGACCTTGTCCCATAGAGCATAAGGGACTGGTCTGGCTCTGATAAATCTGGCGGTTGGGTTACGGTCTACGTGGATTTTGGCTTGTAGCCCACAAATCCTTCCTAGTTCCTCAATGAAAATGGAAGTTTGCTTTAGTAACAATTCCTATAAATTTCTTATTCTGATTTGAAAAATCTCAGCCCATTGCAATTTAATTTTTTTGAGCCAGTTGCGACTGATTAAATTGGGCCCCGCCCCAGATACTATTATAAGGGGTAAATTTGTAGTCTGATCCCCATACTATACCAAGACTTGACATAACCCCTTCAATCTTATTGCTTTGCCCATATATGTTTTTAATTTAGTGTCTGATTGTTCCAAACTTAAAGGATGGACTCCTTTATTCAAGTGTCTGAACATATGTTCTATCACAGTAACGACCTTCATCTTGATGGGTTGTTCATTGACTCTAATGACTAGCTGGATTGGTTCAGTTCTACCCACTTTCAGGTTGTATAATGAATAGATGTCAGACTCTGCTTCCTCTAGTTTGAGAAACTAGGTTTCCAGCTTTGCCTTTAAAATGCTGTCTCAGCTTTTCTTGACAGTGCCACATTATGTGACCAATGCGGTAGCAGAAAAAGCATTCGATATTTCTGAACAGTCGATTGCCTGCAGGCTGCCTGGATGCATTTCTCTCATTAATGTGGATTTTCACTGTTATATTGTTGTTCTTCAGTGGTCTGTACCATAAGACATAGGAGCAGAAATTAGGCCATTCAGCCCATAGAGTCTGCTCCGCCAATCAATCATGGCTGATAAGTTTCTCAACCCCATTCTCCCGCCTTCTCTCCATAACCTTTGATCCCCTTACCAATCAAGAATCTATCTATCTCGGTCTTAATTATACTCAATGACCTGGCCTCCACAGCCTTCTGTGGCAATGAATTCCATAGATTCACCATTCTCTGGCTAAAGAAGTTTCTCCTCATCTCTGTTCTAAAAGGTCTTCCCTTTACTCTGAGGCTGTGCCCTCGGGTCCTAGTCTCTCCTACTAATGGAAACATCTTCCCCACATCCACTCTATCCAGGCCTTTCAGTATTCTGTAAGTTTCAATCAGATCCCCCCTCATCCTTCTAATCTCCATCGATACTGAGTCCTCAAACATTCCTCATATGTTAAGCCTTTCATAGTGGGCGTTCCCCACCGTCCTGCGGAGTCCGATGTTTTCCTGCCTCTTGTTACCGGCCCTTCCCACCATACAAGATGGACAGCACCATTTTGTGTATTTTTTATTGCCTCCGAGTCTCCAACAGCGCTCCCTATGGCTGTCACCAATTCTAATGCCTTACTGAAGTCTAGGTTAGTTTCAGATAGCAATCACATTTGAATAACATCGTCCCTGATTTCCGCATATCAATCGATCTCTCAACATGTCATTAATTGAAGTTCCAAATTCACAATATTCTGTTAATTCCCCCAAAGCAGTTACACAGCCAGCGATTGTCTCTACTGGAAGCCTTTTCTTTGAATTGAATTTAAAATGCTGCATAGTGCCTGAGGGCTTTGGCTTCAGGTGAATTTTTACAATATTTACTAATTCATCGAAAGTCTTTGTATCGGGGGTATTAGGTGATGTGAGGCTGCGGCTCAGCCTATACATCTTGATCCTGCATGTGGACTAAAGAATCGCCCTTTTCTTGCCCTCCCCTATGATGTTGTTAACAGTAGAAAAGAATGCTGGGCATTCAGCGTAATGAGACCAGTCATCAGAAACAGGGTCAAATGGTTCAAAATGCCCAAACCATGGCATACTCGATGACTAAGGAGACTGTACTTTAAAACAGCTTTCAAGATAGCAGCAAAGCAACGTAGCTGGCTTACCACAGCTTTGATTGCCATCAATGATCTGGTTTATCCTCATCGCCAGTTTTATGATTTTGGTTATCAGGTTCGCTTTGTCTGGCAAATGCTAGATGTGCCCTTGTTATTAACACATTAGTTGGTGTTTAAAACGATATAGGCAGCGAGACTGATTAACTGAAGAAACATTAGTGGTTAATTGGAACTAAGAACAGAGCACTAACTGCTTCTTCAATCACTTCCAGCTCTAGACTTCCAGTTACCCTAGAAGTCCCTGCTGTGTAGTGATTGGTCAATACGGTCACATGGTCAACATTCTCTTAAAAGTACATAGCACTCCACTTTATCACAATCTGGTCTGCATCTCTCTCCTCCTGTACTGTTTTGTCTGGTCTGCTGCTCTTTCCTCTCACACTGTTTTATACTGGCTCTCCTCTCTCCCTCTCTCACACACATGCTGTTTTATCTGGTCTGCTGCTCTCTCTACTCTCGTGCTGTTTTATCTGGTTCGTGACTCCTTCTCGCCTCCAGCTGTTTTATTTGGTCTGCCACGCTCTCCTCTCACTTCTGGAACACTCGTTGGTTTCTGCTCAGTGACTATGTATGAGTGTCATTTTCTTGAAGATCCCTATTACATATGTCGATCGCACGACATGAATGGATCTCTCAATGAAGAAAGGCATGACGCTGGAACTGGTAAATCTAAACTCTTCTCCATCAGCCTCATTGTCAGTTGGTCTGTTCTATGCCTTGATGATATGCAGGGATGACACAACATGTTCTATTTGTGCAGGGGTTTTACTTAATGTTTGAAAATATCTGCTCTCATGCTAACAGCAGCTTGTCTACAGTTCAACTTCCTTTTCTCAGTCATCACACCCAGGCTTAACTGATCATGCACAGTGAACAAAGAACAGATACCAGGCACACATAATCAACCACTGAACAATTGAAGAATTAAACAGTACACCTCCCATGCTATTAGAAATGACAAACACAATCAAACTCCTATTTAGTGGCAAAGATCTAGGAGCCTTGCTATACCAGCTAAGGCCCACAAAGCTAGAGGTCAATGCCTGGTCAAAAAGCTCTCTGACCTCTTTCAGTTTCCATGGGAGCAAGGAGCAATCCTGCAAGAATAAAAAGATTCCTCCACTGTTCAATTGTACAAGTGGAAAGGAAATTCTCAATCTTGCAACAATCTTGGAGGAATCTCATTCCTCTCCATTGGTAGCAAAATCTTCACCATAATCCTTCTGAACTGTTTGGTGCAACATGTCGACCAGAATCTGCTGCCAGAGAGTCAGCGTGGTTTCAGAAATGGCTGAGGAACCACTGATATGATGTTTGCAGTTAGGCAGCTCCAAGAAAAATTCCAAGAATAGAACATGAACCTCTACACCAGGTTTGTTGACCTGACCGAAGTCTTTGACACAGTCAGTGTGAGGGCCTTTGGAGAATGGAAAAATTTGGCTACCCTGAGAAATTCATCATAATGGTTCCACAGTTCCAAGCTGGCATGCTTGTGTGTGCCATGGATGATGGTGAGTCTTCTGACCCATTCTCATTCATTAATGAAGTTAAAAAGTGCTCTGTGCTAGCATCAGACCTCTTCAGTATGTTTTTTTCTCTGCCATGGTCTCCAATGCCCTCCATGATGGTCATCCAAGCATCAAAGTCAGACATCACGTGGCTGCTCAATCTGAGATGACTCCAGTCAAAGACCAAGGCCATCAAGGGCATATTTTGTGGTTTCCTGTTTGTTGATGACTGTGAACTAGCTGCTGGCTCTGAGCTGGACACACAATGCAGCATGGACTTGATGTCCGGTGTATGCGACAATTTCAGCTTTATGATCAGCACAAAGAAAACTGAAGTAATGTACCAGCCTGCTCCAGGAAAGCCCTATCTCGATTCGAGGTTTCAGCCCATGACCAGGAGCTGAGAGCAGTGAATAAGTTCTCGGCAGCACACTCTCTCCAGCTGTCTATGTTGACGATGAGGCACATGCAAGAAACATCAAAGCAAGTGTCGCCTTCAGCTGACTTTAAAAATCAGTCTGTGAATGAAGAGAATTCTGCTGAACAAACTGAAAGTCTATAGAACAAAAGTCCTGCCCACTCTGCTCCATGCATGTGAGTTTAGGATTGTGTGCCAGCATCATGCCAAGAAGCTCAACCACTTTCACTTGAGCTGCCTTTGGAAGCTTCTAAAGTTCAAATGACAGGACAAAATGTGAGACATGGAGGTATTCGCTCAAGCGCCCAAACCAGAAAGAGACAGTCACAGCTGGGTTCAGCTGGTCATGTAGCCAGAATGCCTGACACTCATTTAACAAAGGACATCTCCTATGGAGAGCTTGAGTCTTGGGTGCACTCTCATGGCAGTTAAAGGAAGACCTACAAGTGCACTTTGAAGGCTTCACTTAGGAATTTTGATGTTAACTTCGAGTCCTGGGAGAAGCTTATCCAGGATTGCTGCACCTGGCGCAGCCAAATAAAAAAAGCAATGTGGCCTCCTTCAAAGTCCAGCAGAAATCGAGGCAGAGAGAAAACGCAAGGAGAGGAAATCCCAAGCCAGCACATCATCCAAAGCTCAATCATCTCCGGTATTCTGTCCTATTTGCGTCAGAACCTTCTGGGCGCAGATCAGCCTTAGCAGTAACCTATGTACCAACCGGAACCCTACTTCCTTCCCCACCTCCATTTCCTGATTTATAGCTGCTTCTGGGATGTCACTTGTACCATCCAAAGTGAAAACTGATGCAAAATAACTGTTCAATTCATCTGCCATCTCCTTGTTTTCCATTATCAATTCTCCCAGATTCACTTTCTATAAGACCAATACTCACTTTGCAAACTCTTTTCTTTTTTAAATATTTATAAAAACTCTTAGTATCGGTTTTTATATTTCTGGCTAGCTTTCTCTCATACTCTAATGTTCCCTCCTTATTAGTGTTTTAGCTATTCTTTGCTGTTCCTTATATCCTGTACAATCTTCCGACCTGCCACCTGTCTTTGAACAATTATATACTTTTGTTTTAAGTTTGACACTATGTTTAACCTTTCTAGTTAACCATAGATGGTGTCTGTTCCTTGGACATTTTCTTACTCGTTGGAATGTATCTATTCTGTGCATTCTGAAAAATCCCCTGAAATATTAGCCACTGCATCTTATTCACCTATCCCTTAATCTAATTTTCCAATTCACTTTAGCCAGCTCAGTTTTCATGCCCTCACAATTGCCTTTCTTTACGTTTAAAAACTTACTCTCAGGCCCACTCCTCTTTCCTTCAAACTGAATGTAAAATTCAATCATATTACGGTTGCTGCTACCTTGGGGTGCCTTTACTATGAAATCATTAATTCTCCCATCTTATTGCACAATAACAGGTCTAGTACAGCCTGCTCTCTGGTTGGCTCCAGATCATGCTAAAAACCTATCCCAAGAACATTCAATGTAGTCCTCATCTAGGCTATCTTTGCCCATTTGACTTTTCCAGTCTAAATGTTAATTAAAATCTCCCATGATTATCGCCATGCCTTTCTGACAAGCTGCAATTATTTTTCCCTTTAAGCTCAACCCTACCATGCGCTTACTGTTAGGGGGCCTATACACAACTCCCACAAGTGACTTCTTGCCTATACCATTTTTTATCTCTACCCAAACCATTTGTACATCCTGGTTTCCTGAACTTAGATCATCCCTCCCTAAAGTGCTAATAACATCATTAACTAACAGAGCCACCCCTCCATCTTTTCCTTGCTTCCTGTCCTTCTTAAATATCCTGTCCCCTTCAATATTCAGGCCCCAACGCATGTCCTACTGCAGCCATATCTCTGTAATGGCTATCAAATCATAATTATTTATTTCTATGTGTGCTCTCAGTTAATCTGTCTTTTTTTGAATGCAACATGTATTCAGATACAGAGCCTTTAATTTTATCCTTTTATTCTTTTTATAACCTCTACCTGTTGATTTACATTCTCTGTTTTTCATTTCCCATAATAATACCTTTCCTTTTTGCCTTGTCACTACTCTTTGATTTACCACATGACCAGGTAAGGACAACAGATTTCCTTCCCTAAAGGGCATTAGTGAACCAGCTGGGATTTTACAACAATCGACAATGGTTTCATCATTAGACTTTTTAATTTTTATTGAATTCAAAATTCACCCTCTGCCGTGGTGGAACCTGGGCCCCCTGCTTTATCCTGGGTCTCTGGAATAGCAGCCCAGTGACAATACCACTATGCCACCACCTCCCAGGGCAACTCCCAGCCAACCGTATCCCACTGTGCTGCCAGCTCTAGTGGGTCTATCCTGCCATTGAGAAAGGAAATATCCAAGGATGGTGATGGTGGTGTCTGAGACCTAGACATACTTACCGGATCATATCTTATAGGCAATGTCAGGCTGTTGCATCTGACACAAGTCCCCAGATGTTAGTAAGAAGCACTTTGCAGGGTGGACAGGGCTGGGTGTGCCATTGTCATTTGTGGTGCCGAAACTGATGTTGGACAGCCCATCCAGTTTCATCCCTTTTTGACTTTGTAGTAACCGTTTTGATACAACCAGAAGGCAGTTTAGAGTCAACCATATTGCTGTGGGTCTGGAGTCACATGTAGGCCAGACCAATTAAGGACTGCAGATTTTCTTCCCTAAAGGGCATTAGTGAAACAATTGGGGTTTGACAACAATCATCTCATGGTCACCATTACCAAGAGCAGAATTATCCATTTGCCATGCAAGGGGCAGGCCCCACAAATCCGCACATAAAATGACACACGTTGACATTGGGCGAGCATCCCGACATCACCACGTGGCATCATGATATTTCGCTGGGTGGGCATGCGATGAAGTCCAACGTGCGCCTGCAATTAATTAACTGGCAACGTAAGGTCCTTTAGTGTTCAATTGACACCGATTTTTTGGTGCCCGTGCAATCTTTGGGTTGCTGCACGTTCACAACGGGTAGGCGGGTAGGAGCCATTTGTATTAGCCTCATCCACGGGCGGGATAAGGGCACTCAGTGGGGTCATGAATCTGCTCTATGAAATATTTATTGTTGAAAGTTTTTCAAACTTGCCTGTGTAACCTGCAGTACTTCAGAAGGCATCCCAACTGCTTTTTCTCGACTCAACCTTCAGGTCGGCACTCTGCAGTGAGGAATCTTTTCCGGGCCTGCAGGTTTCAGGAAGCCTTCACTTAGCCTGGGTATGGGATCTGATCTGTCCACTGGAAGCAGCTCCCCTGAGGAGGAAGGGAGGACTAGAAGGGGGAGGAGGCCAGGAGTGCACAATCAGCCTCCAGGGAGGCCATTTTTGGGAGGACAGGCACAGGCACAAGGGGCACAGGGTCAAGAGGAAGTCCAAGGCAGAAGGGGCCACAGAAGACACCACTATCCTGCTGCCAGGGTATACAGGCAGTAATGTAGCTACCTCAATATGTCCGAGGTGCAATGCCAAAGGAGGCTCCGTCTCTCAAGGGAGACAGTCAACGATATCTATCAGATGATTGGGCCTGAGATCTCCCCTAACTGTGTGGGCAGACATCCCTTGCCAGTGGCTCTGAAGGTCACAGCTGCCCCCAACTTCTATGCCTCTGGATCCTTTCAGTGGTCGGTGGGTGATCTTTGCGGTGTCTTCCAATCAGCTGTCCACACTTGTGTCAAGCAGATCACAGATGCTCTGTTCAGGCATCCACTTACGTTGGGACCAGGAAAGTCAGACAGAGCGAGCCAGAGGCTTTGTGGCCATTGCTGGCTTCCCCCGTGCCCAGGGTGCAATAGACTGTACACATGTGGCCATCAAGGCGCCAGCAGGTGAGCCCGGTGCCTTCATCAACAGGAAGGGCTTCCACTCCATGAACGTGCAGATAGTGTGTGATCACAGGATGCTGATTCTACAAGTCTGTGCAAGGTACCCAGGCAGCTCCCACGACGCCTACATCCTCAGACACTCCCAGGTGCTGAGGCTCTTCAGTGTTCCAGCCCGACTGAATGGTTGGCTGCTGGGTGACAAGGGCTATCCCCTCAGAAGGTGGCCCATGACGCCTCTCCACCCTCCAAGAACAGAAGCTGAGCAGCAGTACAATAGGAGCCACGGCACCACAAGGGCTGTAGTGGAGAGAGCCATCGGTCTTCGCAACATGTGTTTCCAATGCCTGGACCATTCATGGGGCGCAGTCCAGTACCCCCCAGATCGTGTTTCAGTGATAGTGGAAATCTGCTGCTCTCTCCACAAACTTGCACTGGAAAGGGGGCACGCAGTGGACGATGAAGACGCAGTGGCTGCGTTGCACACGATGAGTCAGCAGTGAGTCCGAGGATGAGCAGGCACAGGGAAATGCTGAGGGGGTAGACGCTGACATGGGACTATTCCAGGGAGGCAGGGACACCCGGGATGCTTTAATCCAATGAACCTTCAGCAAGCACACCACATATGGATCACCAGTTCAAACCTGGGCTGCCGCCTGGATCCTCGACACCTAAATGCAAAATCTGCTAGGTCAGCAGCACTAACTGTAATACTAACTGTAACAGTACTAATTGTAAGGGGAAAAAATAAACATTTCTGTGGCCGCAATCGAGACTCCAGGGTGGTATGTTGCCTCCATGGTGCTGGGGTCAAGGATGTCTCAGAGCGGCTACAGGACATTCTGAAGGGGGAGGGTGAACAGCCAGTGGTCATGGTACGTATTGGTACAAATGACACAGGTAAAAAAAGGGATGAGGTCCGAAAAGCAGAATATAGAGAGTTAGGAAGTAAGTTGAAAAGTAGGACCTCAAAGATAGTGACCTCAGGATTACTACCAGTGCCACGTGCCAGTCAGAGTAGAAATAGCAGGATATATTGGGTGAATATGTCGCTGAAGAGATAGTGTGAAGGGGAGGGTTTCAGATTCCTGGGGCATTGGGACTGGTTCTGGGGGAGGTGGGAACAGTACAAACTGGACGGGTTACACCTGGGCAGGACCGGGACTGATGTCTTGGGGGAACATTTGCTAGAGTGGTTGGGGAGGGTTTAAATTGAAAAGGCAAGGGGATGGGAACCTATGCAAGGAGTCAGAGGAAGGGGAATCAAAGACAAGAACAAATGACAGAAAGCGGAATAAGAAAAGTGATAGTCAGGGAAATCAGGGGCAAGAATCAAACAGGGCCTCAGTGAAAAATAGTGGGAACGGGACAAGTAATGTTAAAAAGACAAGCCTTAAGGCTTTGTGCCTCAACGTGAGGAGCATTCACAATAAAATGGATGAATTAACTGCGCAAATAGATGTAAACAGGTATGATATAATCGGGATTACAGAGACATGGCTGCAGGGTGACCAGGGATGGGAACTGAACATCCAGGGGTACTCAGTGTTTAGGAAGAACAGACAAAAAGGAAAAGGCGGTGGAGTTGCATTGCTGGTTAAAGAGGAAATTAACACAATAGTGAGAAAATATATTAGCTCCGACGATTTGGAATCTGTATTGGTAGAGCTGAGAAACACTAAGGGGCAAAAAACATCAGTGGGGGTGATATATACATCCACAAACTAGTTGTGATGTTGGGAATGACATTAAACAAGAAATTAGAGACGCATGTAATAAAGGAACATCTGTAATTATGGACGACATCAATATGCATATAGAATGGGCAAATCAAATAAGTAACAAAACCGTAGAGGAGGAATTTCTGGAGTGTATACGGGATGTTTTTCTGGAACCACATTGAGGAACCAATGAGAGAACAGGCCATCCTCAACTGGGTATTGTGTAATGGGAAAGGAATAATTGGCAATCTAGTTATCCCTTGGGGATGAGCGACCATAATATGATAGAATTCTTCATCAAGATGCAGGGAGACGTAATTGATTCTGAGACTTGGGTACTAAATATTAATGAAGGAAACTACGATGGTATGAGGCGTGAGTTGGTTATGATGGATTGAGAAACATTACTTAAAGGGATGACCGTTGATAGGCAATGGCAAACATTCACAGAGCACATGGGTGAGCTGCAACAATTGCTTATTCCTGTATGGCAGTAAAACAGGAAAGGTGGCCAAACCATGGCTTACATGGGAAATTAGAGACAGTATTAGATGCGAGGAAGAGGCATACAAATTGGCCAGAAAAAACAACAGACCTGAGGATTAGGAGCAATTTAGAATTCAGCAAAGGAGGACCAAGGGATTGATTAAGAAGGGGAAAATAGACTATGAGAGTTATCTTGCAATAAACTTAAAAACTGATTGTAAAAGTTTCTATAGGTATGTGAAGAGAAAAAGATTGGTGAAGACAAATGTAGGTCCCTTACAGTCAGAAACAGGGGCATTTATAATGGGGAACAAAGAAATGGCTAATCAATTAAATACATACTTTGGTTCTGTCTTCACAAAGGAGGACACTCATAATATACCAGGAATGTTGGGGAACACAGGGTTTAGTGAGAGGGAGAAACTGAAATAAATCAGTATTAGTAAGGAAATGGTGTTGGGGAAATGGATGGAATTGAAGGCCGATAAATCCCTGGGGCCTGAACCTACATCCCAGAGTACTTAAGGAAGTGGCCTTAGAAATAATGGATGCACTGCTGGTCAACTTCCAAGATTCTATAGACTCTGGAACAGTTCCTACAGATTGGAGGGTTGCTAATGTAACACCACTATTTAAAAAGGGAGGCAGAGAGAAAACAAGGAATTATTGACCAGTCAGCCTGACATCAGTAATGGGGAAAAGAGCTGAGTATGTGGAAAACAGTGGCAGAATCGGACAGTCGGCATGGATTTATGAAAGGGAAATCATGCTTGACAAATCTACTGGAATTTTTTGAGGATGTAACTAGTAGAGCTGATGAGGGGAAGCCAGTGGACATGGTTTATTTGGGCTTTCAAAAGGCTTTCGACAAAGTCTCACTTAAGAGATTGGTGTGTAAAATTAAAGCGCATGGGATTGGGGGTTGAATATAGAGATGGATAGAAAAGTGTTTGGCAGACAGGAAACAAAGAGTTGGAATAAACCGTTTTTTCTGAATGGCAGGCAGTGACTTGTGGGGTGCCACAGAGATCGGTGCTGGGAACCCAATTATTCACAATATTTATTAGTGATTTAGGTGAGGGAATTAAATGTAATATCTCCAAATTTGCAGATGACACAAAGCTGGGTGAGAGGGTGAGCTGTGAGGAGAATGCAGAGCTGCTTCAGTGTGATTTGGACAAGTGGAATGAGTGGGCAAATGTATGGCAGGTGCAGTATAATGTGGATAAAGGTGAGGTTATCCATTTTGATAGCAAAAACAGGAAGGCAGATTATTATCTGAATGGCTATAAATTGAGAGAGGGGATGTGCAGCGAGACCTGGGTGTCCTTGTACACCAGTCGCTGAAGGTAAGCATGCAGGTGCAGCAGGCGGTAAAGAAGGCAAATGGTATGTTGGCCTTCATAGCCAGAGGCTTTGAGTACAGGAGCAGGGATGAATTGTTTCAATTGTATAGGGCCTTGGTGAGACTACACCTGGAATATTATGTGCAGTTTTGGTTTCCTTACCTGAGGAAGGATGTACTTGCTATAGAGGGAGTGCAGCGAAAGTTTACCTGACTGATTCCTGGGATGTCGGGACTGACATATGAGGAGAGATTGAGTCGATTAGGATTATATTCGCTTGAGTTCAGAAGAATGAGGGGGGATCTCATAGAAACCTATAAAATTCTAACAGGACGAGACAAAGCAGATGCAGGAAGGATGTTCCCGATGGTGGAGGAGTCCAGAACCAGGGGTCATAGTCTGAGGATGTGGGGTAGATCATTTAGGACTGAGATGAGGAGAAATTTCTTCACCCAGAGAGTGGTGAGCCGGTGGAATTCGTTACCACAGAAAGTAGTTGAGACCAAAACATTGTATGCTTTCAAGAAGGAGTTAGATATAGCTCTTGGGGTGAAAGGGATCAAAGGGTATGGGGAGAAAGCGGGAGGAGGCTATTGAGTTGGTTGATCAGCCATGATCATAATGAATGATGGAACAGGCTTGAAGGGCCAAATGGCCTACTCCTGCTCCTCGTTTCTATGTTTCTATGTAACTAAGGGTCTTCTTAATAAAAGCTGAATGTCCAACAAATCACTCATTCAACCATGAACATGCTGAAGAAACGAGGCTCCCTCAGTCATGGTCGCACATCTGCATTTAATGTGTGAAGCAAAAGAACTTATCACAAAAAGAAAACAATAGTGTTAACAATCAAAAAGAAATAATAAGGACCTCATCTCGGGCCAGCACAAAAGCACCAGTGAAAAACCCGTGGTGTGTCTAATGTGGCTTATGCTTTCCTTTCTGGGCGCTACGTCTTGGTGCTGCCCCATCACTTGGAGTGGTATATGAGCCAGCCTGCTGTCCTGTTGGCCTTGGCGGTTGTCCTCTGGCCCATGGAGCCCATGCTGGCCTCGCCTGGGAGTGAGCTGCCTGTTCCACAGTTGGCATCTTCCCAGTCGTCGCAGCCTCACCAGATGACACGGGAGAGGGGCAGAGAGGCAGCTGCTGCCCTCATCTAGAGCGTCCTGAGAGGTGCCCGTAGTGATGTCATGCAACAGCTGCACTGACGTGAGGTCATCTCGGACATCCCTGCTTGACGTGGATGGATGGGCAATGAGCTGAGGTCATTGCCGGTGCGAGGGCTTGCTGGTCAGAGTGCGTCCCCGGGAAGCCCTGATTGGTCTCCTGGAGTATGCTTTCCATGAGAGTCACCACTCTCTCCATGGAGGACTCTTGATGCTCGGGCATGTGGCTCATTGCTTTGGTGAGCGTCCACGTAGACTCCTCCACCACGGAGACCAAGCCAAGCATAGCCTTATGTATCACCCACAGGTCACTCCCGCCGCATTTCCTGCACCTGTACGTCGCGGACAACTCCAGAAATG